>NC_072479.1:98131875-98443437 GCF_027574615.1 Eptesicus fuscus
GACCGCACGGAAGTCCCCCCCCCCCCCCCGCTGGAAGGAGAGCAGCGGCTCCCCCAGAACACGGCGCTGGGTGATAGAGAGCCTCCTCAGTGAGGTGACAGCTCCCTGAAACGATGCCGTGTGGGTTTGCTGTAATTTATTTGATCAATTTATTGAGCTCCTATCTGAATCAACACCCCAGCACAAATACATAAATTAGAGGCAGGGAAAAATACTATCACCCACTTTGTCATTCCGCATGCTCGCGTTCAAAACTTGTAGGATCCCCCAGAAACACACCGCACCGATCCAGGGAGCCGAGAGCCCTCCATTCCACACGCGACAAGCCCGGGCTGCCGGTGCCGAACACTCAGATCTGGAGGGCACGGCGCCCTCGGCGGAGAGAGCTGTGTGCCCAGTCCTCACGCTGCGACCTCATCAGAGAGCCCAGAGGCTGTGTCACAAGGCAATGTGGGGTCCTTGGGGGGCTGGCTCATAATTCCTGGTGTCCCCGGGTTGATGCTACAATTTTTTGGGGGGCATGATGAAGGTGCCATGTGCTCAGAATGGACACACATCACCACTGACAATGCCTAGAAAGTAGTAAAATGTTCAGTAGGTATTGACTCTTACCATCACACCCAGAATTCCCTGCTCTATATACTGCTCTGTCTGCTTGGCTTCAGTCTTGGGCAGCCTCAGCCGTCTCCTCCCTCCCTTAGCTGACATGATCCCTATGCCACCTCGACGTTGGTTCAGTTGATTATCGATTGAGAGTTTGCTGTGTCAGACACGGCACAAAATACTAAGGAATCCAGACAAACAAATCTAGCCCTTGCTCTACAGGCAGCTGGAGGAGGAGACAGATGAACAATTATGAAGCTGCGCGGTACCTGCGGTGACAGAGACACGGAGAGGGGAGGGCCTGGATGACTGAGTCTGTGGGGGAAGGTGGGCGATCCCCGTTCCGCATCTTGGCCACAGTCATCTACCACCTTCTGTCCTGCGTTGCCGGCCCCCCTGCCCTTCCCCTTCACACAGACTTCCAAGCTCCCAAGTCTCCCCTAAAACTTTTCTGTTAATGGTGCTGCCTCGCAACACCTATCTAGGCGGAGAGTCCCTCGGTCTTCCCTCCGCCCTCCCCCAGTTACAGGGCAGATGGGACAGGTCCTCTCTCACAGCTCCGCCACATCCCAGCTCATCAGCCACTTGGCAGCCACAACCGGGTCTGCAGAGGTCCGTGTCTACACCTCAACCTGGATGATGCAGACACACCCTGGGCCTGACAGCCACCCAGAGGCAGCCTCCTCCCAGGAGCCTCTTGGGGAGAGGACCCGGGTTCCTGTGAGCTGCCTCCCTCCCTCTGCCTCTCAGCATCCTCACCATCATCTCATCTCAGGAATCATTACAACAAAGCACCGTGACTAACAGGAAAGGCTCTGTCATTGTTCTCCGAGCGGCCCTGCGGTTATGATGAAGTGCACTGCTCCCCGTGTTCCTTACTCCAGGCACAAGTTAACTTATGAAAATGAAGCTGTCTTCTTTGCTTATTCATACATCACCACTAACAGCCAGACAAGAGCGAACAAGCTTGCTATTCCGCTGGGCCCTGGTGTCGTGTCACCAGCCAGCAGACGGATGGCTCCAGGTTGGGGACTCCTCCTCCTCCTCCTTCTCCTCCCTCAGCTCTGGCTCCCGGCAGGGTTCCTGCAGGTCGGAGGTGAGGCCCAGGAGGAGGGATCGGTGATGCTTCCAGGTGGCACACGAGGTGTGGAAAGGGCAGGCTGCGCATTCACCGGCCAGGTAGGAGGAAGGCAGCGTCGTCCATCAGAGAAAGGGTGTTTAACCCCGACAAAAGAGGGTTCTGGCTCCAGTTCTGTATGGCCTGACCAAGGTATAACCTCCCTGAGCCTCAATGTCATTATAGAGGCAAGAACAGAAACGATCTCCTGCCCACCACTAAGGGTGGCGGGGATCAAATGAGATCACATATGCGGTGCCTGGCTCAGGGTAGATGTCCCCCTAAAGGCGTTTCTCTTCTTTGTTAGTCATTGTTCTAATGTCGTCCCATTCAAGTGCTGTCACTAGCTGTGAAATGGGAAGTCCTTATGGCAGATCAAATTTAGGTTTTTTAAAAATATTTTTTTTATTGATTTCAGAGAGGGAGGGAGAGGGAGAAAGAGATAGAAACATCAATGATGAGAGAGAATCGTTGATCGGCTGCCTCCTGCACACCCCCTACTGGGGATCAAGCCTGCAACCTGGGCATGTGCCTCTGACTGGAATCGAACCCGGGACCCCTCAGACCGCAGGCCTATACTCTATCCACTGAGCCAAACCGTTTTAAATCCTAGCTCTAGAAATCATCTCTCTTTCCCTCTCCCCGCTCTCCACCCCAAGATCTAGCCTCTCCCCTACCCTAGACCAGCGGTTGGCAAACTGCGGCTTGCACGCCACATGCGGCTCTTTGGTCCCTTGAGAATGGCTCTTCCACAAAATACCACGGCCTGGGTGAGTCTGTTTTGAAGAAGTGGCATTAGAAGAAGTTTAAGTTTAAAAAATTTGGCTCTCAAAAGAAATTTCAGTCGTTGTCCTGTTGATGTTTGGCTCTGTTGACTAAGGAGTTTGCCGACCACTGGCCTAGACAGTCAGCAACTCCAGAGACAGCAGAAGACAGGATGCTTAGTAAGTGGTAGTGTGAAGCGATGGGTTTCCCTTATTATGGCCACCCCGCACTCAGACATACACTGGTCACATGGTCACACAGTCCAAAACGCTGGCAGGCTAAAGATCACATCCTCACCTAAGGCCTAAGTTATGTTTCAGCTCCTGAGCCCTAAGGTGGAACGACTCCCGGGCTCCCTTCCCATGGGACGAGACACAAGGACACAGGAACAGACCTCCGAACTGTCCTCAAGACCTGAAGAAATGATTCTCTATCCTCACCTCACCTCTGACCAATCAGCTCCACGCATGACACAAGCCCCTAACTCGTGACGTCTTGTGGTTTTGCCCTATAGAATCTGTAACCTACACGCCTCGGGGAGTTCCGGCTTTTGAGCCTTAGCTTCCTGTTCTCCTGGGTGGCGCCATCCATCGATCACGTAGCCAACATTTCTCCACCTTGATTCTCGGTGTCCAGTGCTTGGCTCTGCGAGAGCCGAGGGGGCGAACTCTCTCTTCTGTAACACTGCACAGATGGAATCTGCAAAATGTGGCCACGTGATCCCCCAACACCCCTGCTGGCGCTGCTCCCCCACCTCCCGTGGACCTTTGTGAGGCCTTTAGCTTCTGTGATGCCAGCTTTCTTGCTTGTTTTCCTGCCTCTGGACATGGCCTTACTTCTTCCAGGGGACCTCCCTTTAATGCCAGTGCTCCCCAACTCCTGGCCCTGGCCCCCTCTTCTTGCTCTACATTTTATCCCTAGATCCCCGGATGATGGGAGCTACCCCAATGGCTTCAAACACCCCTCAGAGGGAGGTAACCACCCATCTCCATCCCCAGCTCAGGCTACTTTCCAGTGATTCTCACTCTTAAATCCAACTATCCGCTCACCATCATCACTTGGCTGTTTCACGGTGACATTCGATTCAAACCGACCAAAACCGAACCCATAATCTCCTCCCCCTAAACAACAGTGACGCTGCTTATTGTGTGATTGGCAGCATCCAGGTCGATCTTGTCACCTGTCACTGAAGCTGGGAACCTGTAGTCATCTTGACAACGTGCTCTCCTCGATCTCCACATCCTCGCCGGGAACAAACCCAACAGATTTTACCTACTATCTCTCATCACCTCCTCCCTCGCTCTACCATGTCCACCCTCCCCCCATATCTCTTTCCTAGGTTCCCTCAGGAGGTTTGTACTTGGCCACCTTTCCCTCGGGGTGCTCCTTGCTACTCAACTCAGCTTACCCAGCCGGAGAAATACTTTTCAAGGGAAAGTTGATGATTTTATTCCTTGGTTAAAAAGCTTAATGTGCTTGGGACCCAGTACAGTATGGATGGATGGATAATAGATGAATGGATTGTTTATTTTATTTTTATTTTTAAAAATTATATATTTGTTTATTGATTTCAGAGAGGAAGGGAGAGTGAGAGAGAGAGAAACATCAATGATGAGAGAGAATCATTGATTGGCTGCCTCCTGCACGACCCCTACTGGGGATTGAGCCTGCAACCCACGCATGTGCCCTAGACCAGAATCAAACTCAGGACCCTTCAGTCCGCAGGCTGACGCTCTTTCCACTGAGCCAAACCAGCTAGGGCTGAATGGATTGTTTAATGAAAAACAAATATCATCTAAAAATCACCATTCCAGCCCACTGAACTGGTGGAGTGTGTCGAAATGGGGTGGAGGTGGATGCACCCTAGACAACCTCTCCAGGTGAACACCAGGAGCAGGTAGTTGTAGCGCCGATCGGATGCTTCCAGAGCTGTCGCCTTTCTCCCATCCCCAGGTCCTGGGTGCAGAGAGAGAGACTGCCAATCACGACTGCCCATCAAATCAGCTGTGCCTACACTGGCAGGTGGGTATTACAGTGTTATACCCAGGGGCTGTCCTGACCATCAGCAAAGAAAGCAACGATGCCCTTCCAACCTCATGTTTATTGTAATCAGCTGCTTTAACACAGAAAAGCTTAATGGTATCATTCAATGCACGCCTGAGTGCAGGGTGGCTATAATAAGGGAACCATGTAGTATCACATGACCATTTACTAAACATCCTGAAAGAATCGCTCCTCTGGTGCCCCAGGCTAGTGGGTGCTGGATAATAAAACATCTCTGGAGAAGATGTAACACGAAAGGGCAAATTTCCACAGTCCTGAATGGGCTGAATAAGACTGTTTCTGAACTTGCACTTCTCACAGCTCCAGCGAATGCCCTCTGGGGTCACGGAAGCTCCTAGGAGGTGTGAAGGTCTCAATGATTATTCTGGAGCTGCCCCTTGCACAGGGGACGCCCCGAGAGGGGAGCAGGGGTTTAGGAACACACACCATCAGCGAAGCGCTGGGCCCCGCTGCTCGGGGTTTTTCCCACACGTGAGCGTCTCCCACGGGGCTCTCTTCCCCCCTTAGACGTAAGGATGACTCTTACCTAGTTTTACGGTGGATGCAATCTCGGGTCAACGTTAGTCCCTCCGTCCCTCCTCTGCAGAAGGGTACAGTAGCTGTTTCAGACCTGGGACTCGTAACCAGGTTTGTGCGCCCCAAGTTCACATGGCATGCCCTTGAGATGGAGTCCAGGCGCTCTGGCTAAGCAGGTCCCTTCGCCCATCCTTTTGTTTCCTGGGGTTTCAGTTACTTGGTGAGGTAAGTGCATCCATTGCTCAGCCTGCCTGGATTTCATCCGGAGATAAATACCCACCCTTGCCGACCTCCATAGCTGAGGGTCAATCCCTTCGGAGAGGAATCAGAATCTGTGTCAATCATGAAGGCGGAATTAGGTCGAATGAGTGAAGATGAAAGGAAGATAGATTTGGGCTTATTATGAGCCAGACCTTAAGTCGCCGTTAGAGTTCACCGACACAGACGTGAGCCGCCTTTCTGGGGAAGCTTCTAAGCGCTGGGATTGTTCTGGAAGAGGCTGCACATCTCAGCAGGTGTTCCCCGAGGTCCCACTGTGCACCAGGCTCAGTGCCAACTGCTGGAGACACAGCAGCGAAGGGAGCAGACCCAGGCCCCGCCTCCTGGATTTCACGATCTCTCCAGGGAGCTTCTCAAATGGTTTGGCCGCCGAACTTCCAGGCAGCACCCCAAACTGAAGAGGATCCTCCCAGGGTCAGGCCTGGGGATTCTTTTTTTGCAAAGGAATCCCCATTAATTCTGACGCACAGCGGGGTCGGGGACCTGGGGAGTGGAGGTCACCAGCAGGCAGGCTGTGGCAGGGCATTCTGCTTGGGGCAGAGGAGATCTGATGACCTCCCAAAAGGACTGAGATCTCTTCATTTAGGCCAACGACGGTTTTCTCACCGTCCTCCTCACGGACTGTCCGCACACGTGTGTGTGTGTGTGTGTGTGTGTGTGTGTGTGTACGTTCTGGTCCTGGAACAGGAGCCTGGTTTTCCCAGCCCAGCCCTCTCTTTGCGAGCACTCTGCCCCGGCCCGGGGATGCATGCTCTCAGAGGGCCTGACACCCCCCACGAGGTGGGTACCCTGCTTACCTCCATCTTTCAGAAGGACAATAGGGTAGGGAGGGACAGGCATCTGTCAAGGGCAGATGTCTGGGAACCACAGAGCTGGGGCTTGTGTTCAGCTCTCTCTGTTGCAAACGCCCATGTTTTCGCCCTGACACGCAAGGTCAGGAATAATTTGCAGTCGCATTTCTCTCCCCAGGGGAAGGCGGGTACCACTGCGGGCCAGGCTCCGAAGGACACGAGAGGCTGGTAGAAAGGCTGGTTCTAATGTATCTGAGTATCCGACATATCTGTCCCTTCCTGCACTCCACCTGGGCTACAGGCTGGGGCGCAGGACAGTGCAGAGCCCTTGCTCCCACCGAGGAGTCTAATTCCCTTCAGCTAATCCCAGGGCACTGCGCTGAGAACTCGTCCCACCCAGGGCGTCCAGGGAGAACAGGAAAGGGAGGCCCGAGGCTCAGAAAAAACGGCAGTCCGAGCCCAGATAACAATTCCATCTGCCAAGACATACGAACAGGTCCCCTGCCACCTGTACGCCCCGCCCCCCCCAAGTCAGCCCCGAGTGGGCCCACGTTAACATAATTGATGGCACAAAAACTCCCGCTCAATCTCAAACAAGGATTTCTCTCTTCCTTCCCCTGTGATCTCTGTCTTTGGAAATAGGAAACAGGAAAAAGGAAAAAGGAAAACGGGCAGAGTCAGCCGCACGGCTCTCTTCCTAAGCTGCTGTTATCACGTGACTTCTGGGCCAGGCGGCTGTGGGCACCTCCCAGAGGACACCTCCAGGGGCGCGGAGCTGGCCTGCATCCAGCCCCAACCTCCCTCCCGGGACTTCTCGGATCTGCCTTTTCTTAAAAAACACAATCTGTCGGCATCTTTCAGTGACTTCGATCACAGACACCCCTTTGAACCTGTAATAGCAGCGCCCGTGAGCAATGGTCTAATCCTCTACTGGGGGTCGCAGACACAGCGCGCGCCTGCAGGATCCCAGGTCCACATTCATGTTCCCACTTCCCAATTGCTACCCGTGCCGTGTGGGCCGACACGACTGGAGTTGGGAGCTCTAGCTTTTCTTCCTTTAAAACTGATGATGACAAAATGCACCCTATTTTCATGAGAAGGTTGTTTGAAGAGTGACATGCAATACTGTAAACTGTAAACTACGGGCCAACGTTGAATATAATCATTAGTGCCAAGCATTTCTGGGTCTTATGTAGCTATCACTTCATCTTCCTTCCTTATAGCATTTCTTAGATTACACCATTATTGCGCATCGATGCTCTATTATGCAGAGGCCAGACGCTGAACAAACTTCATTCTCTGAAACACAGCCTAGAAGGTGGAGGTGACCAGGGAGGCCCCTGCATGGCTGAGGAGTCAGGAAGCTTAATCACAAAATCTCTTTATACTCTTAAGTCTGGTTGCTGGGCAGATTATAGACATGGTAGTACTCATTCAGTGAGGAAGGGCAGGGAGGAAGTTCAAACCAGAGATGCTAACGGATAAAGAATTACCGGCCTGGGACTGCTCAGCACAGGGTCCATGAAACTTCCATTCTTCAAGACTCCCTGTCATCCTCCGCTCAACGCACGCATTGAATACAGATGAGAGCCGAGCTCCATGTTGGGCTGCTGGGATGCAATGAGGAATGAACCCTGAGGTAGCCCCTGCCCTCGGAGGAGCTTGCAGCCTCGTAGAAATTAGTCAGCGAGGGCTGCTGTAACAAGTATCACAACCACAGACCAGGGTGGGGGGTGGGGGTGGGGCAGAGAGGCCCTGAAACATCAGAAATACATCTTCTCTCCATTCTGACGAGTCTGAGATCAAGGTGCTGGCTGGGTTGCTTCTGCTGAGGCCTCTCTCCTTGGCTTGTAGATGCTGTCTTCTCATCGTGTCTGTTTCTATTTGTGTCCTAATCTCCTCTTCTTCCAAGTCCACCAGTCATATCAGCTGAGGGCCCATCCTAATGACCTCAATTTATCTTAATCTTTCTAAAGACCCCATCACCAAATACGCATTCTGAAGTGTTGGGGATTTGGACTCCAATCGATGAACTTGGGGGACGTGACTCAGCCCATGACACAGGGTGAGGAGAGTGACAGTGGCACTCCCGGGTGTGGGATGTGACCCTGAAAGGGCTGGGAGGGAGAGGCCCAGCGTGACAGCAGGGTCCAGGAAAGGGGGGCCAGCTAAGGAGGCTGTCTGAGGACGTGAGGGTAAATTGAGATCTGACAGAAGACGGGAAGAGTGTCAGGGCAGGGGGAACAGAGTGTGCTAACAGAGTGGGAAGCGTGAGGAGGACGAGGCCCGTGATGTCACAGAAAGACGTTCAGTATTTGTCCCTGGTCCCACCCCCGGCGCAGAGTTCCTAAAGTCACTGAATTTCCTGACGTGTAAGAGCACCTTCTGTCCTAACGAGGCAGGTCTGGGCAGGACTCCAGGCAGCTTCAGACGGGGCTGGTGGCCAGGATGAGAAGCTGGAGCGTTCACCCCAGGCCCCACCCTCAGGGGAGAGAGGGGAGGGACTGGAGACTGAGTTCACCAGCAATGGCCAACCATGATAAAACCCGCTGACAGGTTTCACCTAAACAACTAAGACCACTAAACAACGGCGCTCGGAGGACTGACGTGCACACATGAAGGTTCTGGGACGGTGGGGGCCCACAGAGGGTACGAAAGCTCCACGCATCCCCTCACCGCCATACCTATGCGTCTCTTCCATCTGGTCCCTGCGTTGTATCCTTTATAAAGATAAATAAACCACTACCAGCAAGTAAAAGTACTTTCCCCAGTTCTATGAGTTGATCTAGCAAATTACCTACCTGAGGAGGGATGCTGGGGAAACCCCTAACTTTATAGCCAAGTAGAAGAGAATTGTGGGTAACCTGGAAGTCTTGTGGGATTGAGCCCTTAAAGCCTGTGTTGCCTGTACCAACTCCAGGCAGCAGCGTCCGAGCTGCAATGAGTTAAGGGACACCCACGTGGTGTCCTCAGAGGACTGGAGATTTGCTTAGTATCAGGAGGAAAAAAAAAACACACAACCCCAAACCTCTCAAGGAACTAAAGGCCAGTGGGACTGACACAGACCAAGGAGAAGATGGAGGGCAGATGAGGCTGACGCTGGCAGAATGGGGCCTTGTGGGTCAGGGCCCAGCGTGAGGGGGTTCTCCATGTGCGATGAGCACATCGGGAACAGCTAACATCAACTTAGTCCCTGCCAGGCACTGTGCCGGAGGCCACTTAATTCTGTGATCAACCTTGAAGGTTAGTATCCTTATTCCCCTGACAGGTAAGAAACCCGAGACCCAGAGATGCCATGGAACAGCCCAGCTTTGCACAGCCAAGTAATAACATGATAGAGCTGGGATTCGAGTCCGACCCCAAAGCCCAGGGTTGTTTTTCTGGGAGCAAAGATACTAGGAGAAGAGAGGGGATTTAAAAAAGTTTTTTTATTGTTATTTTCTTTATCCTCACCCGAAGATATGTTTTTCCCTTGATTTCTAGAGAGAGTGGGAGGAGAGAGAGAAAGAGAAACATGGACACGAGAGAGACACATCGATTAGTTGCCTACCAGGGCTGGGGAGCCTGCAACAAGGTACGTGCCCTTGACCAGGATTGGAACCCGTGACCCTTTGGTCCACAGGCCGACTCTCTAACCACTGACCAAACTGGCCAGGGCTCAAAGAAGTTTTATATACCTAAGAGGTGTTAGAGGTGGCACGGAGAAGTGATCTGATTCTGAGAACTTATGCATGGCTGGTTTATTAATTTAGACAAATTACCTGTCTTCTGGGGCATTTCACTGCACATTTACAATCCATCAACAGATAACCAAGTGCAAGAAAAAAGGGAGGTCGTATTGTTCAACGAATATACAAGTACTGGGCACTGTGTTGGACTCTGGGTGACACACCCATAGATAAGACGGTCCACCCTCTCAGGAAGACTGTGGTTTCATCAGGAGACAAAGCACATGACCAAACAGATAGACTGAAACGTGTGGTATAACGGGGGCGTGCTAAGAAAGAGCAGAATTCAAGACATCAGAACACCATACAAATACAAGGTCTTAAAATACTACATCTGGATGCCCTGGCAGGGTGGCTCATCGTCCTATACATCGAAAGGTTGCCAGTTCTATTCCTGGTCAGGGCACCTACCCCGGTTGTGGGTTCAATCCCTGGTCGAGGGAGGAGCCAACTGATCGATGTTTCACTCTCACATCAATGTTTCTCTCTTTCTCTCTTCTTCTTCCTTCCTCTCTCTCTAAAAAATAAAAAAAAAAATCAAATACATGTCCTCAGATGAGGAGATATATATTACACCCAGAAAACACCTTGGAAATCATCTAGTGCAAACTCTCCCTGGTACAATGGTTGGAGATGAGACACAGCGAGGGGAGGTGACATTCTCAAGGTCTCACAGCTGAGTGGAGACCAGAATCCTTGGTTCTTAACAAAACGGTGGTTCTCACCACTCAGTATCAACCTGAAAGTAAAGGCTGCTGAAACGAGAGCTGGAATGGGGCGTAAGGATGGACCCTGGCTTCCTGGAGGCCCTGACAGCAGGCTTTTCTCACCTACACCCCCAAAGGCTGAACAGCAAACACGCCACACACACCACAGGGGGAAAGCTGCTGGGTTCTGCTGGCGAAGCCACTCTCTCCGAGCCAGCTCGCCACTGTCCTAGGTTAGGTCCGCTCTTGGCAAGCCAAGGGCAACCCACCCATAACAGGCGGCTAATTGTCTGCTCTTGGCAGGGCACTAAATCACCAACCATGACAATGAACAAGACCTTGTCGTTTAATAGTGTTGATTTCCTTTCTGATGGAGACTACATGGAGGCTTCCAAGTTCAAGGTAGAAACTAATTTGGTCTGGCAAAGCCACAGAGATGACTGGGCAGTGGTGGGAGATAGCTGTGGGGGTGGGGGAGAAGGGGGCGGCATGTGTGTGTAGACGACCACTAAGCCGTTATTTTTAACAGGGAGACAGAGACTGCATTGCAATCTAAATGTTCTCATCCATCCATTTGTTCGTTCATCCACTCACTCATTCTTCCAACAGTTATTTATTGAGAAACGAGTATGTGCCAGGCCCCGTCTGTTCTAGGCTCTGAGTCATAAACACCAACAACAAAGCCAATAAAACAAGCCTCTGTCTCATTGGCGCGTTCATTCTAGGGCAGCTAGACCACGAAGAGAGTTGCCAAATGGTGCTGAGAGATGCCATGAAAAGTAGTGCATGGCGAGAGAGCTGGTGATGGGATGGAGGGCTAACGAGAGAAGATGAAGGGGGGAAGGAAAAGCAGAGCTGAGGTGACATTTGAGGAGGAAGGACATTGTCCCTTGCTCCGAGGAATGCCAGGGAAAGAAGAAAAAGTGGCAGATGAAGAGGAGGCTATGATGCTGAAGCCTTCAGGAAGCGGTCTGGGGGGGGCTCCTGCACACCTGTCCCAGTGAGCTGGCCGCGGGAAAAAGCAGTTGCCGCAGGCTTGATCTGGAGAAGGTCACTGATTTAGTATTGATTGGCAGGAGTAAGTTGCCCTGGGATGTCCTTTGCTCCTCTTTAGGGCTCAATGCTGCCTGAGAATGAACTGGGTGGGAGGGCGTCTGGCCACGTGGTGGATCTGTCAGAATCACATTTTGGAGCCGTCAAAGGCGGGAAAGAAAGCCCATCTTAGGTGGACAAGCAGAACTGCATAAAAACGACGCACTCCCTCAGCCCGGGTTTAGAAGTTCAAGTGAGAAGCCCTTGAAGATGGCTACAGCTTTCCCATTCTCATTTCTTACCCAACATGATTACCATCTCAATGAGCTCAAGTCCAGAGTGCCCCCGTGCCCCTTCTGCCAGGCGAGGGCACAGCGAGAAGATGGCCATCTGTGGGCCAAAAGACAGGTCCCCGGCAGGTATCAAGTCTGTTGGTACCTTGACCTTGGACTTTCCAGCCTCCATAACCGTGACACATAAATGTATTGTCTATAAGCCACCGGTCTATGGTCTTCTGTTATAGCAGCCCAAATGGACTAAGACACCGTACCAGCCCTAGACAGAGCAGTAAGAACTGCATAGTAAACACTACCAGTGCGTTGGACAGAGGTCTGTCATCTCTGTAACACCGGACCAGTTCACCCTCTTTCTTTCCTGGGACCAAAAGGGAAGGGAATGGAGTGCAGTATACGGAGGGCCTGCTGGCAATCCTTGCTTTCTTCCCAGGAGTGTTTTTATATGGAGGGATGCGCCAGCACACAGAACAAAGCTCAGTAGGAAACGGTCTCTAGTAGGGGGTCTACACACCCGTTCCCACCCACCTGTGCCCAGGCCTGTTGATGCCATGTCCTGTTGTTGCAATTAAACATGCTAAGTAAATATTATGTAAATTGACTCATTGTGAATGGGAAAAGAGAGTGATTCCTCTGAAAACTGCATTGAATTCTTGAGAAAGATTTGATAATGGTAAGTTGCGAAAAGAAAAAACAAAAAAAGACAACGCGGAAAGGCAGTAAAAATCGAGTCGCCTTCCGCATCCCTGTGCTTGAACAACATCTTTAAATGCGAACTCTGCTTTAAATAACGAAAACTGGAAATAGCGTTCCGGGTGCAGGCGCTGTGAGAAAAATGAGACGCAGCTCTAATCGGCGGGCTCTAACTCAAAGCAAAGGCTGCGGCTCTGTCACACCTCCGTTTACAGCCATTCTCCTGTCGCCCGGCGATGATTTGTGTATGCATGTCCCCCTATGTTATGGCCAGCACTGAGACAGTCTGAGCAATCACTACCGACGGTATTAGAAATAAGCCGCAAGGCACCTGAGCTCCAGGCCCGGCCCAGTGGTCCTGGACCTCCCTCTTCATGAAACGACTCCACCAGCCAACCCCAAAGGCCGCAACGAGTCCTGACAGCCCAGGATTCCATGGCTGTCCATCATCTCATGGCTGCGTGAGACCTGGACACCCATCCATCTGTGCCCAAGTCTCCCATGGAATCTAAGGACTCTGACTGAACTCATTGGCTGAATCAATACTCCCCACTTGTGGGGGCACTTTCCACATTTCTTTGGACTTACCATTGTCTTAATAGTTTTCAAACACAACGTTTTCGGGTTGCCTGTGATTTCTAAATCAATGCTTACCCCAAGTGTGGAATACTCCTAACCTTCTCATAAAGCCCTTTGTTTTGCTTTTTGGTTTTGTGCTGATGTTTTCCATTTCAATTAACTTTCTAGTGAAGTGTCCTTGAATGAAAGGCATCAGAGAAACAGAAGGACCTGCTGTAAACGCAACCTTTGAGCCCACGAGAGATTCTAATTCCATCCCGCTTATGCAAGCTCTGACTGACGGTGACCCGTAACCCAGGTAGAAGGCTCCTCACGATGAATCATTTTAAAGAGCTGCTACGTGGGGGCAGCTGCCGCTCGGAGCCACCAGAACTCAACAAGCCGTCCAGCCACCTTTTGTAGACGTGGAGTAATTTACAGGTGAGAATCAAGAAGCCAAAAGGGGCTGGAAAGAAAGACTGGGTAGAGGAGAGCTGATCAAGTCAAATAAATGTCCCCTACTTATAAAACATGGGTAGACAGAAGAGCCTGTACCTGCATCATTGTAATCTGGGGAGTTTTGTAGGCACTGGTGCCAAACAAAGGGTGTCACCTTTGTCCTTCACAGAGAGTCCCTTGTACAGCATCACGAAGGATTTGAAGACTCACATACCTAAGCAAGTAGCTCCTAACAACCTTTCGGGATGCAATTTCCATTCTTAAATTCAATAAACATTTAATGGACATCTATGAAGTGTAATGAATGGTTCTTATTAAATAAAAAATGAGTTAAGGTATAATTGCTGACTTCAAACACATTCCAAATGAGCGCAGGAGACATTTATATGCACAAGAGACACAAGATGAAAACAAATGTTCCAGAAACAGAACCGAAGGAAGATCCCATGAAAATATAGCAAAAAGAGTGATTCTCTGTGACTCAGGGCCCCAGGGGCAGCATGCAGTGAAGGCAGCATTGGGGGCTGGGTCTTAAAGGGTGAATGAGATATTGGTGGGCAGTGTAGGAGGTGGAAGGCCATTCAGGGTGAGGAAAGACTTGGAGCAGAGCAATCCCAATAGGAACCTGCATGGAGAAGGGCAGGCTGGCCACCCATTTCAAACAACACAATCCTGTTCTACATCGGAGCCACTGGCCACCACGTGACCCTGCAGGATCCTTCATCCTCCGAGCTTCCGTTTGCTCTTTGTCAAGCCTGCTTTCAGGTTATTGTAAGGACCAGGGATAACATATATAAGATATCGAGCTTGGTGCCTGGTACTTGGAGCTGTTCAATAAATACACTATGAATTTCACTGTTATTGTTAGAAACTGGCTGTGAGAAGCTGCACTGGGGTCAGTGTGCTGACACCGAAGTCTGATCCTGACTTGGTTGCCAAGGTGAGTAGGCATCAAGTTTGCTACATAGAAAAAGAACACGAAGAAAGCTCCTCGTCCTATTTATCTCTTAGGGTTTTTAAGAACGAGAACAGCAAAAGCAAAAATAACAAAGAGAAGTACCCAAGAGACTGTACAGGACGTTTACAATACATCGCTTCATTTAAGTTTTCCAGTATCTTAGAAGATGGACATTATTTCGTTCCATGTAGCAGAAACGGAAACCGAGGCTCACAGAAATGGAAGTCTCTTGCCTGTGATCATGCTGCTAACAAGTTGTAGGGCTGGGATTCAAACCTAGGTCTTCCTGAACTGTTTAGCATCTCCCCTCAAATGGATCTAGAAATGTGGCCCACTGTGAAAGTCTTTTATTTTTTTATTCCTCACCAGAAGATACTTTTTCATTGATTTTTTTTTAAGAGAGGAGGGGAGAGGAAAGACAAAAAGAGAGAGAGAGAGAGAGAGAGAGAAACATTGATAGGCCATCTCCCATTCAACTCTGTAACTGGGGTGTGTACCCTGACTGGGAATCGAACCTGCAACCCTTTGGTGCATGTGACGACCCTCCAACTGAGCCAACCAGGCAGGGCTGTGAACGTCATTTAGAAGCTGGTGGAGGTAGGGTCAAAGAGAACTCTTTTGACATTACAGGATTTGGTACAGCTCAGGGTCAGGCAAAAATGAGGTCTTACCTCCTGAGAGTTGTCTCCAGCACAGAATCCCCCCTTGCCCAGCCAATAAAGCTGACATTTTCTGACTTCTATGCCACATCTGCCAGCTCAGCCATGCCCTTGGTGGGTCCAGTGGATGCTGCAGGTGGATTCTTGCTCAGTGAGCTGGACTAGTGGTGGCTCTGAGCCCATGGGATGGGCAGATGAGTGGAGGGGCATTAACAAGTGCTGAGGAACCTATACCACAGGCAGTCCAAGTCACATGATCTTGCTCCACACTCAGCGAGAAGGCTGCCTTCGGATATTTCCCAGGGGCCTTCGGATCCATGGATTGGGGCTGATGTTGGGAGCTTACATACCATAAAACCAACTGTGGCAGTTAGAGCATGAGAATAAATTTTTTAAAAGGGGAAAAAGCAATTTCCTCTTCTATAAAGACTTCCCCAACGTCCTGGGCCATATCTTCATTATCATAATTTCCTCTTCGCGGTGGCAGGCATCAGGATCCTCAGGGAGGGTTTAAGGAAATACACGTACGTGGCCACCTCTCAGGAGAGTCTAATTTGCTAAGTGTGGGTTAGACCAGGGAATTGCATTTCTAAAGAGCTCCCTAAGGACATCAGTCTCTGACACTATATGGGATAATATACCCAACAAGCAAATAGCAATACCCTGGTAAAAAACACCTAAAAAGGCTGAATCCAAGTAAAAAGTGTGTATATATGCACGTGTGTGTGAGTGCACGCACTTAAGAAAAGAGATGAGTGAACAAGAATATAAAGCAAATCCTCATAGTCAGTAAAGAAAATTGATAAAAAAGCACAAATAGAGAGAGGTAAGCAGGCGGCAGACAGTACCTGAATTAAGGAACCTGCCTATTGCTAACACCATTAAGCACTGGATTTAAAAAGCCAAACACAGGGAAAGGAGATAGACTAGGACTATGCAGAAACAGCCAGGGGGCAAAGCATAAAGCCAGGATCCCCCCAAAAGTCTCTCCCTTGATGAGTGAAATATTAAAAAGCCACCCCTATCCAAGAGGTAGGGAAATGTATGGTATATATACAATGGATTATTATTCAGCCACAAAAAGAGGAAAATCCTGCCATTTGCAATGACATAAACTGACCCTGACAGTATTAGGCTAAATGAAATAAGTTGGACAAAAGGACTAATACTGTATGATACCACTCATATGTCTATTTGAAAAAAATGAACTCTGGGAAACAGAGAATAGCATGATTGTTATCAGGGGTGGGGAGCAGGGTAATGGGAAAATGTTGGTAGAAGGGTATAAACTTTCAGTAATAAGATGAATATGCTCTGGGGACCTAATGTATAACACAGTGATTATCCTATCTAATAAAGAGGGAATATGCTAATTGACCATCACACCCTCACAAAGATGGCAGTGCCCACAGCCACAAGATGGCGGTGCCCAGTCCCCTCAGCCCCGCCAGCATGCCTGCCTCTGGAGTCCCCCAGTCCCCTCAGCCCCCCAGCCGCCCAGGGCTGGCCCGAGGCATAGGCAAGCCTCGGATGTTGGCTGCCCAGCTGCCCAGGGCAGGCCCGAGGTGCAGGCAAGCCTTGGATGGTGGCTGCCCAGCTGCCCAGAGCCGCCCAAGGCTCAGGTAACCAGGGCCAGCCAAGGCTTGTGCTGCTGGCAGTGGCAGCAGCAGAGGTATGATGGGGGCGTCACCTTCCTCTGATTGCCGGGTTGCCTCCTGCCCCTGAGGGCTCCCAGACTGTGAGAGGGGACAGGCCAGGCTGAGGGACCCCCCCCACCGACCCCCGTCCAGTGCATGAATTTTCATGCACCAGGCCTCTAGTAGTTAATAATACTGTCTTATATACTGAAAAGTTGCTAAGAGTTGCTATCTTACATGTTCTCATCACAAAAAAAGACATGATAAGAACGTGACATGATGAAGATGTTAGATAACAGTACAATGGTAATCATTCTGCAATCATACACGTCTATCAGATGAACATGTTGGACACCTTGAATTTATCCATGTTATAAGTCAATTATAAGTCAATTCTTTCTCAATAAAGTAGAAAAAACAAAACACACAACAACTAACATACCAACACTACAACACAATAAAATATCCTCTTGTATATAAAACAACTGTCAGTTCTCCAGCCCAAGCTGCCATAGGACTCAACTGCATGAGAGTTCCCAAGTGAGAACTGCCTCGCTGAGCCCTTCCTCGATGTCTAACAGAAATCACGAGTCATGGTGACTTGTTTTAAGCCACTAAATTGTACTGTAACTTGTTGTGCATGAAAAGATAATTATAAAGTCTATAAACAATATGACAAAAGAACACACAAACTGTCAAAAGTGACCAGGCATATTTGAAAAGGAACCAAGCATAGGATGTAGAAATGAAAAATGGTAGACAGCTGACTTATCAACAGAAACAATGTAAGCCTTAAGAAAGTGGAATAGACTCTTCAGGGTGCCAAGGGGGAAATATATTGTCAACCTAGAGTTCTAGATCCAGTGAAAACATCCTTCAGGATGGTACATAATGACATTTTTCAGGAATGAAAAATAGATTTTACTAGTGGTAGACACTCACTAAAGGAAATTCTGGAAGATATATTTCAGAAAGAAAGAAAATGATCCCTGAAGGAAAGTCTGAAATGTAAAAATGAAAAGTGAGAAAACAGCAAATGTACAGATAACATTTTCAAAGCATACCAACTGAAAAGTCAACAATGCTATCTCATTAATGAAAATAGACCAAAAATAAAACAAACAAGCACACTTTAAATAGCAGGCATATAGTGCAAGTGGAGGTGATTCTAGATAAAGCATTCTAAAGTTCCCACACTGTTTAGGAGAAGGAAAATACTAATTTCAGACTTTATTCATGTTAAGATTTCTAGTATATAATTTTCAATCTAGTGGAGGTTAAAATTGAAATGGAAAGTCAAAACCTATAATCAACCCAAAGAAGGAAAAAACTTTAAAAAGTGGGTTAAAGAAGCACAAAATCAATAGGCAGAAATAACATCATATTGGTAACAGCAATCTAGATAAGTAGACTATACTTTTGAGGTGAAAGACAGATTTTTATACAGAAACTTTAAAAAATTCCAGAAATATGTCATTTAAATGAAAAAAGTTTGAAAATAATGGAAAAAAAGATACAAAAGGCAAACATGTAATATGTGTAATTGAGGTTTAGGATAAATGATTTGAATCAATAGAGATTTTAGTAGGCCTCTGCATATAAATCAATATATAAAAGTTAATTGCCTTTTCATATACCAGCAGTAGGTAAAAAGTACACAAAAATTTCATTTGCAATGGCAACAAAATATACTAGATACCCAGGAATACATCTAACAAAAGATGTATAAGACTTTTATGGGGAACACTGTAAATATTATGGGAAGATATGAAAGAAGACAAACCCCAAAAGAATAACAAATCATATTTATAGATAGGAAGACTCATTATCATAAAGATAACAATTCTCATCAAATTGACTTATGGATATGTACAATTCCAATCAAAATCCCCAAGTGTGTGTGTGTACATGCATGAAATGTGACAAACTTCTAAGACTGTGATAATTCATTGAGCTATATACTATATGTACTGTAGCTTTTTACAGTTTAATTTTAAAAAGTGTTTAAAAGGGGAGAACAGGTGAGGGGAATAGTAGCTACCACAACTTATTATAAAGATACGGTAACATAAAGAGATATACAAACAGACCATTGGAACACAGTCATACATATATAGAAAACTGATCTATTACAGATAAGTGAGGAATAGGTAATCTGAAAAGTTGTATTGGAAGAAATAATTACTATACAAAACATAAACTTTACCCATACTTCATATATGACTCAATCCCACATGAATAAAGAAGTTAAATGTGAAAGGCAAAACTCTGGAACATTTAGAATAAAATATAGAGACTATTTTTATGACCCCAGGGTCTGGGTTATCTTTTTTTAAGCAAACACAAAACATGCAAGCCCTAAAGAAAAAAGCCTGGCAAATTTACACCACAATAAAGAACTTCAGGAAATCAATTGACACCATAACAAAATGAAAAGACATGCTACAAACTGAGAGGTAATATTTGCAGCACATAAAATTGGCAAAGGCTTAGTATCCAGAACATATAAAGAGTGGTCATGAATCAATAAGAAAAACATGAGCAACTCGACAGAAAATGGGCAAAAGATATGAAAAATATTTCTAGAATAGAAAATTCAACCAACCAATAAACACATTAAAAATGAGCAACCTCATTAGTAATAAAAATGCAAATGAGTACACCAGTGACATATCATTCTTCAACCCACTAGAGATTGGCAAAGATTTTAAAGGGGAAAATAACAATGAGTAAATGCTGGTGAAGATGGGTAGTCCTGGGGATTGTTAATCACTTAGGGTGGGAGTGTAAATTCTAACCACCACTTTGCACAACTATTGGCAATCACTAACAAAGTTGCACATATATACTTGATAACCCACTCCCATGTGCAATCTCTCAGTAAACACCCTAGGAGATATGTGCCCTAGGGAATATATGAATACTATTCATAGAAATATTATTGGGAATAACCCAAAATGCTAAACCGTCAAGTGATCTGTGTCAAAAGAATGGATTTATTGTGAGCCACGCACACAAAGCAGTGAAAATAAATGAACTTGATTTATACACTGCAACATGGATACATCCCCCTAACAGAATGTGAGCGCAAAAGGAAGTCTCAGAAGTATGGATGTAGAATGCTTCCATTTATATAAAGTTAAAAGAGGCAAAATAAATAACATATTGCTTGGGAACATGGGTGTTAAGCCTACAAAGAAGAGTATGAAAGTGATAAATCAAAAATCCAGAATAATGTTGAACTGTGGGACAGAATCCATAAAGGCTTCCAAGGGGCTGATGAAGATTTATTTCTCTACCAAGATGGTGGCTACACGAATGTTGGATTTATAATTCTTTAAAGACGACATAAATATTATATATATTTCCTTTCCATGAAGAGTACATGTCCTATATTTTAAATACACAAGCAAAAGCAAAAATAACAACAACGATTACAAGACTATGAAATGGGTGGTTGGTGGTGGGGGAAGAGGGAGAATAAATTTCCCAGGGGCTTTTGCCAAGCACCTCCAGCTGTGTGTCAGTATGTGCTGCTTTTCTATTAAGTGCTTATTTACACACTAGAGGCCCGGTGCATGAAATTCATGCACTTGGGGAGGGGGTCCCTCAGCCCAGCCTGCACCCTCTCGGAGTCCGGGAGCCCTCAGGGGATGTCTGACTGACGGCTTGGGCCCGTTCCAATCGGACATCGTTAGTGCTGCCGCGGAGGTGGGAGAGGCTCCTGCCAATGCTGCTGCACTTACCAGCCATGAGCCTGGCTTCTGGCTGAGCGGTGCTCCCCCTGTGGGAGCGCACTGACCATCAGGGGGCAGCTCCTGTGATGAGTGTCTGCCCCTTGGTGGTCAGTGTGCGCATAGTGACTGGTCGTTCTGCTGGCTCTCCGACATCCCCCTAGGGGTTCCAGATTGTGAGAGGGCACAGGCTAGGCCGAGGGACCCCACTGGTGCATGATCGGGGTCGGGGAAGGATGTGGGAGGTTGGCCAGCGGGGAGGGACCATGGGAGGGCTCCAGGGTATGTCTGGCCTGTCTTGCTCAGTCCTGATCGGCTGGACCCTAGCAGCAAGCTAAACTACCGGTTGGAGCATCTGCCCCCTGGTGGTCAGTGCATGTCATAGCAACTGGTCGACTGCCAGCTGGTGGTCAATGCATGTCATAGCGAGCAGTTGAGTGGCCTTAGCATATCATGCTTTGATTGGTTGAATGGACGACTGGACACTTAGCATATTAGGCTTTTATTATATAGGATCTGTCCTCCTGCTTCAGTGGTGAGCCCAGAGAAGGCAGGCCCACCTCCCCATCCTTGTACAGTGCACAGTGTGCTGCGGGCCTGCCACAGGCGTTAGCTGAGAGGAGGACCAATGGTGACCGCATCCTCCTCACGTTGCTCAAGCTAGAGAGCTGGAAGCCACGCTGACTCCCTCCTTTCCCTCACCAGCCGCTTCCTCGCATCCAAGATGCATTTGAGATCTAGGCACCTCTCTGCAAATGCTGCTCCACGAACTGGCCCCGACTCCTCCTAACTGGCCGCCCTATACCTGCAAGCGTGTTCCTCCAATCCACTCTCCACATTGCAAACAAGGTATGTGTTTGGAATGCAAATCAGATAGCATTCGTCCCCTACTACACCGTTATTTAAACATGAAAATCAAACGCTCTGCGGTGTCTAGAGTCCCTACATGAACAGGCTCCTGCCCATCTCTGTCGTCCCTTCCCAACACCACCTGTCATTCATCATTCTCCAGCTACATGGGACTTCCAGTTCCTCCACGGCCATCTGCTCCATCCCACCTCAGGGTCCACATGGGCCTCCCCCCGCCCCTACGCTTCTCAGTGTCAGCGCATTTGCCTTCGTTCCGCTTGAATTTCTCCTCCTCTGAGAAGCCTTCCTTTATGTCCCTCTCTCCAAAGTCGACCCCTCTGAATTCTCCAATACTCTTACCGCATATGTTTCCTTCATAGCACCCATCATGTTTATTTTCTTGCTTGTTTCTTGCCTCTCTCTTCTACATTGGACATAAGCTTCTGAGGGAGGGCCATGCGTATCGAGGCCAGAGGTATCTGGACTATAATAAGTGCTCAATAAATACCCGTTGAAAGAAAGGGGGAAAAAAAGCCTGTATTAAAAATGAAGATGGGCCTTAAATGACCGTGAACCGTCACTGTGATTCCAGATGTGTCCCCTTCTTTCCTGAGCCCCTTGCTTACATCAAACACTCCTTTTTTTCCAAAGAAAGCACACTGTCTTGAAGCAAAGGGCAGCAGAATAACCAGTTCTCGCCTCGTTCTTCCCCGCTCTGCTGACTCTGTCACAAACACACACCTTAAGAGGTACTTCTCTCACGCTGATCCTATTTTCATCACTTCTAAAGGAATGGCATGATTCTTTCATTGGTCTATTATGTTCTCCGAGGAAAAGGCTACAGACTCCCTTCCGCCCCTCGGCCACCCTTCTGTGCTCACCCACGCGGTGGCTGCCTCCGAATCGGCAGGAGGCGGGACACTGGGCTCAGTGTGCTCAGTACCGAGATGATTCTCAAAAGGAAAGAACAATTCAAAGGAAACGGTGCTGGCTCACAGGGGACCCGGCGGTTATCAGAAAAAGCCCTCTAATCTCATGAACCGTTTTCCTAATTAACTAGTCACCTTTCCCCTTAACGGATGCATATTCCAATTTTTAGGAGGCGGAATCCAAAGGGAAGGCCTTTTGAGTTGCGTTCAAAGGATTCAAGTTGAAAAGCAAACAGGTGAAGGATTAACAGAAGGTTCAAGTTTCATTAAGTAGATGTGTTGATGTTCCGGAAAGTAAAGTACAGGCGGCCAAGTCCCTCCCTCCCTGGGAACGTAATGAATTCTGTACAGCGCCACTTTCAACCCTGCGATATTTCACTCATCGATTTTATTGTCAAGCGAAAAGGCACTGGTTCCAAGTGGCATTTAGTGAGACGGACGGGGAGTGACCTAGACTTCATTACTCGGTGCTCGCTCTCTGGGTAATTTCTATGCTACGCGGGTGGAGAGCGGCCAAAGAGCAGGGTGCTCCAATTCCAACATCTGGAATCCGAGCCACCAAGAGCCTTGCTCTTCAATTCCAGCTGCCCATGGGATCAGTCCAGCTCAGCCTCCCCTGGATGCAGGGAGGGGCTGGTTCCCCCTCTCTCCTTCCCCTAGGAGGCTCTGAGGGGTGACCCTCACGTGGCCAATCTCACCAGCTGTGACAGAAGATGAGGCATTGGAAGGAGCTCAGAAGTCGACAGTAACGGCTGGGAAGTGTCGTGTCGAGTGGAATGAAACATCCCGTTTCCAAAAATGTGGCACTGCTGATGGGTGCCCTGACCACCAAGAGCCCGGTCTCTCTTGATCTTGTCACTCAGCAGAAAGATCGTTTTATGCTGAGGACTCTTCACATTGACGTGCCCAGCGCTACTCACTCCTATCAAGTGTCATCCGAGTCTCAGGGCCTTCGCACCAACTCGC
This sequence comes from Eptesicus fuscus, assembly GCF_027574615.1. Classification (NCBI taxonomy): domain Eukaryota; kingdom Metazoa; phylum Chordata; class Mammalia; order Chiroptera; family Vespertilionidae; genus Eptesicus; species Eptesicus fuscus. The sequence continues at coordinate 98,155,213 of NC_072479.1, forward strand.
TAGCAGGTGTTTCAGCTAGGCTATCACTCAAATTCAACACGTCAAAACCGAATTTTTCTAACATGGTCACCATGTCCAGGCAACACATCTTGGGCCTCGAATTCAATTAATTATCAAATTTTGATCAATAATTCCTTCAGGAAAAAAGGACAAAAGCCTTAACGTTTATCAAATACAGGCGCTCTGCATGTGTTATCTATTTTCTTTTGCCCGGTAGCTCTCTGAGGGATGTTGCTTAATCTCCATAGTTACTGTCAACCAGTGGTAGCTGGTGCCAATTCAGTCACAACAGGAACCCCCATTTTGGGGTGTGGCAAAGAAGGAGGGAACCTTATTCAGTGCAAAACAGCTCAGCTGTGATACAGCAGGGCTTTGAGGCAGCCCCGGGGCCATGGCCCCTCTCTGCCTCTCTGCTGTGCTCTAGTGAGACATCTTAGGTGTCTCAGCTCAGCCAGGGAGATGCAGTCTTCCGTCTAGGGTGGAAAGGGAAAGTGCACTCAGGGTCAGAGGGTAGCTGGCTTACTGAACAGAAGTCCCCGCCCCTGGTTCCCTGATTGGTCTATTCTCATGCAAATGAGGTCTCCAAATCCCCACAGTTTGATTGGCCCAAAAGGCACTGTCCTGATTGATCAGAATAGAGCTGCTCTGGTTGGTCAGAGCTGCACAGCTCCAATTGGATGGAAAGAGCCTCAGTCCTATTGATTGAAATAGGATTCCAGGAACTCATTTACAAGGGCTGGCTCCAATGGCAGCACCCAGTGCTTGCTGGGGGCTCAGTGCAGAGGCAGGTGGTTCAGTGCAGGCTTCTCCAGGAAGTGCAGTTTGTATGAGAGGACCCCAGCTGCTAAGCTCCCCTTTTTTCCAAAAAAGTTGAGCCCAGTTAGCCACCAGGAGCCCTTCTTAGGAGGTGTCTTCTTTTTCAGGGTTCACATTGCAGATGAGACACTGATGTCGAGAGTGAAACTGCTTGTCTAGGGGTGCACAGCTGGAAAGTGGCAGAGCTGGGATTCAAACCCAGGGGTGTGCCAGTACCGTCCATTCCCCTCACACCTCCTGAAGTGTCTCAGGGAATCTCATATCTTCTCCTCTTCTCCAGCCAACTCCTTGTAGACTCAGACTTCTATCGGAACCTGTCTCCGACTTAACATTCCACTCCAACTTAGACCACTGCCAATCACTCCTCCGGTGATGCCCCGTTCACCTCTCCCTGGGAGCTGTGAACCGTATTATCAATGGGACCTAAAAGGAAGACAGGCCCTCTTTGCTGGCAGCTTCAAGCCTAAACTCCTTGGCTTGGCTTTGATCTGCTCCCACAACCTTCCAGTAAACCCTTATGAGGCACCTACTTTGTCTCCGACCCCTCTAATCCAGGTCCTCAGAACATAAACACGAATAGACAGTCATTGTCCTTAAAGACTTCAGAATCTGTTCTACGTTCCCCTCTTGGTCAAAGCACACACACAAGTGCTTTCGGCCCAATGAGCCTGGTCTCCTTATTAAGCCTCCCAGCTCCCTGTGGACATGTGCTCCCTACCTCCCAGGAAGAGCCTCTCTCCCTCCACAAACCTTCCCACACTTCCAGCTTCCTCAGAGCTCCGCTTCTCCGTAGGGTGAGTCCTCCCTTCTCTGAACAACCTCCCACTGCTCTTCTGGTCCGGACCACCCACCTAACGCCCTCTGAGTAAAAGGCCACGTAGTGTCTCAGAAATGGTACTGGCTCATCCGAGTCAGCTATTTTCTGGTTGGGGGACCTTGGCCAAATCAACTCATCCCACTGAGCCTCAAGTTAAACTTCGGAAACAGATATCGTAAGCGGGTTGCTGTGCCAGTATATGACAGTGACCTAAAACCGTGAGAGCCAACATGGAAGTGTCCTCCTTCCATCAATGACACACTGATTCTGGAAAGTCCACAACAAACCCATAAAGACAACAATAATGATACTATTATCATTATTATAGGTAATATTATATACTAGTCATTATTATACATTTAATTTTATTAATTTAATGTATAATTAATTCACTATCAATTTAATCTACACTAATAAAAGAGAAACATGCAAACTGACCATCACTCCGCTACACCCACCAGCCAATCAGGAGGAAATATGCAAATTAGAAGGTCAAAGATGGCTGCCGCCCAGCTACTCCAGGCAGAATGGCTGGGTGGGCAGGACGCCTGCTATGAGAGGGAGGGCGGGGGGTGAAGGGATCTACAGGAGCGGCACTCTGGCCTCAGCGAAGACAAGATGGCAGACTCCAGCTGGAGTCTGCAGTGAAGCAGCAAAGACGAAGATGGCAGACTCCAGCCAGAGTCTGCAGCAAAGACAAAGAAGGTAGACTCTGGCCTCAGCGAAGACAAGATGGCAGACTCCAGCTGGAGTCTGCAGCAAAGCAGCAAAGACGAAGATGGCAGACTCCAGCCAGAGTCTGCAGCAAAGACGAAGAAGGTAGACTCTGGCCGAAGTGAAGGCCTGGGTTTCAGGTGTCAGAGGAAAACCAGTGCTGGAAGTCAAGGGAAGGAAGGCCTACTGCATGAATCTCTTTGTGCAATGGGCCTCTAGTGTAATTATATATTAAACTAGTGTTCCCGTTGCAGGAAAAATCCTGCAATAGGGTTTCCTGCTGCACTCTACCCCGCCCCGCCTCCGCTCTTCCCTTGTCCCCCGGCCCGCCTTCTCCGCCAGCCCGCCCCGCTCTCCTACCTTCTCCCCCAGCCCCGCCTCCGCTCCTCCCTTCTCCTCCCCCCGGCTTGCTTGCTTCTCTGCAGCTTTGCTCCCTTCAGCATTTCTTGGCTTCTTTCTAAGCTGCCTTGATATGCAAATTAGCCGCCATCTTTGTTGGGGTAATTTGCATACTCATCCTGATTGGCTGGTGGGCGTGGCGAAGGTGCGGTCAATTTGCATATTTATCTATTATTAGGTAGGATAAGAGAATTATGTATAATTTATACATATTAACTAGGGGCCCAGTGCACAGATTCATGCACCTTGAAAGGAACTGTGGGCCGTGAGGCTGCAATAGGCACAGGGGTAGGTTTCAGCCAATCCTCCACGCTGCCACCCGGCCCCTCCCACTGCGGTCCCCAGTGCCTTGCCTGCTGGCAGCCCTGCTCCTGCCGCTGCTGCTCCCATACACTGACAGCATTGGCCCGGCTCACACCTGCTAACAGAGCAGATTGATTGGGGCTGGCGCTAGCAGCAGCTGCTGCCCCTGATCACCTCTCAGGAGCAGGGGGAGGTGGAGAAGCCCTCAGGGGTGATCAGGGCCCACAGCCACTGCTTGCACCCGCTGATGGCGCCGAGTGATCAGGACTGGTGCTGGGCACCGGCAGTGGGTGTGAGCAGCAGCTCCAGCGCCGGCTGCAGGTGTGAGCGGGGCCGGTGCTGGCAGTGGGTGTGAGCGCCAAGCGGGACCTCGGTGCAAGGGAGCAAAGCATTTTCAGTAACCACCAGAGGCTCACCCCGATGACAACGACCAGTGCTCCGCCTTGGTCTGGCACTCCTGCTCACTTGCTCCACCACCCCGCCACGGCCAATGCCCGCCACATTCCGCACACGGCCCCTGGTGGTCAGCACACATCATAGCGACTGGTTGTTTGGTTGTTCCCATTGTTCCGCCATTCGGTCTCTTTGCATATTAGCCTTTTATTATATAGGATTATATTACATAGTATTATACTACTATAATATAATAAAATTAATTTAATATTCACTGAGTGTCCAGATTATTATGACCACCCCATCAGCACTTCGTTGGGCCACCTCTTGCCTTCAATACTGCGGCGATTCTTCTTGGCATTGACTACACGAGATGTTGAAAGGTGATGCGAGGGATCTGACACCGTGCCTGATGAATAGCACTGTCCAGTTCTGTGAGATTTGATGGTTGTGGAACCAGCTGCCTGATGGCTCTTTTAACTTCGTCCCACAAATGCTCAATTGGATTGAGATCTGGTGATTGTGGGGGCCACCTAAGTAAGGTAAAGTCTCCCTCATGTTCTTGAAACCACTCCTGCACAATACGAGCACCGTGGCATGGCACATTGTCTGGTTGGAAGAAGCCATCTCCATTGGGATATGCCATCAACAGGATAGGATGAACTTGATCAGCAACGATACTTAGGTATGTTGTGCTATTCAGATGTTGTTCCACACCAATTAAAGGGTCCAAATCAGGCCAGGAAAACATGCCCCAAACCATAACACTGCCCCCACCAGCTTGAAGGGTTGTACTCATGCATGTGGGGTGCATGCTTCATGCTGTTTCCACGAAATTCTCACTCTGCCATCTGCATAATGCAACTAGAAACGTGATTCATCAGACCACATGACTTTTTCCCAGTGCCCGTTTGTCCAATCCTTGTGTTCCTGTGCGAATTGGAGACTTTTTATCTTGGTAACTGCAGACAGCAAAGGTGTTCAAACAGGCCTTTGGCTTCCATATCCCATATGATGCAGTGTATGGCTAATTTGCCTACAAATATCAGGTGGTCATAATAATCTGGCCACTCAGTGTATAATTTCTATATAATATGTATTTCTATATAATATCCTATATAATAAAAGCCTAGTATGCAGATCAACCAAATGGCAGAATGACTGGTTGCTATGATGTGCACTGACCACCAGGGGGCAGACACTCAATGCAGGAGCTGCCCCCAGCCCTCAGGCCCTGACTGGCAGCGGCAGCAGGGGGCAAGGCCGGCGAGCGGGCAGTGCCAGGCCAGCCAAGGCGGGTGCCCTCCGATCCCCCTGCCAGTCACCCCACAGATTGGCCCTGATCGCCAGCCAGGCCTAGGGACCCTACTCATGCACGAATTTCATGCACCGGGCCTCTGGTATAATAATAATAGTGCTAGTGCTTCTATGTATAAAGCATGTGTTCACGTTCTCAATGTGTTTCTTTGATAATTTCTTACTGGCCTCTTCCCGCTCCAATCACCAATTTCTTGGGTCTTATCCACCTCCTTTCCCACCACGGTGCCTCACTGGAAAGAATGCTAGTATATACCATGTAGAGTAACAGGTCAAGATAAAAAAAAAAAAAAAAAGACTGCCAGGAAAAACCTTCTACACACCGAGCGCTGTGGGCCTTGGCTGCGTCCCTCTCTCCCACTGCCAGGCAGGGGTCACACAGAGACCAACAACATGGGGCTGATTGTAGGATGAACACAAGAGAAGGACAGCCTCGGCTGAGAGCCAGGGAAGTGACAGAAAGACCCCCCAGTCCATTCAGCTGAAGTGGAGGTGAGCAGGCACTCCGATTCCCGCCAGGGGTCATGGTAGAGCTGACCCTTTGGCTGGCTTAACCTGAGCAAGCAGACCTCAAGCTGTTTGGAGAAAAAGATGGTCTTTATCTCCAGACTTTCCCAGGCACTTTCTCGGATGGAAGGTTCATCCTGCAGAGAACATTTCCACAGAGTTAGTGAGTTAAGGAGAAAAAAAGAGGAAAAGGAGGATACAAGAAGCATCCAGCTATAGCTTATCTCTTCTCTACACATTGATTTCTTCTCACAGAGACAGTGCAGTGGTTTCCAGCAAGGGCAGGACTGCCTCCGGGGGGTGTTTGGAAAATCTGTGAGCGGTTTTGATGTTGCTGTGATTGAAGGATGCCATTGGTCAAATCCAGGAGGTGAGGCCAATGGGTAATGAATGTTCTGCAGCATACAGGACACCCCTGCACCCCCCAAAACCACCCCAAATATCTCACTGGAGAGTCCTTTCAGTGGAAAAGATATCGATCATCATCTGGGCATAAAATCTAAAGCATATTTTACATTTAAACTGCAGGTGTTTCTGCACGTGTTAATATATGCTGAATTTTCTAGCAGTGCAACTGCTGGGTACATTTAGGGAAGAATGTGCTCTGCTTTGTTTGGAATTTTACCAAGAGTTCTTCATTACTCTGTAAAATAATGATACCAACAGCAGTGCCGCTCGGAGTACATGAGTCACCAGTACAACACACCTGTATCCTTGCTCGCTTCTGAATGTCACGTGCTCAGGAATTGTACCTATCGGTGCCTTCTATGCTAGAGTGCTCACTGCTGAGCACTATGGTGGCTGTCGTGAGGGGGTTTATGGATAAAGGATTTTTTCCCCCAAAATATATTTTTATTGATTTCAGAGAGGAAGGGAGAGGGAAAGATAAAAACATCAATGATGAGAGAGAATCATTGATCGGCTGCCTCCTTCACGCCCCACACTGGGGATAGAGCACTCAGCCCAGGCATGTGCCCAGGCATGTGAATTGAACCTTGACCTCCTGGTTCATAGGTCAATGAGCAACCACTGAGCCACGCCGGCCTGGCTTGGAGGAAGGACTTTTTAATGCTAAATCTGGAAAAGTTATAGCCAAATGGGATTGGTTGGATACCCTATTGAATGTGAACATATTAAAATACACTGTGCCTTCAAAAACACCACCTAGCCCTAGCAGATTTGGCTCAGTGGATAGAGCGTCAGCCTGCAGACTGAAGGGCCCCAGGTTCGATTCCTGTCAAGGGCACATGCCCGGGTTGTGGGCTCGATCCCCAGTGGGGAGGATGTAGGAGGCAACTGATCTATGATTCTCATCACTGATGTTTCTATTTCTCTCTCCCTCTTTCTTCCTCTCTGAAATCAGCAAAATATATATATACATATAAAACAACAACAACAAAAAACACCACCTATTCTTTATATGCTGGCCCATGGAAACTGCTGAGAAAATCCTCTTGAATGACTAGGAAAAGACAGAGAGAGAAAAACGAATTGGTCATTTTCTCAGGGTTGCAAAAAATGAATTCTCCATTCACGCTCCTTTCTAGAAACGTGTGGCTGATATCAAGGCACACCAGAGAGCTTCTGTGCCCCCACCTTCCCGACCTGCAGGCAAGGAAGAGGTCACGCCAGCTCACAGTGAGATGGTGGCCCCCCCACGAGTCAAGAGAAGAGGCCTCTGCATACAACCACCTTGACCTTGGGTTTCTCAGCCTCCAGGACTGGGTCAGAACGGAATGCTGTTCAAACCGCCCAGCTTATGGCATTTCGTGATGGCAGCCCGAGCGGACTAAGACACCTGCTCTTGCTCAGCATAGCTCGCTCTGCGTGACGGGCGGTGGGGAGGCTCAGGGCTGCCCCAGACACAGAGAAACGATTTCTTGTGGAGGCTGTCTTCTGAGCCCGTCAAAGGCACTCTTCTCTCAGGTGGCGTAGGAATAACTTTCCTGGAAAAAAGTGTCCAAAGAGATAAAAGAGAGGAGTCAAGAGCTGTGCTGAATTGTAGAGTTTTCAGAGTGCCACGGTGACAAGGCGACTCTGTAAGGAATATTCTTGGAAAGCCCGCCGCCACCCGGGGTGTGAGAGATCCCGACACTGGAGCGTACGGTCTTCCTTCTCGCAGGGATCGGAGGAGGCCAACAGGCGGTAATCAGGGCGGATTCCTCGGCAGAAAGTGGGCAAGGCACACGCGCCCTGCCCCAAGAACGCAGTGGCTTGTCAGCGGCAAGGAGAGGGCGACTTTGCAACCTCTAAAGGGCTCCTGGTTTAGAGTTTCTGTGTAATTATGCCATTCAAGAGTCTCTGTCAAAAGTCCCTCTTTGTTCAGAAGCCAAGCAGGCTTGCTCTTTGGGGTTTAACAAAAGATTAGGGAAATCTCTGTCTCTCCAGAGTCTGAATGAGGTGAAAGGAAAAGCGGCTGGTCTTCATTTTCCTGACTGAGGACAGCGTAAAAGGGTTCAGAAGATACCCCAGAAGCTTGTCTGTGGTTTTGCACAAGTCCCCCTAGTTATGGACCCCAAGATGCCAGTGAGCTCCCCCAATCCAGGGCTCAGCCTCCAGGCAGTCAGCTAGCAACAGACCTGGGAAATACTAAGAATTCCAATGAACTGGAAATAAATGGAGAAGGAAAGCCTTGCACCGCCATTGGTCTTTCGATGTCTCGCAAAGTCCATTTCACTGCAATGAAAATGGTCCCAATGCCCAGAGAGAGGATCTCAGAGGGCCACAGAGTCTAACACCCCCCCCCCCCCCCCCGCCCCTCTTTACACATTTCCCCACCATGCGGCGTCCCCGCTCCCTCCGCAGGAGGCACAGGTCCTATGGCTTCTTTTTCCTAGAAGACCCCATCTACGTCCACAAACGTGTCTTCTACCTTCTTCAGGGTCAAGGTCAAGGTCCATTTCCCCCACCCCCTTGGAAGCGGGGCAAGCGGTCATGATGATACGCTTAGCAGGCACTGGGGAAGGGGGAGGAGTAGGCCCTATCTCAGCTCACAGCCCAGAGGGAGGTCAGAGCACGGACCCCGGGAGCCATTCCCGGAGGAAAAGCTCACCAAATGCTTGTTATATAAACAGCACTTTGCAAAGTGGCTTCCACGGGACACGCGTGCCGTGAGACGTGGCGTGTGTGCCAGTGCCTGTGCCACCACCTGCGCTTTGGGCTGCACACACGAGGAAGGATAGCGAGGACGTTCCCCACGGAAACCTGTGGACCCCGCAGGCTCCCATGCATTCGTCCAGGGAGGCCTTTTCTGGCCAGGACACCTATTAACATCCTGTGTCCCACAGAGGAGGCCGGGAAACAGCTCTCACTGCAGAGTCGGCCGAGATAAGTGCCGGGAGAGAACTTCAAATAAAGCGCCAGAGGGCAAGCCCTCCCATGCTGCGCTCCTCACTGCAGGAGGACGAGGCGGGCAGGCGTCCTGCCCAGAGCTCAGCCTGGCTGTTCGCTACCTGTGACCTTGGCCCAGCCAGCTGCCCCCTCTGAACCACCATTGAAAACATAACAGGGTGTCACAGGATTTCTGTGAAAATTAAATGGAATAGCCAATGGAAGCAGCGGGCACAATGCCTGGGGGGCGGGGGGGGGGGCGATATATTAGCTGCTCACTAAGAGTTCGTTTCTGGCCCCTCTTATTTCATGGAATTCCTTGATAGGGACAGTCCACGTCGCTCCTGAGAACCACCAGTTAGCTTCCCCGGGGATCTCCTTACAGCCTGGACCTTCCCTCGAACCCCCAGAACAGAGCGGGGGCTCAGCATATGGTGGACATCAAGGATTTTACCAAGACAGGGGCTATTTCCTCAAGGAAGCTTACTGTTCGCCAGCACATTCCTGGCAGCAAAGGGACACCCCTGGGCTTCCTGATGCCTGATTTCCGAGGCCAAGGCCCCGCCCACAGCAGGGGAGCGGCAGAAGCTGGACTTAGATAACCACAGGTGTCCCTGTGGCTGGAAAAGGGGTGACCTGCAGCTGGGTGGGGTGGGGTGCTCCTGTGGCACCCCGGAATTCTGCCTGGCACAGCACCTACTGGGTGGTTCTGACCGTGCCTCATTTCCTCACCGCTCCCTGTGCTCTTTCAGAGGAGGAATAGGGCTTGTTTGTGGGTACCCTCCAATTCCTGGCCTGGCACCTGAGGAGGACTCCAGGCATGATGGGTGGGTAGGTAGGTGGATGGATAGAGGGATGGACAGACAGACAGATGGACAGACAAAAGAAGGAAAGATAGGAAGGAGAGAAGGGGAAAGAGAAAAAGAAAGGAAGGAAGGAAGGGAGGGAGGGAGGCAGGGAGGAAGGAAGGAATCTCAATTCTTCTGCAAGATGAACACCATAAAAACAACACCTCTGTCCCTTGTTAGCTACTGCTATATTCAACAGGCCCAGAACAGTGTCTGGCTCTAATAGAGATTCAAGAAGTATTTGTTGAATGAAGAGAGAAGTGGTTGAGTAAACTAAGCCACGCTACCATGTAGAAAACTAGCTATAAAACTTACCACTCACAGACAAACCGCATTGCTCTCAGATTACTTCCTGATGTGTTTATTCCCCCAAATGATGGGGACCTTCCAATACGTATGCAATTCAGAATGAGTGGTGAGGGAGAGGAACAACAACCAATGTCTCCCATGGGCCAGGCCACGTTCAAGGTCCAGGGAATACAAGAAGACACCGTCCCTGCTCTAAGAAGCTAACTGAACGCAGTGGGGTGACAGCTATGTGTGTGTGTGTGTGGTGGGGGGGGGGTTGGAGGGGGGATAGGAATAGGCACCTTCGTGGCTCCCCCGGCTGCAGAGCCATCCCAGCTGACCTGCAGAGAGGCAGAGTGACAGCATCAATTAATCCCTCTGTGATCCCAGTGTCAGAAATGTAAGCCTTTTATGACGCAGTAAAACAATTTTTATGGGTTTTTCCCATCCGTCTCATGTCTTGGTGTATTTTTTAATCAAAAAGGATAAGAACACGAAGTCAAGTGGATATAAATCTCCTGCTCATTTTTCCGGTTCTCTGCCCGGGGAGGAGCGGCGAGCCCGCCGCGCTCACAGCGGATTTTGTAGCAGCGCCGTCCTTCCCGGGTGTACGTTCGAGAAAGAAATCTTATTCCAGCCGCGGAGCGCGGGGCCTTGCCTGAAATCACAGACACATTCTCAGAGGGCTGCGTGTAAATAGAATCTCAGGAAACCAGCTCTCTTGTTTCCAATAACTTGAGATGGGTGTTATCTTTATTTCCGACGACAAACAAAAAAGTGTTCCTTGCATGAAATGTGCAAGACAAAAAAAAAAAGCACAGACAAGAAAATAAAAATTCATTGCAATCTTACCACCTAGAGGTACTGTTAGAATGTAATCTTAGACTTTTATTCCATGTGTAGCTGTACAGATCTATGTTTTGACAGAAATAGGATGATGGTAAGCACTGTTATGTATCCTACTTTTCCAGCTGATCTATAAATAGATCGTCAACATTTATTCAGGTCAATTGTCCACCTTTGATTTGCTAGTTCCATATTGTTCTATTGTATGGATGAAGCAACATTTAAACAAGTTCCTGGATTTGGAAGTTGGGCTTGTTTTTAAAGTTTTCTTATATATCTAATGATAAAAGCTCCTTGTTCTCATCTTCCTTAACTTCCCAGAAATGACACCGCTATGTCGCATATGTGTGCATTTTAAAAATGAGATACATTTTATCAGATTGTCCTGCAAAAATGCTGCTGTGATTCATAGCAAGCAGTGGTCACCTTTTCCTCATCTTTACGATCACTGACCATGGACGTGAATCGCTGCCAGTGTTTAATTCCGATGTCACTGTGAATTTCTTTGATTACGTGTAAGCAGGGCTTTTTACATGTGTAAATTCTCCATTCTGTTTTCTTCTTACGAGAAGAACTTCCCTGTCACGTGTCCATTCCTCTCTTTTCTTTCTTATTGATTTGTAGGAGCATTTTACATATTGAAATACTGATCCAGCCCTGGCCTGTGTGTCTCCGTTGGTTGAGCATCATCCCATTCACCAAAAGGTTGCTGGTTCAATTCCCGGTCAGGGCACATGCCCAGGTTTCTGGCTCCATCCTGTGCAGGAGGCAGCTGATCGATGTTTCTCTCTTACACTGATGGCTCTCTCTCTCTTGCCCTCTCCCTTCCTCTCTCTCCCAAATCAATAAACCAAATGGAAATACTGATCCACTATTTTTCATCTGTGATGTACAATTTCCCTAGTTTGTTTCAGTGGTGTGGATTTTTTTAACATGTTGTTTCCTCTCGTCATCCACCTTCCCGATTTCTCACTTGTAGCTTCCCCTGTCTCCTTACTTGTTAAACAGTCATTGGTAAAGCAACACTGGGCAGAAGGGAAAACACCACCATTCACTCCAGCCATATCACTGATGGGGATGGTCAAGGGGATGTTCTTCAAGGTGGTGACCTTGCCCTAGACCAGTGGTCGGCAAACTGCGGCTCGCGAGCCACATGCAGCTCTTTGGCCCCTTGAGTGTGGCTCTTCCACAAAATACCACGGCCTGGGCGAGCCTATTTTGAAGAAGTGGCGTTAGAAGAAGTTTAAGTTTAAAAAATTTGGCTCTCAAAAGAAATTTCAATCGTTGTACTGTTGATATTTGGCTCTGTTGACTAACGAGTTTGCCGACCACTGCCCTAGAGCAACCACCGACCCAGGCGGACGCTGGCAGGTCAGGTAGCAATTGGTCCCAGAGAAACCAGACCAGTCTCTTAGCAAAGTCAGGCACAGCGGAAGCCTCATTCAGGACAATAAAGTTTAAGTGACACTGAGGTCACAGACAGGGTCAAGAATCTGGAGGGTAAGAGGACTCCATGTTTCTAGGTCCTTAAGGCCATTGCCTGTACGTTCAAGGAGGCTCTCTCCGGTCGTGAGATGCCAATCAGTGGGGTCACTTCTTCTAGAAGAGACACGGGACTAAAAGGCCCTGTCTCTGTTTGGGGGTGGGGAGCCGAAATGGAAAGCTGGCTCCATTGTCTGGCAACGACCACGCCGAGAGGTTAAGTGCTAGAGCAGCCCCTAGACTGGGGTGGGGGGTGAGATGGTGCCTTTTCCACGTGGGGCTGAGAAATGAGCAAAGCAGAGATTCCACGGGAGCTGGGACAGCAAGCCACCAATGCAGCGCCCCAAACCTCCGCCATGTCTCTTTTTTTTGTGTTGTTTTGTTAGTCCTCATTTGAGGATATGTTCCCACTGATTTTTAGAGAGGCTGAAAGGGTGGGGGAGAGACTCAGAGAGAGAAACATCAATGGGACACATCAACTGGTTGCCTCCTGCATGCACCCCAACTAGGGCGGAGGACCGAGCCTGCAACCAAGGTACATGCCCTTGACCGGATTAGAACCTGGAACCCTTCCGTCTGTGGGCTGACGCTCTATCCACTGAGCCACACGGGCTAGGGCCATTTATCTTCCTTAGGTTGTGGTTATGCCGTGGGTTTAATTTACGACTATCATCTCCACCCTACCTTCCCATTGTAAAATTTCCATCTTCTGGCATCCTTGGCCAGTCCACGTTAGATTTGGTTCACACTGGCGCAGAGCATTAGGATCCTCTGAGGGTCAAGGACACGGCCACGGGGAGAATGAAGAGAAAGGCCCCACTGCGGGAGGTCAAATTCATTAGCCTCTTTCTCTTCTTAGAAAAAGAAGGCACTTTTTACTTCCAGAGCCTCCAGGGAGACCCAAGATTTCATTGAGGACGGGAAAGGACCTCCTGCACCAGCAGCGGTCCAGTAACGCATGGGGACATTGACACAGGGGGTGAGAGGTCATATAAAACCAGCTGCGGAGTTCCCAAGCCCAGAGGACTGTGGTGAACAGATGGGGCAGAAAGGATGGATGACAGGAGGGTAAGGAGAGAGAAGAGGTGGGTTAGAAATGGTGAGACAAGCTCTAGGCACGAAAGAACGACAGAGATAGGTGAGAGAGGGTGGGGGAGGAGCGGTAGCCAGGGGAACTGAAGAGGGAGGCCGCACCAGGGATAATGGATGCTTATCCTGATCACCGATGCTCCAAATTATAACCAGGAGGCACTGCAGATCCCGCCTCGTTAAAGAACGATTAAATTATCTTCACTCTGTTAAACCGATGGGGGCAGGGCAGTGAGCCCCTGGCTCTTAGAATCCTCTTCAGAAACAGGGACAACACACGATAGGGTTAGGGATTTGTAAGAGGGAACGTGCCAGGAGAAAAAATCCCTGTTATGCTGCACACCCTATGCCTTGCAAACTTCAGTCTGCTGCTGGGCGTGGCCTGGCCGTGGGTATGGGTGTGGGTGTGGGTGTGGTCATCACCTGGTTTGGCAAAGGGAGAGCCACAGCCAAGATGGCTACAAGCGGAGATTTTCTGGTGATCCTTGAGTACGTTTTAAAAATATATATATTTTTTGCCGAAACCGGTTTGGCTCAGTGGTTAGAGCGTCGGCCTGTGGACTCAAGGGTCCCAGGTTCGATTCCAGTCGGGGGCATGTACCTTGGTTGTGGGCACATCCCCAGTAGGGGGTGTGCAAGAGGCAGCTGATCGATGTTTCTCTCTCATCGATGTTTCTAACTCTCTGTCCCTCTCTCTTCCTCTCTGTAAAAAATCAATAAAATATATTTTAAAAAAATATATATATTTTTTATTTATTTCAGAGAGGAAGAGAGATAGAAACATCAATGATGAGAGAGAGTCATGGATCGGCTGCATGTCTGCCTCTGGAGATGGAGCCCGCAACCCAGGCATGTGCCTTGACCAGGAATCAAACCGTGACCTCCTGGTTCTTAGGTCAATGCTCAACCATGGAGCCACGCTGGCCAGAGGAGACCGTGATCTGGGCTTAGGACCCCTGCCTCATCCCTGCAAACACATTTCTTGCTCTAGGCTAAAATGTGACATCTTCCAAAGGTGCTCCTCCCCAGAGGCACAAAGAAGCTGGGGTCATGGGCAACTTGGGGAGATGTTGATGTCCCTAATGTTTAAAGAAGTGGTTAGCTACATTTCCAATGTTCTTCTCACTTTATCAAACGGTCTTTTCCGATAAAATCAATAAATATTTATGGAGCTAAGGACTACGGGTGATACAAAGAAAAATGAGCCATGGTCCCTCACCCTGAGGAGTTTCAACTTAAGGACTATTTAAGAGTCATTGTTTTCCCCTAAAAACCAATGTCATGATTTAAATTCAGGAACAGGGCTTACTCGATAAATCTTATTGTGAATCATACTTGGAAAGGGAATGATGGTTCTGAAAAAGAAAGGCTACAAGATTACAAATTCCTCCTTTCCCATGTTCTGTGAGCTTCTGCGCTAAAGGTGGTAGCAATGTTAAAGAGCCCGCGGCCCCTCACCTGTGAGCTTAGCTGCGGTGGGGAGAGGACGCGGAGAGGCAGTGGGAAGCTTCAAACCCGGGGCCACGAATGCAGGAGAGGACTTGGCCTTACTCTCTCGCTGACTTTAAGAGTCTATCATGCCCTGGCCGGCGTGCCTCTGCGGTTGGAGCGTCAGCCCGAGCACCAAAGGGTCGAGGGTTTGATTCTCCGTCAAGGGCATGGACCTGGGTTGCAGACTTGATCCCTGGCCCCAGTTGGGATGCATGATGGAGGCAACCAATTGATGTGTCTCACTCACGTCGATGATTTACTCTCTGTCTCTCTCTCCCCTTCCCTCCGTCCTTTCGACTCTAAAAATCAATGGAAAAAATAACCCTGGGTAAGGATTAACAACAGCAGCAAAAAGAGTCAATCGTAATGGTTGCTTTTGCTTTCCTTCTCCCACATTCTTTTAGTCAAACCTGTCAATAGTTACAGCATCAGGAGGAAAAGCCACCCCCCGGCCTCCCCAATCAGGTTATTCCCGTTCAGTCTGTCTGTTTCCCTCTACACCCTCCCCTCTCAGGCCGTGCTGGCTTGTGAGCACCTCGTAACAGTGAGATCCCTGCACCCACAGCAATCGATGAATCTTTTATTGTTATTACCAAAGTAATACATATTTCCCATAGGAAACTCAGGATCTGATAATAGAGAAGTTGCTGGAACCCCATGACTTAAAGACTGGCACTGTTCACATGTTAGTGGGCATTCAATGACTCTGCCCATTAGATGCTCGGTTGCTGTTTCTTAAATCTTGTGCCAATTTCCACCAAATTATTGCTTTGAATTTGGGTTTTCAGTTAGACCTCCACCCACATTCAAGCATCAGCTCAAACACCCCACTGCCAGCCAGCCAGGCCGCTGCCCCACCCCTCCCAGCAATGCAACGCCTGGCCCCCGGCAGCCTGGCACTCTCACCCCCCAGCGCTGCTTCCCTTCTCACCAGGGCACCGACCGCCACTTAACACAGGAGAACCAGCTCTGAGGACAGGGATGTTTATCTGTGCTGTTCGCCGCCATATCCCTGGGTGCCACGGACAAGGAAGGCTGAGGGAGTAAGCTCGGATTACCTCAAGAAGAGCAGATACTTCTCTTCTCCGAGAAGACTGTTAGGAACAAGGACCGCGCAGCAGACAATGGTCTCTGTGGGTTTGCCAGCAGAGGGAACGAGGGGCCGAGAAGGAGGAGGAGAATGTGGGACCTGGCTGTGGGTGCTGGCTCTGCTGCTCACTGGCTGAGCAGGGGGCGTGTCCACTCCGAGCCTCAGTGTCCTCACTTCTGTGAGGGGGAGGCCTGCATGCACGTGGGGCCCACGGAAGCAAAGAAAGGAGGTGCAGGTCTACCCACGGCCACTGCCACCCCATGCAACCTCCCTTCCTCCCCCCGCCTCCCACCACCTTAGCAAAGCACTTGCCAATTTACAAAGTGCCTTCGTTTAGCGGAGCTCATTCGGCTCATCTATTGGCTGATCAGCTCGAGCATCTCAAACAGAACACTATCAAGCATGGAGCGCGCCCCAGACGCCCAGGCAAAGGCGGCAAGGCCACACAGAAGAGGCGGGGAGAGGCAGCCAGAGAGACGGGGAACCTCCATCCGTGTGATCAGATGCAACTTCAGGGAGAGCGAGGAAAAGAGCATCACAAGGCGAGGGGCTAATTTCCATATAATTCACCCAAATCTTACTGAAGTGCTCCTCAGGCAACAGTCACCCTCCACCAACCCAACTCATCACACAAACTGATGCCCACTGGGCCCTGCTCATTCCCTCCTCCACCCCCCGGGGGAGAGCGGGGAGCTGGTGGGTTTCTCCAGTGCCCACTCCCCAGCAGGTCCTGAGGGCTGCAGGATCCTTCTAAAAAGCTGCCGCTGGAACTCCCGGGACTCCTTTAGGACAGTGCACCTCAAGTCCTATGGACTCTGTTGACTGGGCCACAGAACTGTGCTCTTATTGTAGTTCTGAGGCGTTTATCAAAAGGCTACATCTGAATTGCAGACGCAGGATTCCTTTTGACATCCTCTCCAGATGAGTGACTGCAGCCCAGTTTATTCTCCAGTCTCTCTAGATGGCTGGGAGCTTGCAGGAGCAAACACCTATTTCATTTTAGGAGGAGTGCTTGAGGGCAACAGTAAACGGATGCTCTTTCAATTATTCATTCATTCACCCGTGCCTCCACCCGACAGATCATCATTGAGCATCTCCTGGCCACCAGACATTGCTCCAGGCAATGGGGATAAAGAACCTCATTCAAACTGGAGGAGAGAGGGATGCGATGCGCTGGCTCCAGGAGGGAGAGGCTGCCTCCGTCCTCATCACAGGTCTGCTGCGTTCCCTGTCCCCCTCCCCGCTGTGCCCCGACACCATGGACTCCTCTAGCTCAGGTTTACATCACGCTGATGGGCTCCTCTGCTGCAGCCGCATCTCTCTCCTTCTCTCTCCCTCTCCTCCAGGACACACCCCTCTGGCTGCTCCTCTGGCTCATGAGTTCTTCAAGTCAGGACCTTGGGAGTGCCTGGCGGTGGTAAAGGCCTTTCCCTCCAGCTGCCAATCAGAGGAAATGCCTGCCCATCTCGCAGAGCACACACACACACACAGACACATACACGCATCCAAGGAGGAGGCAGGAGAACATGCTGCAGAGGGTGTTCCAGTCAGCAGAGTAAGGGATAAACCCCACTGAAACCTGGAAAGTACGTCGGCTTTTTGGCCCCGTGCATAGGAGAGCAGGGCCAGGCCTACAAACTGCTCTGTTATTCGCTGGCGGCAAAACCATCCTGGGCACTGGATTTAAAATTCTGCGTTTCCGGTCCCCTATGGTATCGCTCCCTTAGGGTTACTGCGAGGCTGAAATCAATACCACTTCACTGAGCATCTACTGTGAGTCAGGCAGCACGTGCAGCACTTTACACACAGGATCTTGAGTCCATTCACTCTAACTCCTGTCAGCCTCCGATCAAGGTCCTGGTGAGGGATTTTGAGATTTCTGTTTCCTAGGAAGAGTTTTTTTTTTTTTCTTTCTCCTCCCCTCACCCCCACCGCTTGGAGTAATTAGGCTTAAATGCTTCCAAGGTGCCCAAAAGATTTGGTGAAATTTCAGACTGAGTTGATTCCGAGGTCTAGAGTCGTGGTGTCTGCTCTGGTAGCCACCAGCCACACTTGGCTCCTTCAACTGAAAGTAATCACAACCAGATTAGATTACAGTTCAGCCCCTTAGTGACACCAGCCACATCTCAAACACTTACTGACCAGTGTGCCCAGTGGCTGCAGTGTGGAACAGGGCCAAGAGAAAATATTTGCATCCATGCAAGAAGCTCCATCGGAAGAGCTAGGAGATGGAAAATAAGTTATAGGAGAAATTTTAAAAAAGCTGACACGGGGCATGAGGGTCAATTCCACAGAGGTTTGTGGAATGTGGGCATCTTTTCCATAACCGGTCAGGCTGAGGCGGCACTGTCCTGACCAGGTCCGTTGGGGGCATCTGGATGGTTTACGGGGCAGCGTTCGCGGCTATGGTTACTAACAGGTCAGCGCCATGCAGAGGCGCTGCCTTTTCAGATCCCTCGCCGACGAGCAAAGATAAAACAAAGGCATTTGTAGAAAGTCATACAGAATCTACATCTACAAGCCAAGTGGCTCCCCTCCCATTTGCCCTGACAATGTTAATTCTCATAACCCAGCCGGAAGGAGCGCTTCCAAAAATAAACCGTGTGCTACGCATCGTGACCTGGGGGAATGCTTTGCATGTTCCCAGTCACAGGCGCGCTCAGTCTAGGTGTCCATGCTGGTGCTTCAACACGCTCCCAGCCCCCCCGGGCCACACCCCTCTCCCTGTAAAATGCAGATGTAATGGCCTAGCTCCACAACCTTCCAGGGGCTCCATTCTCTGGGGTACCCACCAAAAGCCCCGGGAATGGGATGGACTCCCCTTCACAGCCAACTAGGGTTTGCCAAACCCACAGCCTTTACCCCTCCGCCCAATGCCCTGACTGCCCCTCTCACTCAATATCCCAGCAGCCTCATTCATTCATTCATTCATTCATTCACCACATGTTTATCAAACTCTGCTTTGTGCCAAATACCATGCGAGGCCCTAGAGAAACAGAAAAGTGAAGAAAAAGGAAAACAGGAGGAGAACCCCATCCTCATGGAGCTTCCCTTGTTGTATAAGAAGACAGAGGACAGGTAAATACACGAAGATATACAGAATGCCAAGTGGTGAATGGTGCCACACAGACCCCTGTAGGCATATGTTAGTCCCACTGGGTTCAAGCTGGTAAAGGGCAGGGACTGTGTCTTATTCGTCTTCGTGTATTCATTCTAGAAGCTTCCATGGAACACCAGCTGTGACGCTTGCCCAGCTTTCCTACCTTACAGCATACCAAAATACCTGCTATTTCATCCTTACTTAAAACACCTGCTTTTCTTTCCCCGCTCACACGTCAACAACAAAGGACTGATGTGGCATTTAAATAAAATAATGTGTGCAAAAGTATGTAGCGAAAACATACACACTGCTCAGGAATGTCTGTCCTTGCTATAATTATTACTAATCTAAATTAATTTTGTATGTTATCCAGCAGGGCACTGAAATGCTTCTGATTTCAGTCTGCCGGAAGTGAGGTGGAACCTTAGCATGTGCTACCTATAAACCTGAGGTGGGTGTTTTGCTACCGGAGACTCCTGTCCAGCTTATCTGTTCACTCAAGGGACAGTTTCTGGCAGGCTGGTGTGGCTCCGTGGTTGACGGTTGACCTATGAACCAGGAGGTCACAGTTTCATTCCCGGACAGGACACATGCCTGGGTTATGGGCTTGATCCCCAGTGGGGGGCGTGCAGGAGGCAGCCAATTGATGATTCTCTCTCATCATTGATGTTTCTATCTCTCCCTCTCCCTGCCTCTCTGAAATCAATAAACATTTTTTTTTTTTTTTCGTAAAAAAAAGGGACGATTCCTATTTCAAGGCATTGCACTGACTCAGAGCTGGTTACTGACCCTCTACACAACGGCCAACCCTCTCA
Organism: Eptesicus fuscus; assembly: GCF_027574615.1. Classification (NCBI taxonomy): domain Eukaryota; kingdom Metazoa; phylum Chordata; class Mammalia; order Chiroptera; family Vespertilionidae; genus Eptesicus; species Eptesicus fuscus. The sequence continues at coordinate 98,174,858 of NC_072479.1, forward strand.
ATACTCAACTATGGGGGAGACCCTCTGTTTCAGAGCCCATCGTACTGACCTTTCGGTGGCTTTGGCCCCGCCCTGAGCTGCAGAGCGCCCCCTTCCTGGGCTGCCCACCTCTTTACACCACTGCCCCCAACTCCCCGGATGCTCTTCCCTCCTATGTGCACGTTTCTTCTCTTTTGTTGCCTATACATTGTCTGTGAGGACATGGAAAACCACGGCAGCTCAGCCCGACAAAACTGAGCCTTGTCCCCACAGGTCCCACATAAACGGCGGTGGGCCCACCTCGGGCAGGTACGTCTCCGGGTCTCAGGATGTTCCCTCGTACCAGTGGTCGGCAAACCGCGGCTCACGAGCCACATGCGGCTCTTTGGCCCCTTGAGTGTGGCTCTTCCACAAAATACCACGTGCGGGCGCGCACGTACAGTGAGATTGAAACTTTGTGGCCCATGCGCAGAAGTCGGTTTTCGGCCTGGGCGAGTCTATTTTGAAGAAGTGGCGTTAGAACACTCAAGGGGCCAAAGAGTCGCATGTGGCTCGCGAGCCGCGGTTTGCCGACAACTGCCTTGTACAGAGGGGGCCACGCTGGCTTTCAGGGCATCTGAGAGGATGTACATATCTCAATGCAAGGCACACAGTCTCCGACGTCGTAATTAGAGCTGACGCCGTTCTAGGTCTACTTCTAAGTTTTGAGATGTCCCGGGAGCTTGAGGGCATGACACTGCTCTTTTCTGAAGAGTTGGCCACCTACTACGCGTGGGCCAGCTCAGGAAACGGTAGTTAGGCGCCAGCAGAAGCCACACGTTCATCCACAACCTCATGGGGTAGGAAGAGACGGATGCCAGTAGGCCTGCATCCGTGGAGGGCGGGCAGGGCCTCTGGTCAAGGCCGTTAAAGAGATGAATGCATTCTCTCAGTGGAGCTCTCCCCAGCAGCCAGGACTCGGTCACGTAAAAGACAACGCTGGGCGCTCATTTCAAGGTGAGAGCAGGTTCTGAAGATGAAAGAGTCTTCTCAAAACGTCCTTTTAATTAAAGTGTCGGTTGGCTGCGTGTCCCCTGAGCTTAGCTCTGTGTCTGGGAAGGGAAACCACAGGGGGCTTTGTTGAGGCAATAAACTACTGGATCTGAAATTGGAACTCCATCACAAGTTTGTTTTTAAAAAATATATATTTTTATTGACTTCAGAGAGGAAGGGAAGGGAGAGATAGAAACATCAATGATGAGAGAGAATCACTGATCGGCTGCCTCTTCCATGCCCCACACTGGGGATCCAGCCCACAACCCAGGCACATGCCCTGACTGGGAATTGAACTGTGACCTCCTGGTTCATAGGTCAACACTCAACCACTGAGCAACACCAGCTGGGTCCATCATAAGTTGTATAGCCCTGTGTTTGTGCCCAGCATTGGGTAGAGCTGAAAAACATCCCAATAGCGTGTATCCATCAGTCTCTTTGGCTGGTGCTGCCTGCATCGCTGAAACTAACAGGGAAAAGAGGAGGCATTCGAGATGTGGCTGCATCACTGTGAGACGCAGACAAGGTCAAGGTCAGGGGCAGAGCCAGGTGTCATGCAGCATTTCTGCTGAGATGTGGGCCGACCCCCGGGTGGGGCTGTCGGTCTTCAGAAAGGATAAGAAGCGGTTCATGGACTACGTGAAAACTGAAAAGAGGCGGAAGATGCTGTGTTCTGCACAGAGCGGGCGCCGGGAAAGTGCTGAATGACTACAAGGGTGATGACAGGAAAGAGAAAAAGCAGGCAGATGAATAGGGAACAGCAAGACTGATGAGGACCGGGCGGCCGCTGGCAGGTGACAGATGAGCCCATGCATCACACCCAGGGAGACGAGATGGAAAGGCATCGAAATGCTCCAGGCTCCGAGATGGAGCCTCGGTAGCTGAGAGGCAACAGAGAGCCGAGAAGTCGCCTGCAGCTTCCCAGGCCCGGGGGATGGAGTGGGCCCGCCTGGATCACTGAACGCCAGGGGAAGCCCCAGGGGCGCGGCATATAATACTGGGGTGAAAGCGGTGCCCCACCTTACACAGGTGATCACCTCTGCGTCTCCCCTAATCCCTGACGTAGAAAGCAGCCTTACCTTGACTTTATAGCAGAGGAGGCTGGGTGTCTCCATAACCTACTCTGGTCATTCAGCAAGCAGGACGCAGAGGGGGGACTTCAGGGCCGGTCTGCACCCCCAGAGCTCTGCACAGACATCCCTTCTCTCGCAGAATCCCCAACAGCCCCAGGGAGGGACTACGCGGCCCCCATGGGCCTGGCAGGAAGCCAGTGACGTCTCTGAAGTCTCCATGTGTATCCGAATCACTGGTGCCCATTTAAGAAAGTTATCTCATCACATACTGGCTTGTGTTTTAACTGAAAAGTAATGTGTGATGTTCTAAATCCCTTCCCACATGAAAGGATGTCCTTCCTGTCCTTGTCCTGGCGCTTGGAACCATGCCCGGCGTAGCAGCAAGCACCCAAGGGGCGAGGGGCAGGCGTGGGGAGGGCGACGTGCACCTGTCTTGAAAGGCAACACGTTCTACCGTGCTGCTCCCTCACACCCCACTTTCCGGCTACACCGGAAGTAGCAGAGGGCCCCGTGAAAGGCCAGCGTGTGTCTGCGGGCTGGGTGCGGGAGGAGACTGGCGGCCCTTGGGCAGATAACTTGCGTGAACCCGCAAACGGGGAAACAACCTCACTGTGCTACATTCCCGGTAAAAGTAGTCTCCTCCCGTGTGGACACCCTGTGGGCAGCGTGTTTCCTCACACGCCCACATCTGCCTGTGCCCTTCGTGGAGGGGGCACGTCTGCTCACGCTTGTGGTGATGACAGCTGGCTCTGAGTGCAGCTCCAAGTACTGGCCTCAGGCTTTTACATGGTTGCCCCCAATTAGTTCCTCTCATCAATCTGTTGGAGTAGGCAGTACCATCACACCCATTATGCAGATGCAGAAACTGAGGACAGAGGTTAAACCACTTGCCCAAGGTGACCCAAGCTGGGACGTCTTGGGGCTGGGATTTATGTCCACCTCGTTGGACTCCAGAGCCTTCATTTTAACCAAGGGCCCCAGGTAGCTGGGCTCCTTGGTCCACATGCGGGCAGTACAAAGCTAATGAGTATCAGTGTGCCCATTCTCTTGACATCATTAGGAAGCTCTCCTAACCCACCTGCTAACGAGGGCGCTCCATCTTCTGGTTGCGGGGCGGGGGTGGTGGTGGTCATGAGCCACTTTCTCTTTGCAAAGGGATCAGAAGTCGCTCAAGGTGCGCATCTAAAAGGCCAAGCCTGGTGACACCCGCCCTCGGTTTAATGCAGGTACAGAGTGAAGGCCCAGGTGGGATTTGCTTTCTCAGCTCCTCAGCCCAGAAACGGAGTCTGCGCATTGGTTAATTTGTAAGTACCAGCGGTGCTTCCCGACAATATTAGATATGTAAACACGTAATACAGAATTCTATATCGTAAGTGTACTACCTATACATTAAAATACACATACAATGCATACATGCAGGAGAATATGTAAACCTGCTGATGTTTCTCTCTTCTGCACACACGCTTCTCGCAGTAGAAAGCACGTCTCGTCACCTTTGAGGCGGCCCCCGGTGCTCAGCACACAGCTTTGCCAACGGCGAGGTGCTGAGTGGGAGAGGTGTCTCCCAAAAGACCATCACATGGGAGCTTCGAAACATCTCGAGGCAGCAGAGGAACGAGCAAGGCGCTTCCTTCATCTCAATCTCCCAAAGCCCTGAATCTGAGCTGTCCCATTACAGGTACAGATACCCTTCGAGGCCCGTGATGCTGACATTAAAGAAGGGGAAAACATGGTTAAAGCGCAGCAGCCCGCAGGGGCCTCCGTTTGGATATAAACATCCCGTAAAAGAAGCCCCTGTGCCTCCTGGTTCAAGGGTGGCTGAGCGCCTCACGGCGGCCGAGGCTAACTCCAGCACCTGTCTTGGCTACGTACCTTTGGGCAAGTTACTTCCCCCCCTGGGAGTCTCTGGGTCCTCACCCCCAAAATGGGGATATAAAATCGTGTATCTTTCCTTATAGGATCGTGGGAGGTTAAATAAGGCAAGATGCACGAAGCCCTTTAGTCCGATGACTGGCATTATCAATAAGTGGGATGGGTAATCGTTACTAATGTTAATGCTATGATGACGATTCCTTTAGCTCGTGCTCACACAGAAGGGGATCCAAGCAAGTGGCTTAACGGAAACTCACAGGGAAGTGAAAGGCAGCGTTGCCATCCCCAGGAGGCATGGGGGCGGAATACCTGCCCGGAGCCCAGGTGAGCTCAGGGCAGAGGGGCGGACCATCCCTGCTGGACCAGGGAAAAGATGGAGGCCTTTGGGGGCGCCCCCGAGGGCTTCTGGCCCTGCCCGGGACCCTCCGGTGACTAGCCTGGAACAGAAGAGGAACCCAGAGAGGGGGAGGCGTGGGGGAGCTGTGACAAGTCACAGAAGCGGGGGCTGTACCGGAGAGGCACAAGATGGGAAATGGTACATCAAAGAGCCGGGCTCGAAGGACAGGTGGGTTAGAGCCGCCCCTCACGCCAGGGACGGGGCTAATGAGGCTTTTCTTGTCGCCATCTGTGCCAGGTTCTTACTCGGGCTTCAAAGGCCGCGAGCAGCGGAGGCCTGGGAGAGGAGTGCAGGAAACAGGAGACGCTGAACCGGGAGAGGATGGGAGGGCGCCTGGGTCCCAGGGGGCATGAATCTGGATGCCTGCACCTGGGAGGATCAGAAGCCGACCTCAGCCAGGGGCCGGAGGAGGCCGATTACAGGGAGGATTAATTAACTTCATTACCAAGTGGGAGATGGGCTGGTTTCCCGACGCCGCCCGCCCGCTGGCAGCCCTTGCTTCTGATCTCTCGCTCTGCGTTTCCTTCCTACCACTAGTCGGACGTGCTCAGTCTTTCTTAATCTCAGCCTCCTTGTACCTGGCTGTCCCTCAGCATGTGGACACGGGGGTCCCGACAGCATGGCAGGCAGTCTGAACGACGCTCTTTGCTCACCCAGGTGTGGCGTGGGTGACGCCTGCCTGCAGCTCGAAGCACGTGGCTTTCGACAGTTTGTAATGACAGGGGAAGAAGCGATGGTCCTGCCTTCGTGACAGTCAGTGCTTCCGACTGTGTGCACGTCCATGAACAAGGCGGCCCAGGCCCCGGCTTCCTGGAGCTTACAGTCTAGCACGGGGATAAGAACATTAATGAAAGCATCATGCAAATGCAAATCAATGTAAAACGACAGCCCTGCTGAGTGGCATGCAGGGGGCCTGGGGCTTGGGGGGGGAGGTATGAGCAATTGACCTGCGCAGGTGAGTCTGAGCAGGTGAGGCTCTCCTGCAGCAGTGACAGCAGGCCGAGGCTGGGGGAACAAGCAGGATCCACCCCGCAGAGCATGGGAGGCTGGCCTGGGAACATGGGGCAGTAAGTCCCAGTTTGAGAGGATGGCAGGTCCAGAAACACGAACACGGGTCTTCCCAGAGGGAGCCAGGGAGAGGGGGGTGTGGGGCGTGAAGCTGCGCAGACAGGCAGGCAGGGGCGATGTCTGTCCTGCTAACGGCGCCCCACTTAGCTCCTGCTCCGAGCTTCCAGCCTGCGCGGCAGGAGTCCCGTGTGCGTGCCGAGTTCCTGCAACGCTCCGGGCCCTGTGCCAGGCTGTTGCACTCTACCTCACGGAATCCTTCCATTTGCCGTTTCTCACTGATTCAACTCGTTTTGCTGATGGAGAAAGACTAGAAAATAAACTGAAGGTCACCGAGGTGGGAGCCCCAACGTTGAGATCACAATCAGGAACGCTTCAGGGACTTTACAGCCAGGCTGCTCTGCGCAGCGCAGTAAAAGATTCGCCGGGCGAGTTACTGAGCCGGAATAATGAGGTGGGGCGGGTGGACCCAGAATACCTAAGACACGATTCTACACTCAAAAAAGCACTCAAGGCCACGGACTACGGGATCGGCAGCCGCTTCGGGAAAGGGCTCGGCCGTTCCTCAGAACGCTACGCGTGGAGCTGCTACATGCAATCCCACTGCGAGGCGTGCACCAGGAGAAATGAAAGCGGCTGTGCATGCAGACGGTACATAGCAGCAGTGTTCACAACAGTCAGAGTGGTACCCACCTAAGTGTCCATCAACTGACAGGTGAATCCATCCATTGGGGCACAGCCATGCCATGGGACGCTATGTAGCCATGAAAAGGAACGGCACACTGATACATGCCAGAACACGGGACGACCTTGACAACATGGTGCTAAGTCAAGCAGCCGGTCACAGAAAGCAATGCCTCGCACAATCCCACGGACAGGCCCTCTTCAGGACGGGCAGATCCACAGAGACAGAGGCGGGCTGGCAGTTGCTTGGGGCCGGAAGAAGGGAGGTGTGGAGAGAGGCTGCTAATGGGCACAGCTTCCTTCTTGGAGTGCTGAACAAGTTCTAAAAGGATATTCTGTGAAGGTCACGCAGCTCTGAATATACTAAAAACCACTGAACTGTACACTGCAAATGGGTGAGTTTTATGGTATGTGGGGAAAAAAAGAATAGTGACTAAGGATTCAAATATTAGAGTCCAACAGCTGGGGCCCGAATCCTGGCTCTGCTAACCGCTGAGCCGTGTGAAACAGGGCGGGTGAGATGCGCTCTCCAAGCTCTAGTTTCCACATCTGTGCAAGATGCATCACCCCGGCTCGCAGGGATGCTGCGACGACAAAACGAGGCCCTTCACGCGGAGTGTTAGCATCCCGTTTGCCATCAACAGGCCTCAACGCCGCGCGTGGATGCTGTGATTACGGAAACAGCCAATGGCGTCCCAAAGCTCCATCGATCACGTTTTCAGGCAGGTGTTGCGGTACCCAAGCGGTTGCCACGTAGCCTGGTTTGGATGCAAACACAAGAGCTCAGGTGGCTACCCCAGGTGAGAAGGCAACCGGCGGCCAAAGGCGTCAGGTGTGAGGAGCGATGAATGGCTGACTGCCCGAACCAGACAGGGCTGCTCCATTTCCAACAGCTCAACAGGAGCCGTTCCACAGACTCGGCACACGGAGGGTTCCTAAAGCGCCTTTGTTTGTCAGTCTTGTCGGGACTGAACAGGCACACGGCTTCAGGAGCCCGTCCGTGTCCTCTCCTGTGTCCTGCGAGGCACAGAGGAGCCTGGGCTGGTGGCAGGGCCTGTCAGGGAGGAACAGGCAGCACGTGGCCATCCAGGGGCTGGGCTGAGCCACGCTTTGGGCTGTGGGTGTTCAGAGGCACCCCCGGCTTCCTTCCGTCTGGACCTGTTGCCAACACCATTATCACAGAGATGTGAGGATCCAAGGAGCTCTACTAAGCCCTTGCCAGTTCAAGGTCAGCCCCGCCCCGAGGAGGACTGCAGGAACAGGGGATGGTTTTCCCGGAAGAAGGAGAGGCTCTCCAGGTCCATGGAACACTCCCCATACATCTAAAGGGCAATGCTGGGAGAGGGATGGATGCTGCATGGTGAGGATAAAACCCAGAACAAGGGGGGACGTTATAGGAGGAGATTTGGGGCCGAATAGGAGGGCCGTTCAAAGGGCAGAGCTCTTTGGGGGCAGACTGGGCTGCTGTGATAGGCAGTGAGTTCCCCGGCATTGGTGTGTGTGTGTGTGTGTGTGCGCCCAGGCTGACTGATGACTTGGGTAAGGTGAGCAGGTATCCTAGGCCTTCAGGATTTCTTGTCATACTGAGATTGTGCAGGTTTTTAGGCATCGCCTCTTGGATCTAGTCACTTGGAATCAATTTGTCATCTCTTCCCTCACCAATAAATGACGGAGCTGACAACGTCACCCCCGAGCACAGCACTCTGCTCTACCAGGCAGCGGCCATTCCACATTGGAAATGACTGTCGGGCCATCCTCCTCGCCAGGGCGGCCCTCGCCTCTCTCCCAGGCACAGGGCCCCGAGGCATCGAAGGGGCTGATGCGCAGGTCAAGGCGGCGGCAGCCCCTGTGCTTTGCAATTACCACCTGTTCCCTCTCAATCACAAGACGCACTGCAATGCAATCTCCAGGCACTAGCCTGGCTCCCCTGGAGATTAGACTCCCCCAGACCGGCAGGGGTGTGTGTCTTACTGCAAACCACATTGCCTCATAGGATGCCTTAAAAAGATATTTTTTTAATCAGAGAAAGACATCTTCTTCTTACTTGGAGCTGCAAGTGCTCCTGGAACCATTTTCCCACTTAAATCCAGCGATTAATGACAATTCTGCATCGGGCATAGAAACCGCTCAGCTCCTGGGGCCAGAGATCAAGACCCCCAGAGCCAGGCTCTTTCTCGATGCCTCGGGGCCCTGTGCCCGGGAGAGAGCAGGGCAGCCCTGGCAAGGAGGAGGGCCTGCCGGTTATTTCCAATGGGGAATGGCCGGTGCCTGGTAAAGCAGAGTGTTTTGCTCCGGGGTGACGTTGTCAGCTCCATAATTTATGGCGAGCCTACAGCTGCTGACGTGTGCTGGAGGGACCCCTCCTCCTCACCGCCTACGCAGGACCCACCTTGCAAAATCCCACTGGGGAGGAGCTGAGGTAGTAACAGAGCTAGGTGAAGAATCCCCCAAAGGGATCTCCTTCTTTAGTAAGAATTCTAGTAGGATTTCTGGGTTCCTGTTCTCTCAGAACAGTCGGTCTGAGCAACTGAGGTACTGAGCACAGGCCGGGCACCCGGGATCCACTCCTGATCTGGGAGATGCTAGAGCAAGGGTCTGCTCTCAGGATGGTCGCAGACTGAAGGGAGGGAGAATGAGAAGTCAGGAAGAGGCAGGGGAATCCAGGATTGTGACAGTGCCTCACGCCGTGATCCATGGAAACACAGAGGGTGGGGAGTCCCTAGCCCACGGTGACACAGACTGATGGAATGGACGCCCCAGGCACAGGGACCAGCGTTTGCAAAGGCACAGAGAGAGCTGTGAGCTGTGTGGTTTAGGAAAGTGCAACTCATTCAGGGTGGATGAAGCACAGGGTCTGTCGGCACCTGGGGTGGGGAGCAGATCCTACAGAGGAGCCTGGAATACAGGGTTAAGGATGCTGATGGTCCTTAGGTACACGCCCAGGGGCATGATGCAACTGTGGCACATGCTACGACATGGATGAACCCTGAAGACATTATGCTACGTGTAATAACCCAGACACAAAAGGACCCATATGGTATGACTCCACTTAGATGATGTACCTGGAAGAGTCAAATTCACAGAGATCGAAAGCAGAATGCTGGGTGCCGGGGGCTGGGTGGGGAAGGTGATGGGGAGATACTGTTTAGTGAGTACAGAGTTTTGGTTTGGGAAGACGAAGAAGTTCTGGAGATGGAGGGTGATGATGGTCGCACAACGGTGTGAATGTACGTATTGCCACTGAACGGTGCACGTAAAAATGGTTAATGCGCTGATATATCTCACCATATAAATTTTAAAAAGAGAGCAAAGAAAATGGGCAGGAAGCACTGTGTTCCGGGAGACACCCTTCTCTAATGTATGACAGTCTGGGAACCTCAGATGTTCTGCGTGGATGTGGTAAGTAATCCGCCCCCCCACCCGCCCCCATTGTGCCCTCCATGGAAACCGTCCCAGACAAACCCTCTACAGACAACCCAGTAGTTCCATGAAGCTGTCATCTCCTGAAAGAGGTGACCCTTTATGCCACCCGATCTCCCCCAGCTCCCCAAGTTTTTAATAAACTTCTCTAATTTTATCCCTTTGGGTTGAGGGGAGAAAAGAGACCGAGCAGAAACAGCCAGTCTTCCCTTTGATAACTTGCTCCCTCTCCTAATTAACAAGACCCCACACAACCAAACATCTGCCAGCTTCAGAAACGTTCACAGTGATGAGCTTTGATCGCGGTGGGGCACAGTATCCGTGCAGAACAGGAGAATTCCACAGCCGGAATCAGACACCGTTCAGTGCAACCCGCTCAACTCGATCCAGCCATCTGACAGCCAACAGTTTGGGGAGTCAACCCTGGGCAGGCACGACGCGCGGCACAGACTGGGAATAAGACACAATCGTTGCCAACCTGCAGGAGCATTGTGCTTGCCAAAGTGGTCTTTCGCCTCTTCCCACGCACACCATATCCATGACACGTGGATGGGAGGGGCGTGTTCATTCTATCCTTCACCATTTCTCAAAAGAGTTTTCTGAAATCTACCTTTGGTAGCTCAACACCAGAGTTAATGTATTTGACTTTCTATTTGAAGTCTTTTTAAAAAAAAAAAAGTATTTTATTGATTTTTTACAGAGAGGAGGGGAGAGGGATAGAGAGTCAGAAACATCGATGAGAGAGAAACATCGATCAGCTGCCTCCTGCACACCTCCTACTGGGGATGTGCCCGCAACCAAGGTACATGCCCTTGACCGGGATCGAACGCGGGACTCTTCAGTCCGCAGGCCGACGCTCTATCCACTGAGCCAAAGCGGTTTTGGCTGAAGTCTTTTTAAAAAGAATATGTTCTTATTGATTTCACAGAGAGGAAGGGAGAGAGAGACAGAAACATCAATGATGAGAGAGAATCATTGATCAGCGGCTTTCTACACACCCCACATGGGTTAGAGCCTGCAACCCCGGGCATGTGCCCTGACCGGGAATCAAACTGTGACCTTCTGGTTCATGGATTGACACTCAACCACTGAGCCCCAATCCTTTCTTGATTTCTGCTCTTTCTCTGTGGTTCTATTCTCTCAAAATTCAGAGAGAACTGTCATCTGGGGAGCTCATCCAACAATCCCTGTCATCCAATAAATCACTTTCTGCTTCCTGGAGAAAGTTACCATGTACACCCTGACATCGCTATAAGAACTGGGCAGGCGCATCCAAAAGGTTGATTCACAATGTCCCCCACCCCCGATGGATGAGCTCGCCCTGGCGAGCATTATAAAACACACCGCACATTATGACTTCAGGTGATCTTGTCCCCCGAGAAGCATCTATCCAACTGCAATGCCGTGTGCATGCAAAAGACAACCGGGCAGGGAAATGCCAAAGAAACTCAGAGTGAATTCAAATGGTGGGGATGCCTTTGAACCACAACCGTTTTCCTCTCTAGAGTCATTAGTGCTAATTACTAACAACTACCCTGTTGACAAGTGCTGGCAGTTACTTAGCCACTAATTGGCTTCAATTTACCGCTCTGATTGTGTGGTCACAGGTATATATTTGCCTGGGGAGTGAGGAAAAGGAGCAGGTACATCGGGCCTTAAGCTGTCCTTCCAAAGGCATCACCTGCCCGAGATGCTCAGCCTCGCCCAGTGGCTCCCAGACGATCCTGTGCACGAGAATTACCTGGAGGGTTATTACAGCACAGACTGCTGGGTGCTAACCCCAGACAGTCTGATTCAGCAGGTCTGGGATGGAGTCCAAGAATCTGAATACCTAACAAGTTCCCAAGGGATGCTGATGCTGCTGGTCCCAGGGCCACCTGCTGAGAACCACTGGCCGCACTGACCTCAGCCAAGGCGGTTCTGCCTCTGCTGCCTCAGGTGTCTCATCTGCCAAATGGACGCAGCGCAGGGAGCCATGAGCCACCTGGGTCTCAGCAATCATCGCACTGCAGGATGCCACGTTTAACAGGAGGGCATCTACTGAAAGATGGAGATTTTACAAATGAATTCTTTGACCCCCCCCTCCCCCCAAAGAAACAACACCTAACTTTCTATTCTGCTTTTTAGAAGGAATCACAGAGAGTAAAGGACACTGCTACGATGCCCTGGCAATTCAAAATGTCCTGTGCTGGGACTCCTCCGACCCTGGTCTTCATGAATGTTTTCAACCTAAGGTGTGAGTGAATACAATCTTACCTTATAATAGACAAATATGCAAATTGACCGCACCTTCGCTACGCCCAAGCCACGCCCACCAACCAAGCCATGCCCACCAACCACGCCCACCAGGGAACCGTTGCAGGGACGCTGGGGTGCGGCGGAGCCCAAGGCCCGGAAAGCCGCCCGGGGCTTTCCGGGCCTTGGGCGCCAGCGGGGTGCCTGCTCCGATCGCAGGAGCGAGCCGACCTGGGGGGTCGGCTCGCTCCTGAGATCGGGTAGCAGGGACGCTGGGTGCAGCCGAGCCCAAGGCCACCGCCCAGGGCCAAGCCGGGACCCTGACAGAAGGTAGAAGGCGGTGGCCACAGCCAAGGCCTGGGACCCTGGTGCCGGCAGAAAACTGGTGCAGGCAGCCAGGTGAATGAAGGTCTATTGCACGAATCTTCGTGCAAACGGGCTACTAGTAAAAAAATAAAATTAAGACTGCAGCCGGCACCTAACAGATTAGAGAATGAACCAGCAGAATGAGCTCATTCCATTCAGGAAACCACCATGAGCAGGCAATGCACGGGGAATAAAGAATATAAGCATGAGGCCTGGCCGGCGTGGCTCAGTGGTTGAGCATCGACCTATGAACCAGGAGGACATGGTTTGATTCCCGGTCAGGGCACATGCCCGGGTTGTGGGCTTGATCCCCAGTGTGGGGCATGCAGGAGGCAGCCAATGAATGATTCTCTCTCATCATTGATGTTTCTATCTCTCTCTCCCTCTCTGAAATCAATAAAAATATTTAAAAAAAGGAATATAAGCATGATAGTGATAACTACTTCTTATGAAGGCCCACCTTATACCAAGCAGCATCAAGGTATTGGTCCCAAACCCCACAGCTCTTGGAAGGGAGTGGCCATGGTGGTGATATCAGCCAATGAGCATAGTGTCTGCTCAAAGCACTTTGCATACACTTACCCATGTAGTCACCACAACAACCTGTGAATCATCAACTTTACAGATGCGGGAACTAAGCCATCGAGATGAAACAGCTTGGTCGACAACACGCTGCGAATACAGGGGTGGGCAAATGTAGGTGTACGGTTGTGAGTACGTGAAGCAATTTATTCTTGTATTCTCCTTTATTAATATTGTAGTATTTATTTGTATCACAACTGTGAACCTACTTTTGCCCATGCCTGGAGAAGGTGGAGGTAACATCTGCACCCACTTCACCCACCTCCAGAGAAGGTACGATGGCTGTGTTCTCCATGCCTCTGCTGGTGAGTGGCGCCCCCCAGGTTCCAACAGGGAAGAAAACAAAAGCCCACAGAGGCCACAAAATGACTTAGCTTTCCTTAAAATATATATATAATTGATTTCAGAGAGAGGAAGGGAGAGAGATAAACAAACATCAGTGATGATAGAGTTATTGATGGGCTGACTCCTGCACACCCCACACTGGCGATCAAGCCCACAACCCGGGCTTGTGCCCTGACCCCTGACCGGGAATTGAACCATGACCTCCTGGTTCACAGGTCAACACTCAATCTCTAAGCCACACTGGCAGGGCAAAATGACTTAGCTTTTTATCTCTAAATTGAATGTATTGCTGTGACCTTGGTTTATAAAACTACAGGTTTCAAGTGCACAACTCAATCAAACATCACCTTCACACCACATCGTGTGCCCATCCCCGAAGCAAAGTCTCTTTCCGCCCCCTGTCCCCCGTCGCACACCTCCACCTCCACCTACCCCCACCCCCTTTCCCTCTGGCTATCACCACACTGCTGTCTGTGTCTATGTGTTACGTATATAAGTTTTTTAAAAAATCCCTTCACCTTCTTTTATCCAGCCCCCTCCGCTCCCCTGTGACAGCTGTCATTGTGTTCCATCAGAACAAAGTAGAAACTGCCTGAGCTTTTGATTGGGAAGTCTGTGCCCCATGCCCTGGGCTCTCTGATGACTGGCATCAATCAAGAGAAGGCAGGAACAAAACAAACGAACACAGCTCAGGGTGGTGGGTGCCACAATCGTGCTGTAACGTCAAGCAATCCATCACCGGCAAACGGAATTTCCTCTGTTCCGCTGACGGGCTAGGAAGTGACTAATGAGTCCAATCTGGGGCAGCCAGAGTTGGCTCCCACTTGGGCAGATGTTGCCACATGTGGCAGCTGTACTCCAGTATCTTTCCACGCGGCTTTTATCGCCACTTCTATGTTGCCAGTGTCACCAGCACGAGTCGTACCTGGGTCTGCACTGCCTGATGCCTTTATGTGGAGGGATCTGGGGGCTTAGTACCCTGTGTGGTGACACTTACTGAGCATCCTTTAAACTATGAGGGAGACCTGGAGGGTGTGACACAGACGACACGGGTGGTGTTTCCCTGGCAGGGAGAGGTTTTCTGCAAGTTACCCATGTGGCCACTGCAGAGGGCAAGGCGGGCACCAGCTGTGCATTATAGAGCCCAGAGCATTGCCGACTCTGCGATCACGGTTCCCAAGGGCTCTGAGGATGTAGGTGACCTAAGCAGCTTCCCCACCGAGATTAATCCCATAGACAGGACGACTGCAGCCTAGTGGAGGAACTTCACGGAGCCGGGACTCGGCAGGCCCCCAGGCAGGGCTGGAAGGCTTCACCCTGGAGAAGGACTTGGGAGAAGAAATGTGTCTGCCTTGACGAGCGTGTCTTCTCGCCTCCGACTGCCTCGATGGTTCCCTGCATCCCTCAGGTGGCAGTTTTTTGGGTTTTTTTGTTAATATATTTTATTGATTTTTTACAGAGAGGAAGGGAGAGGGATAGAGAGTTAGAAACATCGATGAGAGAGAAACATCGATCAGCTGCCTCCTGCACACCTCCTACTGGGGATGTGCCCGCAACCAAGGTACATGCCCTTGACCGGAATCGAACCTGGGACCTTTCAGTCCGCAGGCTGACCCTCTATCCACCGAGCCAAACCAGTTAGGGCTCAGGTGGCAGTTTTTGCTCATTCCATCATGGTAAGACAAATTGGAGTCACTTGGTGTCTTCCCCTTGAAACCAAATGCCATTTTTCTCCTTGGTGGCCAGCGTTTCCTCCTTCGACCCCACCTGGGGAGATGTCATTGGTCAAACTGTCCAACTGTCACGGCCCCTGCAGAGGCGGATGAACCACAGGGCACCATCTCGCCTGCTCTCTAGTTCACAGGCAGGCACCCCGAGGCCCAGGAAAGGGACCCGTTTCCTTGTGGCTGGGTGGGCAGGTCATGCAATTAAAACATATTTGTAGAAGACACTGTTCTCTCTTTTTTAATCAAAAACATGCCGAGAAAGGAAAATCAAGGTCATGGGCGGAACTTCATTATGAGCTAAAACATGACACCTTCCTCCACCAGAGCTCCCTCTGACACCGTGGGTTGCGCTCTAGTATGGCACATGCCCTTTAAGAAGAAAACTGACAATGGAGATCGACCATCTTAAGAAAATTCAAATTCTTTGACTCAGAAATTTTTTTATATTAAAAAATGAACCTGAGAGAAGGAATGCTATATGCCAAAGAAATGAAACTGTTTAAATTAACTCTTAAAAAAAAAATCAGAAACATCCTGAATGGCCAAAAATAGGAGACTTGTCTTAACAAAATGATGATGATATATTACTCGGTGGGACATGACCCACCCAGTGAAAGTGAGTTCTGAAGACCGATGTTACGTGAAAATAAAAATCCGAATTGCATTTGGAAGGAAGATGGCTGGCTTTTAAAAGGCAGAGAAGTAGACACTGGAAGTAACTAATGGAACCAGATGATCTCTGGGTAGCAGGAGATGTACGCTTTCTGTCTCCTCCTACTTTTCTCTCGTCTCCCACATGTTCTATGATGCACGTGCTTTATTCTATAACGAGGAAACACATGCGCTGTTATCTTTTTATGTCATTTTTCTATGCCTGAGCCAGATGCGTGATATCGCTCTGAACAAGGATCTTGCAAAAACGAGGTGCCTCCCACCTGAGCATCCCAGAAGGTGCAGACATTGCACCCTGACGGCTTTGCTGGCGAGACTCAGGTGGAGGCACGGCTGTCAGGACGTGCTCCGAGGTGTCCAGGGATCAAACACTCAGATAAAAGTAAAAAATGTTTTTTTTTTTTTTTTTTTTACAAAAGGCATTGCAGGAGAAGAACCTTTCTGCAGGAAAAAAAAAAAAAAAAATCACGTGCCGGCGAGGAAAAAAGATTTGTACCAAATGCAGCCAGTTAGTAAGATTAATGAAAGGAGAAGCCACTTGGCAGGGTGGTCAATCCGCAATGACTTAAGGGTAATCGAGAGTAATTCCCAGATAATCAGAAACGCTACCCCTGTCTGAATTTGGGCTGAGCCTCTCTTGTATGCTAAATGGGTTAACCTTTGTGAAATCGGAGTATTCCTGAGCACAGAGCAAGCCAAGCACTTTGGGTTCCGATTTCAGACTGTGACACGGCCAGGGTCCTGAATCTTATGGAAGGCACGCAGATGCCGGGGACCAGCAGCAAGAAAATGCTTCTGCCCGAGGAAATAGTAAGTGGTAAGCCTCAGTCCTGCCAGCCCCTCTGACCTCAGAACCCTCCTCCACACAGCTGGTTAGCAGCTTTGGAAAGAGGTGTGTTCTAGCACCTTCTCCCACATCAGCGATGAATCCGGCCTGCACACCAAGGCGCTTTCCGTGGCCAGGGACCTGAATCTTACCAGTGGCGTGCAGATGTTGGCAACCAGGAGGAAGAAAATGCTTCGCCTGAGAAGAGCACGGTAAGCAGGCGGCATCAGGAGCCCACCCGCGGCATCCCTGAACTCCCACCTGCCTTTGTGGCAGTGCGCACTCACACCCATGTGCGCCACAAACACTGGGCAATGACTGTGTGCCCGGCGCTGAGCTGGCCTGGAGTGCAGGGGTGAGCCAGGCCAGCCGAGTCCCAGCCTCTTCGAGTGGACATGTCACTGGGGCCAGTATGGTACTAAATGATAAAAAAAATACAGAGTGAGGCCCAGCCAGCATGGCTCAGTGGTTGAGTGTTGACCTGTGAACCAGGAGGTCCCAGTTTGATTCCTGGTCAGGGCACATGCCTGGGTAGCAGGCTCGATCCCCAGTGTGGGGCGTGCAGGAGGCAGATGATCAGTGATTTGCTCCCATCAATTGATGTTTCTATCTCTCTCTCCCTCTCCCTTCCTCTCTGAAGTCAATAAAAACATATTAAATGAAATATAGAGGGAGAATCCTGCCTTTGCTGCGAAGGGTGCAGGGAGAGTAGGAAGGGAGTGCTATTTGATAGAGGATGGCTGAGCTGACCTCTGAGCAGAAACCCTAAGGAAAGCCGGTGAGCTGCGGGGCCTGGGACACAGACTTGCAGGCAGAGAACAGCAGGTGCGCAGCCGTGCGGCAGGCTGCCTCTGGGGTGAGGAAGGCCCAGCCAGGCATCCAGTGGGCGGAGGGAGTGAGCATGGGGAGAGGCCCCTGTCCCAGCATCCTTGCCCTGGCCGGCTTCATGGTCCTGTGAGCTGGGCCGTCACTGGGGGCCCCTTGCTGAGAAGGACCCTTCCCGTGGTTTAATGCTCTGTGGTCGTCATTTGGAAATTCATTGCCGTTTTTGTAAGAGGGGCCCCCACGTCCTTTTGCATTGGGCCCCACAACTGGCACAGTCACCATCCTGGGAGACCTGGCTGAGATCCCCAAGAACGTGCCTGTGTAACCGGGAAGCACCCCACTTCCTCCTATTTAAGGGGCGCTGAGCCCGTTGGCTAGAGTGATCACCAGAATCTCACGGGAGGGCCACAGGGGCGCCATCGGTGTCTTTCTAAACGTTTACTGAAGCTTTGAAGAGAAAACAAACCTGCTTGTGCTGGATTCATCCGGGGCCTCAAAGTGCGACCAACCCTTTATTATCTACATTAGTGAGGGGAGCGGGGAGTGTGAATCCTTCACAAGCACTGATGGAAACCCCCGCCTCTGGGAGGCGGCCTGTGGCTTTCACTTCCTGCACATTCCCCTGAACTGCAAAGAATTATCGACAGATAATCCTGAGGTCCTACCACCTGAGCCCTGGGAAATGGACCCTGGACTCCTTAGAAAAGCCACAACTTCCCCTCTGCCATCCCCACCATCAACGATGAGGGACAACCTCTGACCTCAAGGGCAGTTTCCTGCTAAGAAAATTATGGCTTCTGTGGAGCAGTTCCACGCAAAAAAGGCACCGGATACACCAAGAGCTTTGTACACAACTTTGGAGGGGGCCTGAGAAACGGTATAACCCACGGACCCCAAGTACAATGCCTGACTTAGGAATGGGGGGTGCATGGCGAGGACCCACCTCCCCAGCCCTGCCCTATGAGTGCACCCGCCCTGCCCTATGAGTGCACCCTAAGGAGAAAGGGGCAGATTTGGGTCAATCCTAGTGGCTTCTTCTGGAGAAATGAGACCACACACTTGGACCCCAGAAATCAGGGTCACTCAGTGACATGAAATAAGAGCACAAGTTTTCTTTCCTCACTTCCTTTTTAAAAAATTAGATATCTTTTTATTGATTTCAGAGAGGAAGGGAGAGAAAGAGAGAGAGAGAGAGAAATATCAATGATGAGAGAGAACCATTGATTGGCTGCCTCCTGCACGCTCCACACTGGGGATTGAGCCCGCAACCCAGGCATGTGCCCTGACCGGAATCCAACCGTGACCTCCTGGTTCATAGGTCGACGCTCAACCACGGAGCCATGCTGGCCGGGCTTTTCCTCACTGTCTTTAGATGAAGTCCAACCCCTACGGAGTTTTCTGTGACCTGGGCTCCCTCTTCCCAAGGCGATGGGTCCCAGGATGAGACTTGAGGAAATACAGCCAATGATAACTTTAACGTTTGAAACTAAGGAGCTAGAGGAACGGCAAACATACAGAGCAATGTATTCTGCTGGCTGTTCTAAACACATCACATGTATTAACCCATTTGAGCGTTAGATAGTTATTCTCCTCCTCATTTTACACAGGAGGAAACTGAGGCCCCAACAAGAGAAATCACCTGCCCAAGGTCACACAGCCAGGAAGTGGCACACCCGGGATCGGAGCCCAGGCAGACCGGCTGGGCCGTCCAGGCCCTGTACCACCGTGTTGACCGTCACAGACTCCCGTACACCGTCTGCCCAAAGGGGCCTGCCCCGGTCAGCAGGCCACAGACGCACAGACGGTTCGCTAGGCTGGGAGGCGATGTGTGAGAAATGAGGCTCACAGTATGTAGTAAAGAGCCCAGATCTATCCCGGTGGGACCTGCTGGGGCCGTTCCAGACAAAGGGGTGTGTTGCCGTCACTGATAAAGGTTGGCATCACCTTCTGAGACACCTAGCAAAGCACACAGACATGCAGACGGAAAATTCCACTTAGCCAGCGCGTTGTAACGCTTTAGGACAGGGAAGAACCGAACGGTTCACTTGCTAGAGCCGGACACCACGGCCAAAGGATACTCTGTTCTGCAGGAAGAAATTCCAGAGTGAGCAAAACCGAAGACTGAGAACTCACCAGCACAGGGGCCAGGGAATGGCTCGCAGGCCCCTGAGCGGCCCATGTCAGGAGAACAGATAACGCTGAGAGGAGCTCATCCCAAGTGAGACTGCAGGTGGGAGTGGGTGGGGGGAGGGCTACCAGGGAGGAGACCCTGTGAGGCAAGGATTCTGCCCCAGAGACAGGGAAGAGCTCCCCTCAGCTCAGGATCTGCAGGTTATACTTGAAACACCTCTTGCCCAGAAGGGGGCACTGTTCCCTCTAAAACCCACCTCACGCTCCAGGTCCTGAGGCTGGTTACCTGGGTGGACAGCACAGAGACAGACCCACACATCTCCCAGGTGCCACGTTAGACTCAGGGCTTCCACACTGCCCTCCCCTGGGGGCTTTGCTTCCTAAAATAAAATTAAAAAAAAACCAAACACACCAAAAAACAGATTCCTTCTCATATTTCCTCTAAATCATGGCTATTTTTATATCCCGGTCTGTCATCCACTGGCAGGCTGGCCCACACTTGCTCACATGATGGCATTAGGCTTCCAAGAACAGCAGGAGGGTGAACCCCAATGCACAGGCACTTTCAGGTCTCTGTGGCATGTTTGTACAGTCCCACGGGCCAAATGAAGCGACACGGGCAGTCCAGATCCCAGAAGCCAAGACAGACTCCTCCACTTGGAAGGGGCTAGAAAGTCACGGTGCAGGTCATGGGCATAGAAAACTTGTGGCCATTTTTGCAAATACACATACGCACACATGTGCATGCTCACACACACGCGTGTATGCATGCACTTTCATATACTCACATCCCACTGGAGAGTACTCACATGCCTGCCAGAGGGGCTGGGACGTGCAACCACATGACAGCTATAACCATCTTAGTGTGAAAGGGGGACACGCATTTTGTGAACAGCCCCTCCCCATAGTATCACCAACAGAATGTGTTGCCAAACTTACAGATGTCCACTGAGCTGACAGTTGAAACATGGTCTCTCGATATATCTTTATATGCACACCCTGTTTTTCTTTTTGAGAGGGGAAAGTCTCTTTTGATGTTTAACAACTACTTGTGTTCCCTCCTCCGTGAACTATGTATTCATACTCTCTGACCACGGCTACTGGGCTTTTTCCTATTAATTTCTAGGGGCTGTTTGTATATAACTTTGAGCTCAGCCCATTGTCTGTGATGTGAGTCTCACCCATTTTCCTCTGGGGAAATCTTGATGAGGGCGACTGCACCAGGCAGGGGCCGCCCTCCTGGTTTCATGTCACCATTTGCCAGAAGCCTATTAGCGGTTACGCCTACGTAGATGCTATGCCATTATTTGCACTGTCTGCCTTGTCATTACTTTTTTCTGTGTATTACTATTTCCTTTTTTCCCCTCCCAGGTTAAAAAAACACACTGTCACTTTTCAAATAATTATAGATGCACGGGAAGCTGCCAAACAGAGCAGAGGAGCCCCGTGTACGCGTCACCCTGTTTCCCCCAACGATGTCACCATCAGGAACGACGGTACAACAGCCAAGCCAGGAACTGGACATAGGTACACTGTGTGGACAGTTCTGCACCACGTTATCATATATGCAGATCCATGTAACGACCACAACAATCAAGATACAGAACTGTCACAATAGCATGGATGGACCTGGAGAGCACTGTGCTAAGCGAAATAAGCCAGTTGGAGAAAGATAAATATCACATGATCTCACTCATTTGTGGAATATAATGAACAACATAAACTGATGAACAAAAATAGATCCAGAGACACAGAAGCATCGAACAGACCGTCTAACCTCAGAGGGAAGGCAGGGGAGGTGGGAAGTGGGGGTGGGGGTAAGAGAGCAACCAAAAGACTTGTATGTACCATGTGCATAAGCATAACCAATAATTACGACAGTATGGGGGTGAGGGCATGTGCTAGGGGTGGGAGCAGCCGGTGAGAGGTCAATGGGGGGAAAAGGAGACATATGTAATACTTTAAAGAATTAAGAATTTAAAGTAAAAAAAAAAAAAAAAGATACAGACCTGTTCCATCACAGCCATCATCTCCCTAGTGCTACCCATTTAATAAGCAGAGCAGCTCTGTGCCCCCCCACTCCCTATCATCTCCAACTCCTGGCAACGGCTAATACTATCCTTTCTAATCCATTTGTTTATTCTTCATACTCTTGTCATCTTATGGAATCTCCTCGAATGCTCCCAGTATGAATCAGATGCAGCCTTCGCTTACTTAAGCAGGAAAAACTTCTGACTCAGTCCTGAGGCCCAACAGAACTTTCCCCCAACCCCTCTTTTCCAAATCGCCTCAGGTGCCACAATTGTCTTCCATCCAAGAGGTCTTTCAAGCCAGCTCTTACCTTTCTCATCCAATGAAGTGTGAGGGAATGGAAATGGCGTGACCCCGGAGGTCAGAGAAAGCCCCTTCCCTCCCCCTGGTTGGCTGGAGTCACTGACCTACTCACACTTGCAAGGCAGAGCTCAAAACACCTCAAGTCAGCCCGGCCGAGGTGGCTCAGTGGTTGAGCGTCGACCTATGAACCAGGAGGTCACAGTTCAATTCCGGGTCAGGGCACATGCCCAGGTTGTGGGATCGATCCCCAGTGTGGGCCGTACAGGAGGCAGCCAATGAATCTCTCTCATTATTGATATTTCTATCTCTCTCTCCCTCTCCCTTCCTCTCTGAAATCGATAAAAAATATTTTTAAAAAATTAACCCCCTCCCAAAATACAAACAAAAAAGAAACACCTCAAGTCAAACAGAAGCCAGGACTAAAGCTCAGTTTCCTGGGAGAAGGCATGTATGGGGGTGGGGTGGGGAGGTACCTTGGAGGGCGGGGAGTGGGGCGGCTTTCTCTCCAGGAATAGCTACTGTTTTTTCTCTGGTTGGTAGAGGTTGTGGCAAAGAAACAAATCAGGCAAAAGAGACTCCTGAGAATTCTGTCTAAAATGCAACAAGCTTGCTACCACTGAGATGGCTGAGCATTTATTCAGTTAGTGCACAGATCTCCAGGTTTTGCACGGGTCTAAACGTTTAATCTTTTGTTTAGAACCTTTCCATTAGGCGATGTGTCATCCTAAATAATAATTAGGACAGGAGGAAAGAAGAGGAGAATCAAACCTGACCCCGTTCTGCAGGTCTCCACATCCTCTGCCTTCAAGAATGGGGAGGCCCTTGACCTTCCGGCTATAATATGCTCGGCCTGATTCTTGAAGAGCGAGGCCCACGGAAACACATCTCCAATGAAACTGTCTCCTATGCAAACGCTGCCGCCGCCCCAGAGCCGTGGCACCCGCACAACATGCAGCACGGAAGGCGTGACCTCCCAAGAGAGACTGGCGGTGTTAAAAGGCTTGGTTGTGACTATTATGCAAAGTAAAACAAAACAAAACAAAAAACACAGACGCAAGCTGCATGCAGCCAGCGAGAGCCTCTCAAATAAAATGCTACCTGTCACTGAAAATAAAGAGAAACAAATGCAAGGGATGGATAATATGTGATTAGGATGCTGGCCCCAGATATGAAAACGTAGCTATTAAATATCATCCTGTCCTGGCCGGTTTGGCTCAGTGATTAGAGTGTTGTCTTGAGGGCCAAAGATCACGGGTTCGATTCCCGGTCAAGGGCACATATCTCAGTTGCAGGTTCCTCAGCCCCGGTAGGGGAGCCTGAGGGAGGCAACCAATCCATGTGTCTCTCTCAGGTCAATGTTTCCCTCTCTCCCTCCTCCCTCCCTTCCACTCTCTGTAGAAATCAATGGAAAAAATATCCTCGGGTGAGGATTAAAAAAATATATATACTAGAGGCCCAGTGCACAAGACTTGTGCACTTGGAGGGGGCTGGTACCTCAGCTTGGCCTGCACCCTCTTGCAGTCTGGGAGCCCTCGGGGGATGTCCGAATGACGGCTTAGGCCCGGGAGCAGGCCTAAGCTATCAGTTGGACATCCTTAGCGCTGCTGCGGAGGCAGGAGAGGCTCCTGCCACCGCCGCTGCACTTGCTGAGCCTGGCTTCTGGCTCAGCGGTGCTCCCCCTGTCGGGAGCACACTGACCACCAAGGGACAGCTCCTGCATTGAGCATCTGCCCCCTGGTGGTCAGTGCATGTCATAGTGACTGGTTGTTCCATCGTTCGGTCAATTTGCATATTAGCCTTTTATTACATAGGATATCCTGTTCCTAAGGGACTCCCTAGAGCTGGCTGCTCCGTGTCTGTGCCCAGCACACCGGACCCACTCACTGGGTGTGAACTGTGCCCAGAGTGGCTGCTGTGGTGGGAAGACCCAGCAGTTCTCTGCTCCACATCCGTCACCTGGTTTCACCTGCCCTGTTAGCTGGCTTTCAGCAAAGTCACGTGGTATTG
Source organism: Eptesicus fuscus (assembly GCF_027574615.1). Lineage (NCBI taxonomy): Eukaryota > Metazoa > Chordata > Mammalia > Chiroptera > Vespertilionidae > Eptesicus > Eptesicus fuscus. The sequence continues at coordinate 98,198,429 of NC_072479.1, forward strand.
GCATGCTTAGCACGGACGACTAAGTCGAAGACGCAGGCTTGCCAATGGTACAGTCATTTTGGAAAACAGTTTGGCAGTTCCTCAAAATGTGAAGCATCGAGTCACCCTTTGACTTCTCAATTCTACTTCCAAGCAGACTTCCAAGGGGAACTGAAACATGTATGCAAACAGTCACGGCAGCACCATTCTCGACAGTCAACCAAGTGGGAACAAGCCAAATGCCTATCAGCCGATGAACGCATTTAAAATACGGCGTAGCCACACAACGGGATATGACTTGGCTTTTGCACTCGCTTGCTTTTTTCTCGATTCCTTTATTCTACTCGGGATTTAATTTTCTAAATACCCCAGATTTTACAAAGCGCAGCAGTAGAATAAAAAACTGGAGTTTCTTTTCATACAAACTTATTTATTTGGATTTTTTTATATTACAAATTATTGATACATTCAAAGAGTAATTTTAATCTCGACATTCGAGTGCAAAAGGTTAAGATACACGGTACAACGTGGGTGAATCCTGAACTTTATGCCTGGTGAAAGAAGCCACAAAAGATCATACACTGCATGATTATATTTATAGGAAATATCCAGGATAGGCAAATTCTAGAGACAGGAAGGATTCGAGGTTGACCCAAGCTGCTGGGCGCAGGGACGAGGGAGAGTGACCGCTAAGGGGGAAGAGGTATCTATTTCGGGGTGATGAAATGTTCTAAAATGAGAAAGTGGAGATGGCTGCTCAACATTGAATATTTGAATACACTGAGAATCACTGCATTGCATACTTTAAAAGGGTAAATTTTATGATAGCTGAATTAATTCTTAAGAAAGCTGCCATAAAAAAAAGATACGGGGTTACCTAGTAAAATACTTGAAGAAAGGCCCAGTAAATGAACACCTGCTAAAAAATTAGTATTGGGCAGGGGAGTGAGGGGTGGGGGGGGGGGTGAGGAGGAATCAAAGCAAAGTTAACTGAAATCTTTACACCTTTGGAGGATGAGCTAAAGTGATGGCTCGGCCTGCTATACACTGTCTATGACCACAAAGGCCCTCCCGCCCACCTTTGAGCATCTCCTCCATGCACAGCATGATCCACCGCTTAACATTCACTTCTTAATATTCAAGAAAATCAGAGGCAGGGAGACAAAGTCGGTTTCCAGGAAGCAGAGCTGACATCACAATCCGGTCACTCCATCCATCATTTATGCCAGAAAGACTCCTGGGCCTCTTCTGTACCCAGCAACCGACGGTCGCTGTCTTTGAGCTCCTACTCCAATGTGTATGTGAGCATTTTCAATGAGTGCAACATACAGCCTTTGGAGAGCTCTGCTGAAGAGACAGATGACGCTCAGACAGGGGAGAGCCGGACCCTCCTTGGCTTGGGGAAAGGAGGATGGACTTCAGAGAGGACTCGGGGCCTTTGGAGGTGTCTGTCAGAGGGATAAATCCAGCAGGGGCATCAGCTCCCATTTCAGGGAGGCGCCTCGACGAAGGGTCTGGATTGAGATGAGAATTCTGCAGCGAGCATCAGACCCGGAGTGCAGCCACAGCGCTCCTGGCCCAGGAGAGCACGGGCACCCGGCGGGGCCCTGGGAGGAGCTCACACAGGGAACCCTGAAACCCCAGACCATTCTGACCTCGCAGGGCAACTCTGATGGATTCTGTTTTCATTTACTCTTAGGAGACGAGACCATTTCGTTTCTTGGACTTCCTCCTGTTCTCTTTGTATATAATTAATCAAATACTCTATTAATCTACCGCTTAATTTAAAAGATACCCCAGGCGAGGAGCTGATGATGCAAGGCTTGCCCCCAGGAAGCTGCTAAACGATACGGACCCCAAGGACAAATCCAGGAAAGGCCAGGGAGCCACACCTGGAACCCGCTGTCCCGAGGATGCCCGTGGTCCTCGGAACCCGCCTGGAGAAACACTGGCCCAGTGACAATGACACCATCACGGGAGGGGGCTCCCCAGGGCCAGGCGGGTGAGGCCGTGGGAGCACAGCTCCAGGGCCGATGGGAGCACCTTCCCAGGGGGAATATATTCCCAGGCGACTCTTTCCTGGTGGGTGGCCCCGGGATGGAGGTCAGTTCAGAGACCCCCTTCCGAGATAAGTGCCAACTGGAACCAAGCTTCCTGTTTTTCTCCATCAAGGTGACTGAACATGCCCCTGGGCCACCTGCGCCACCTCCTGACCCTGACTCTGAACGCCACGGAGTCTCAGGTCCCCCGGCTCCTTGTGGGAAGGAACCACCATCTGCCCAGATGCTGACCCCATTAAAGGAAGGTGACACCCCAAAGAGAAAGGTACTGTCTGGCCACTTGGCCAAAAGAAACTATTACAGCAGGAAACACACACACACAAATACATGCACATACACAAAACACACACACACAAATACACACATGTACACAAAACACACACACACATATACACAAAACACACACACACAAATACACACACAAATACACACATGTACACAAAACACACACACACAAATACACACATGTACACAAAACACACACACATACACAAAACACACACATACAAATACACACACATACACAAAACACACACAAATACACGCACGTACACAAAACACACAAATACACACAGGTACACAAAACACACACAAATACACGCACATACACAAAACACGCAAGGGAGAGAGAAGGCCCAGGAGGGAGAGGGGAAGCATGGATGGTTTCTGAGTGACACAGAGCCCCTCCCCAGCGCAGGTCCTGGCCACCTCGCAGGCAGAGCTGGGCTTGCTGGAGGGAACAGCGGAACAGACATCAGCCTTGGTGACAATGTATTTCTGGACATGAACAAAGAACTTCATCTGGTGACCCTGGGGCCCCTGCCCCTAGAGGACGCCTGACTGTCTGGCCTGGAGGAGGGCAGACGCGCAGGCAGCTGTGGAAGGAACTTCAGTTGCTGGAGGGCGCTCCTCGGGAATCAGCGGGCTCCGCAGGAGGGCCTCGAGGACACAGAACTCAACGGGGAGAGGACGTTAGATGGACATCAGGTTAGACTTATACAAGGTTTGCTCAACGTGCCCAGAAGAGGGAAGACTCTCTGGTCAGGTGAGTGCCCTCCCGGAGGAGGCAGGTGGCAGAGGCTGCACACCTGGGAGGCAGGGACGCGATGGAAGGGCCTGAAGCCTTACGGGTGCCAAGAGGATCCAGAAAGCCGTCTGAGCACAATTCTGCAATGAATTTCGATGCGGCCTCCGTTCCCTCCCAATGCCCTCTTTGTGGAACCGCTCAGGAGCCACTGGCAATACTGAATGGGAGCCAAGTCCCAGCCCCAGTTTCTCAGAGCCCGGGGGGAGGGGTGGGAGGCTGCGAGCGACAACTTCGAATTATCTAACAGGAGCACAGCCGGTGCCTCAACGTCAGAACCAGACTCTTGGTCCGGGCTGTTTCCCCACAGACACTGCACCATGTTTGGTCTGGAAGATCCGAATCAGCCTCACGTCTTCTGAGCCCTGAGCAGAGGCGGGGGCCCAGGACACAGGCTTTCAGGCCGCCTCCCTATTTTCACGCTGAATGCCCAACCCCACCTGTGCATGATGGGGTGTATCCAAAATCACGTGGGTGCAGTGTCACAAGGGGAGGCCTGGCACTGTGCAGGCGGGGGGGGGGGGGGGGGGGGGGGGGGAGGGGGGAAGGGGGAGGGGGCGGGGAAGGGCGTGGCTGCACAGCCTGCAGGAAGGGGCAGGGCTCCAGGTGTCTCTTATAGAGACTATGGACCACCCGGCCCATACTCAGACCTACTCCATTCTGCCTGTGGGGGGAGACCTGGAGCCGCTCCTGAATGGGCCGAGTCTGGGCTCAGCAGGTCACACAGCCGCTTTTCTGTACCTCCCTCTGCATACTAGCTCCTCCCCCATTATCTTCATTCTCTTCATTCTCGTGAGTGTCTCTTTATTATTATTCCTTTCCTTCCCTTTTAGTGGACTTTGGGAAGGCAGGGAAGTAAGGTGGTGTGTTGCATATGCCATGCTTTATAAATCACATGTTTATATTTTATTTTAAGAACTAGGATGCGTGGGTCACTTAAAAGCACGTGTGCAAGCCAAGTCCGGCCTCTGGGCCATCATCGCCCGCAACATCTGCAAGGCGTTAAATACCGCCCTCGGAACAACGGAACGCCGGAGTGATTTGGGTCATTTTGCTGGGAAAGAGAAGGCTGAGGAACAAATTAATGGTAGAGAAGAGACCAGTTCGCAGCTGTTCCCTCTCGCTGAGAACAGAATTAAAGGGCACGAGCATGGGGGTGCAACAGGAGGGATGTCACCCCAAATCACCTCTCCCCTGGATGGCTGCGGCGGCCGCACTGGTCTCCCTACCTGTCATCTCTCCCTCCACAAAGGTCTTCTGCGCTCACTGTCCCTCCCGGACTTAGAATCTCTAAAAACAACGTTCCATCTACTGTCAATTAATTACGGGATGCTAAGCATGTGGGGGACCGTGCTATGCGCTGGGGGGACAGCGATGAACGCAGCAGGTGCGGTCCCTCCCCTCATGCTTAGATCGTAGCTAGGAACAAAGACATGTTCTGGATTTAGGATGAAGATGTCTTTGGGGGGCATTAGTCAGCCTACCACAGGTAGAAAGGGGAGGGCTGGGATTCATACCTGAGTCTTGGGCCCCAAGGCAAAAGCAGGTCTACGCACCCTGCACACCCGCCTCCCACCCCTCAGGAATGGGGCTGTGGCCACAGCCGTGATCACGTGCCCCAAAACCACCCTGCAGGACCATCCATTCCTCCAAGGTGCTCCTCTTGCCTGGAATTCCCTTCTACTTGGCCTCCTCAGAAACTCCTACTTAACCTTCAACACCCCGTCGTGTGCTTCCCCTCCACAATCTCTCCCGGTCCCTCCTGAGCAGAACTGGGTCTTCGGTCTCAAGGCCTCCGCCGCACTTTGGTCCATTAAATTCTGTGCACAGGCAATGGCCAGAGAGCTGTGCGGCCGTTTCTGCTTCTTCCTCCCCCTTCTCCATTGGCAGAGGAATTCCGTAAGAACAGGATTCCCTTTCTTCCCATGAGCACTGTTTCGTGTCTGCCATGTCCACCCCTACCTGGCACACATAGGCCGATACATGTTCCTGAGTTGAAGCTAGTGAATCAATAAATGAGTTGCATCATCAAGGCAGACTGCAATCTTCTTCAAAGGTGAGGATTAAGCCATGTTTTTTTCCATTTTCTCCCCCCTGTCCGTTTACTGAGCCCCATGCTGAGCATTATGCCAGCGGCTGGGAAAACAGAGATGAACAAAACAGGATGCCGGCCTGGGGAGACAGGAAAAGGAGACGTATGGAGTCCCCACTATGTGCCAGCCACGGTGCCTGGCACTGGCACACACGTGACCTCATTTACATGGAGGTCTGCCAGGCCAGAGGGCAGCCGGCCCCGCCCAGCACACGGATCTAGAAGATGAGTGTATGATCCAGCTCTCTGGTTACCGGCAGCTCTGCTGAATTTTCAGAATGCTAATGCCGAGTCAAAAGACGTCTTACGAGACCTGCCAGGCCAATGTTTTTGAAACTAGAGCTTGCGATACATAAGAGGGCTGTGAAAATAATTTAATGGGCTTCGATAACATTTTAAAAATTAAATTATGCCAATTAGATTAGAAGAGATATAAAAATTCAATGAACTTAAGTATTGTTTTATGAAGATATTTAGTTGCACACTGACACAATGTATCTGTCTAGATGCGTGTGTGTGTATATATATGTACATATATATATATACATATATATGTATAAACGTATGTATGTGTATATGTATAGATGTGTGTATGTATATGTGTATAGATGTATGTATGTGTGTATATATTTATAGATGCATGTATATGTGTGTATATATGTGTACAGATGTATGTACACACAGAAAGACAAGGGCATCTATTTTTGGACTGTGCTGTAAAAGGTAGTTCTTTCTGTGGGATCCAGTTAAAAGGTGTGAAAAGAACGGATGGTCCTCCATCCACACTGAGATACCGAGCAGGGCCTGGCAATGGACTCCTGCAGCTCTTGTCACATGGGGCCTAGCATGTGGCCGCCCCAAACCCATGGGCGTCTACATCTCACTCTCTCTCCACTGCCACCCCTGAGGGGCGGGATGCTCTTTTCTTAAAGGAGCCAGTGGGGTTCCCAGCTGGGCCCACCGGGGAAAGTGATCTGCTCAGGTACGTCTCCTATCACCGGGGCTGACCTGACACACTCCTGTGGAAAGTTCCTTTCAATAGCCCGCGATGAGATTTCCCTCTGATTGTCACAATCGAGAGCCGATTATCCAGAAACGGCCTAATGAAACCCCCAGCACTCTTAAGATGTGTAGTCCTGAGGAAAAAATGCAGGCTTTGAAGTTTTGCTGATTGGGACAAAATTTCCATCTCTGCCACTTTGCTGGCCCTGTGACCTCAGGTCTGTCCGCTGTCCCAATGGGTCCTGGGACAGGCGTGCCGGGCCAGCCCTTCCGTCCTGGGAAAGCCCACACAACGGGAGCTCAGCACACATGTACGCTTGCCCCTCCCACCCCCTTCCCTTTCTACGAATATTTGCGGAGCAGTTACAGAATAACCACATGCCAGCTACACGAATGAGTCCAGAGAAGGACCGCTGAGCAAATGGCAACAGAGCCACATGAGCCACCGTTCTGTGGCGGGCACCACGCGCCAGGGCCTTGCCAAGTCCCCCTCTGCCAGCTCAAAGCCGGAGCTGACCAGGCACCAGCCGCAGCTGGGCAGCCCGTGCTCTGCTCTGCCACCAGCCCAGGCCTGACCTTTTCTGGTATTTGTGATGTCGGGTTGTCTTTTGATCCTTGTTTGAGCTCTTGACACAAAATACAGAGGTTGGTACTTTTCCTGGGGAGGCACAAGTGCCAGGATTTTAAGCCTGTCCGCAAACACGTCTTCCCAAGTGCTACCCCACCCCGCCAGCCGCGCGAAGAAAGCAGCCGAGACTCAAGGCCTCTTTTGTCGCAGCCGCCAGCGGACCCCGGTTCGGTGATGTTCGGGGAGGGAGTGGACGCTGGCGGCACTTGGCATTATATAAGGGGCCTGTAAACATGTGGACATCCAGGGCCTCGACTAGAGATTCTGACTTGGTGGGTAAGAGGTAGGCCTGGGCGTCATTCTGCTTAAAGAGTGTCCCAGGTGGTTCTACCTGGAAGACAACTGCATTGGGGAGAAGTGAAGGGAACAGAGAGGTAGGTAATCTGGACCAGTCCTTAGGCCAGCCTCTGGGAACTCGTAGAGAAGGTGCCTGGTCTTTGTATGAGGAATGTATAGAGAGGTTAACTGGCCCATCCAAGGTCACACAGCCAGGGCTGGGACTTGAACACGGGGCCATCTCTTCTTTAAAAAAAAATGTTTTTATTGATCTTTAGAGAGAGAGGAAGTGAGAGGAATAGAGACATAGAAACATGGATGAGAGAGAAACATCATCAAGAAGCTGCCTCCTGTACGCCCCCTACTGGGGATCGAGCCCCCGACCCGGGCATGTGCCCTGACTGGGAATCTAACTGGTGACCTCTTGGTTCATGGGTTGATGCTCAACCACTGAGCAACACCAGCCGGGCCATCTGACTCATTTTGTAGCCAAGACACTGCACTGCTGAGCTCGGGGCATCTACAGCCTCAGAGCCACAGCCTTGCAAAAGAGAACTAGCAGCATGCGTTTCTCTAGAATCCCGAAAACGGTTGGAAACAGCCCAAGACTGCGAAACAGAGGCCTGAAGAGATGAATAATAATGCGGCTAATGCCACGGAATACCAAGAAGCATAAAGATGACTCAGTGCCGAACACTGGAAAACGGTTGCAATCTGTAGTTAGGAAGAAAAGTCCTAGTATACAAACAGTATTATAATATGATGGCAATTTCACATTAAAAAAAAAAAAGTCATTTTCTATGCACAAAGAAGCACCTGAGAGGAAATACACTAAAATATTAACAACGCTCAACTCTAGTAGTAGAGATACAGGAGTTTTAGTTTCTCCTTTGTGATATGAATACGTGTTGTTTTATTCATGACACACACGCACATCAACGTGGCATGGGGCTCCTGGGCCTTAGCGATGCCCGCGACAGGGCGGTCTATGCTGGAAAGGTCTGGTAAAGTTGTGTTTTGGGGCCTGGAGACAAAGTTTGTCACTATCACAATAATGCCCAGGGGGCATCTCTATGCTGCCTGCCCGCCCCGTGTCCTGTCTGGAATTCTCTTCTTACGGTTCTGCAAAGAAAACATTTTCTTTCCCCCAATTAAAAACACACACAACAAAACAGAGCCGATGTCATGGGCTATCCATGCATCTTCAGAAACCGAGGTCAGAGAAACAAACACTGGGGATGAGCACCTACTGTGTGCTTCTGTGGAAAGCATCAAGAAGAATTCAAAAGCCCGCCACCCAAAGCAACTGCCTCCACACCTCTCTCCAGAGACAAGGCTGGAATCGGCATGGGTTTGGAAGCCAAGTGTTATGTTTTGAGATTTTGGCCAGGCTGAGCCAGCAGGTCACCCATTGTCTCCATTCCTGCCTTAGATGGTTTCATGCCTGGCCATACCCTCTGTGTCCAAGGCCCCTTGGTGACTCCGGGGTATTTGCAATTTGCTATGCTACAGGAGTGGGGGTGGGGGTGGGGGAGATTCAGAGCCACAGAGGCTGAAGACCTGGTTTTATTTATTTAACCACTCATTTTTAACATCTACTAGGTCTGGATTGTCATACCTTGAGCCAAAGTCTGCAGGATTCACGGGCAGATCAATGCAGGCATGAGGGTTGCAAAGGGATCTTCCTCTATGGGGTCTGTCGCTGCCTCTGACTGTGGGAATCTGGGTAGGATTCTTGCACCTGAAAGAATCACTGAGGTCACCCAGTCAAAGCCCTTTATTTTACAGACTCATTCATTCCTTCCCCTGCCATTCAATTAACAGTCATTGAACAGACATCCTTGGATCAAAAAGGTAGCCTGGCTTGCTGAAGGCGACTCAACCCCACACAAATCGAAGACCTCCTGGGCCTTTCTCTACCTTTGCCGGGAAAAGCCCTGAGCTAGTTCCCGTCTAAAGACCCTTCCGGGTCATTTTTGCTACTCGGGCGCCCATCCCATCCGTGAAGCTGCTCCGGAACCTACTTCGTTTCCTGCTGCTTCTGTACCAAACTACCAAGAATATATCTCTCTTCCAACGTGTGCCCTTCTACTGTGACAAACACTGCCTTCTCTTTGAATTGACGTCCCGGGAAAACACGCCCCTCATCTGCTTGAACGATGGCATGGCTAATTAGGCCAAACGAGGAAGAAAGTCCAGGACAGAGCCTGAGCAGCAGGCCCGTTCTCAGGGAAGAGGCATTTGCAGAGGGAAGGCCCAGGAGAGAGTCAGGTAGGTCAGATTTTTAATTTGGGTCATAACTCGTGGGTAAATAGGGTCCCAAACCTTCCTCTTCCATCTAGACAGAAGAATCTTCTAAAATGCTAAAGAAAATGTATCCATGTTCCAAACATTTACAAATGTCTATTAGAGGCCCGTCCTGGTCACCAAGGAGGACCCCGTCTGTGTGAGCCGGGGGAATGGTGATGGGACGTGTGGGAAAGAAGGTAGAAGAGAACACTGTGTATTTAGAACGGGTCCTATTAGCCAGCGAGCTGAAGGGTGTAAGTGACAGAAATGTGAAAGACATCACACAAAGGGAAACTTTGCTTGGAGCGTGGCTGGAACTAGGGGCTACAGCACAAGGTCATCTGGAACCGGAGCCTCTGGTCAGGCTCCCGGCATTGTGTGTGCGCTCTCAGGCGGCGTGGCTGGGCAGGACCGGACCGAGGCCTGCGGCTGCTGTCCTTACAGGAGCCTGCTTGCAAAGGTGGCCCGTGGCTGCCAGGGGCAAACGTGCATTCCAGGAAGGCTCCCCCTGCTCCGTGGTAAGAACAGCTCACTACGTCTAAAATGTCCGTGCAGCTGAAACCGGTTTGGCTCAGTGGATAGAGCGTCGGCCTGCGGACTCAGGGGTCCCAGGTTCGATTCCGGTCAAGGGCATGTACCTTGGTTGCGGGCACATCCCCAGTAGGGGGTGTGCAGGAGGCAGCTGATCGATGTTTCTCTCTCATCGATGTTTCTCTCTGTCCCTCTCTCTTCCTCTCTGTGGAAAATCAATAAAATATATTTTAAAAAAAATTAAAAAATAAAATAAAATGTCCGTGCAAGTATTACGGTTTATGATGAACACCCGCCTTCCTTCTGGGAGGCTGCCAGGGAGAGGGTGCCTGTGTCCAGCCCCCAGGGAAAACCCTGGGAGTGAGTTTCTTTCTTTCTTTCTTTCTTTTTTTTTTAAAGATCAGTAAATTTTTTTTTTTTTATTGATTTTTTTTACAGAGAGGAAGGGAGAGGGATAGAGCGTTAGAAACATCGATGAGAGAGAAACATCGATCAGCTGCCTCCTGCACACCCCCCACTGGGGATGCGCCTGCAACCAAGGTACATGCCCTTGACCGGAATCGAACCTGGGACCCCCCAGTCCGCAGGCCGACGCTCCATCCACTGAGCCAAACCGCCCTCGGCGGGAGTGAGTTTCTAATGAGCATCCCTGGTGGCTCTGCCACTTATGGTACATGATTTGGGTATATGATTTAACATGTTTAAGCATTAGATTTTTCTCTCTTGTAAAGTGGGGGTTGGACTGTCCATTTGTTAGGACTATTGTGAGAATGCAAGGAGCTAATATAGGACGTCCCCAAAAATGTAACACTGTCATCTGTAGATTCTATTACATTTTGAAAATGAAATGCATGTTAATAAACACTATCTTGCCCAGCCAGCATGGCTCAGTGGTTGAGCATTGATCTATGAACCAGGAAGTCATGGTTCAATTCCCGGTTAGGGCACATGCCTGGGTTACAGGCTTGATCCCCAGTGTGGGGTGTGGAGGCAGCCGATCAATGATTCTCTCTCATCATTGATGTTTCTTTCTTTCCCTCTCCTTTCCTCTGAAATCAATAAAAGGATATTTAAAAAATAAATAAACAATGCCTTTATAAAAGCATGTTTCCTTTTTTATGGGACACCCTGTATATGTAGTCTGGACCATACCAGGCATCTTGTAAAAGTAAGCCACCCACCTCAATGTACCTTAATAATCTATATATATAAAAGGCTAATATGCAATGTATCCCCGCGGGAGTTCGACCGGGAGAATGGGAATTTGATCACTTGCTATGATGCGCGCTGACCACCATGGGGCGGTGCAGAACATGGAGGGCATCAGCAACGCGCTGTGACCTCTCACCAGCTACCTGAGGTTGGGGGTGACGGGGACAGAACTGTGTTGAGAATGTGGGGTGTCCAAGAGCTCACTCTTACTCTCCCTGCTACCCTTCCCCGGGATGCCAGGCTTATGCACCGGGGAAGCCCCTGCACTCAGGTGCTGGGTGCCCACCCCATACTTGAGCAGCATCTTCCAGGTGAGCTGCGCTGCAGCCACCAGGACTGCAGGGGCTGGTTGGCCTCCCCGTGGCTTCGCATAGGAATTGGTCTGTGAGGCCGGCCTGGAGAGAGCACACGGCCTGCCCGGCTTCTGTGTGGTGCCGCTAGGTGGCCCAGAGGCCCACAGTGTGCCCCGGCCCACAGTGTCTGGCCAAGCTCACCACATCTCCGTGTGGGGACTGGGGCTCCATGACTCAGGCGGAGGGGGGCGCACAGAAGCCCAGGTGCTGCCCAGGGCCCAGAGGACAGCTGAGACCTGCCCTTCCACGCCAGATGCTCACGCTTCAATCGCTGGCCAGGCCTAGGGACTGTACCTGTGCACGAATTTTGTGCACCGGAACTCTAGTAAAGATAATAATAAGGAAAACAGGGTACAAAGTATATGGGAACTCTGTGTTATTTTTATAACTTTTCTGTAAACCAAAAACTGTTCCAGAATTTCAAAGTTCACTTAAAAAAAAAATTAAGTACCTTCCCTGCCAATCAACGTTTCCATCTCTCCTCCCACATCCCCTAAGCCCTTCATGGATGCCTCCTTTTGTTACAGGCTAGTATCATATCTTTTTTTTTTTTTAAGAGGATTATTGGCCAGGTTTATGAATCTTCTTTTTAATCTTTTTAAAAATATATATATTTTATTGATTTTTACAGAGAGGAAGGGAGAGGGATAGAGATTTAGAAACATTGATGAGAAAGAAACATTGATCAGCTGCCTCCTGCACACCCGATACTGGGGATGTGCCCGGAACCAAGGTACATTCCCTTGACTGGAATCGAACCCGGGACCCTTCAGTCCGCAGGTCGACGCTCTATCCACTGAGCCAAACCAGTTAGGGCTTCTTTTTAATCTTATAAATGTTTCTGCTATCATGGGATATGACCTGGGGTCTCTTTTGACATCTGAGCAGTAAAGAAGAGAGGCCCCAAATTGCCATGCTTTCTTTGCCCCTAAGACTCATCAAATGGCAAACAAGGAAACAGGACCCCAGAGCTTCCGTCTCTAAAGGAGATGCTTGTTAATGAAAAGAACATCCTTCTGCTTCTAGGAAAGCCGGTGTTCCACCCGGTCCTAGGCTGGCTGACAGCGTCCCTCCGATGCTGCCCCATCCATCTCAATAAGGAGCCTGCACACACACCCTGCCCACTGCACTCTTCCAGATGGGCGAGCCCAGCGCACTGCACGGAGGAGAGAACAGCTATTTGTCTTCCCGGACAGGCCACGTCCGTCCTTGTCAGATATTAGATGCTGCTAATAATCTATGTATATGCACTTAGGAGGGAAAACATCGGTGTCCTTGTGCTGGTCACAGAATGACACGCGCGCTCTCCTCCCTTCGGGAGGGGACAGATGAGCAGCAAGTGGGTCCCTCTCATCATTTGGAGGGAAGCTCATACGTTCCAGTGGGTGCTAACCGAATCCGTGGCCTTCTATGGATGCGGATGCTTTTGAGCCTGGTTAAGTCAATCATGGCTTTCCCTTGGGACCATGGACGCTTCTGGGTCCAGGGAAATGAATGCGTTTATTTATCATCCGAAAGAGGCTCTTCACTACTGGTCAACTGTCTGTGGCTCCAGGAGAAACAATTCCCAGTCCTAGCGTCTGTGAGGCTAATGGGGAATAGAGTTGAGAGGAGTAAGAATGTCAGTAGCTCTCCCCATAGGAGCCTGAACCCAGAGCTGGTTCAGAAAGTCATGCAGACAGCACGTGGTCAGGGCGCTCCAAGTTATGAAACGACACACAAGCTGTAGAATGTTCCCGTTTAATTTCATTATCAACCACTTAAGACCAACAGCACGCCACCCCTAACGCCTGATGATCACAATGGATTAACCAGGGGCAACAAGGGGTCTCAACAGGGAAGGACTGTGCGCGCAGGGGTCACGTGATGATGCCCTGACATAGTTTTGGTTATCACAACTGGGGTAGTGGGTAGAGGCCAGGGACAAGGCTGACCATCCCACAGCGTACAGGATGCCGCTCTAAGTGTCAATAGTGCCAAGGTGGAGAAGCCTGCAGGAAAACCTCGATGCTCGCGTCATCGGGGGTGTCCAGGCTGTGGCTGGGAAACTGGAGTGGGCCATGGACCTTTGCAACTTGGAAAGACCCAACAGGTGGTTCTGAGACGGATCGCCAACCTCCACCTTGCAACTCAGAATCACCGCTCGAAGAACACAGTGGTACGTGGCCATCAGGTGACCTCTTGGTTCTCACATGCCCGTTAATCCAATTAGGCATGTTGCTAACAGAGATCACGATAGAACTAACCTGTATTGTAAGGCCCTTTTGGCCAGCAACTTGGAGAGCAAACAAGAAAAAAAAAGTATCTCCACTGAGCACATGATTCTAAATATGGGCTTTGTCCTTGTCCCCCTCAATTCATTCAACAGGTGTTTGCTTCTTCCCTGCCCCCACTACCTGTTCTGTACTTGTCTCTGTCACCCCTGCTGAGTCCCCTGTGCCTTTACTTGGTCCCAGCCTGCTCTCTCCCCCTCCCTTCCCTCATAATTAAGTAGGATAGCTCCACCCCTCTATGCATCCAGAAGTGCTATATAACTTAGGGAGCTGATCTCAGCAAATGTTGGCAAAGCAATATAGCTAAATAATTCACACCACTGGCAAGCAACCCTGAAATGTTCCCAGAAGTCTCTGATTTTCTCAAAGAAGGATGAGTTAGTCACATGAATTTCTAATGGACTGAGTGTTAGAGAGCATCACTTGCATATCTGGTGTCAAGTCCTGGTAGGTGTTCAACAGATATTTGTCGAATGTCTGAATGAGTAAGAGAAGACATCTGGGCAGAGCAGCGTCCTGAAGTTCTGGGTTTAACGCTTAAGCTTTCCAATATCTCTTCCTGAAGTTTAAAAACCTAAAATGTTTCTGTTCCACATGCCTCGACCTCCCCTCTCTCCATGTCCAAAGGTTCACTTTCAGAAAACAAGATCCACAGCAGGAGGGCCCATCAGGAGGTGGCCACCCGTCCAACAAGGGATGTAGTTACCAAAAGTAGCAACAGCACAAATATCTGGGGACCCTGTGGTCATACCATGATAGGTAAACAAGGAGCGCCCTACAATTCCTCTTCATTGACCTAATCAGCCTCCCAATTCAGATCTTCCTTCCTCCGTCCAGAGTCCGGCCCGCTCTCCAGCTTCCACCTCCATTGCAAGATAAAAGGATCAACGAGGGAAATAATACGAACACAAATAATGACGCAACTTCTCTGGATTCCGTGAGGCCACTGGTTGTTGGATATATCAAGGAGAAAAAGACCATCTGTCAAGTTGCTTCTGTAAATCACATCGATTTCAGAAACCGTACGCTGTGAAAACCCTGCCTCGGAGAGCTGAGATGATATAAAAATACCTGCAAAATATTAGGTGAACTGCATATTTTGCTTCCAAAATATTATTCCCATTGAGACTGAGAAGCTCACGTGGAAGGTACATGGGACAGCCGGACTCCACGCCTGTGCTCTCCCCACTGAGATGTGCGGCCAGCTCTTCCAACTCGGACAGAATCCTGACTCTTATTCTCACATGGCCCTCCTCCTCCATCTGGATGGAGTGTAGTTGGGGAGCTTTCCTTACCCATGGAGGACTAGTATTGTCTCCGTTACTCTCAAGGTCAACCCATCCAGAATCTTTTCGGTAGACAGACAGATGCCTTATTGTGACGACAACAAAATGACTCTAAGATTAGGAACAATTGCAGCTAACCACGGTGGGGGTGACCTCTGTGTAGGGTGCTGTGCGAAGACCTTGATGTATAGCCTCTCCTTTTGGGATCACAGCAGTGCCCTGGGAATACTATGGTTCCCATTTTGCCGTTAAGAAACAGAAGTTCAGAGATTTGAGTAGTGCCGGGGTTAGAAAGATGGTAAGAGTGTGGGGATCCACCCAAAGGAAAGGCCTGAGCACCTCTGTCTCCCCGCCTGGAAGTGGACACGAGTTGGGGAAGGAAGAGGGGGAGGAAATACTTCCCAGCCACTCTCAGAAATCTGTCTTTCCTCCTCTTTCTGATGAGCCTCAAGGTGCCCTCCAGCTCACGCAGCAGAGAGGGTGGCTCCCTGTGTGTTTAGGAAAGCCACACAATTGACAGAGGTCAGGGAGGTCCTGGAGAGGCATCAGTGCGGCCATTCTGCCCACGCTGAGAGCACCGCAGACGCAGGCACCCAGGACACGGCTGGCTGGATGATGCCCTGGCAATTTGAGGCAGGAGCCAACATCACTCCCTGGATATGGGCTGCATAATCAGGGGGTCCTGACACCATGGGAGTGAGCGCAGCGATCCTTCCTCTGATGAACCTGCTCAGCATTTGCTCGGCTCCGCCTCCTAGCCAATCACAGCTCACCAATACCAGCTCCCAATCAGGCCTCGCCCAGCCTGTGCACCTGCTGGTGACAGTCTGCACCACCCACTTAGCGATCTACTGGAGACAGTTAGCCCAGCCACCCTTCCTTCTGGGTCAGGAGCACAGGGTTACCACCTCCGGCTCCACAATGCGTCACACCTAAAAGTCCAGAAAAGGAAACTGTAATAACCCGGTGAGAACATCTATTTTAATACCAAAAACTCTACTTTGGTTCCAAAAAAAGGCAGCACCTAAAGATACCTCCAGCCCAGACCTGCTTTAAGACCCAGACCCTTCTGTCCTTTCCCTGCATGTCCAAAATGGGACTTGTCACCCAGCGCTACCTAGCCACTCTATTGCCAGTTGGTCCTAGTCCCTGCCCTTGGCTGGACCCCAAGGGCAGTGTCCCGCTATACATGGGACAATGCCATAACCTGCTTGGACTTGTGCAGTAGACAACCTCCTACCGGTTGCCAACACTTTCTTTCAAGGAGCTGGTTCCCGGCCTCAGCTCTCGATCATCCCCCACCCTGCAGTCGAAGGCTCTGTCCACACCTGAAAATCTGAGCCTTCTCCTCTGTACCTGAAACTCTGAACTCCCTTTCAATTACTTTAGGACAAAACTCAAGCCATAGCTCAGAAAACCTTCCTACTTCTCCTGCAATACCCCCCACTGTCAAATCACCTGGAATCACATGCTTTCCTTGTTTGTTTATTCAGCAAATAGTTACGGAGCGCCCGATCTCTGCCAGACACTGTTCTAGCTGCCAGGAATACATCAGGAACAAGGTGGCGAATATCCCCGCCTTCTCGGAGTTTAGGCATCAGCAGGAAAGACTCACAGTAACCAGGGAACGCTGCCATGCCCGGGTACCTGGGTCCGCCCTGCTTATTAGGTCCGGCAGAGCAGCTGGCTTGATAAGTATTTGTAAACTAGGTTAGATGGTGATGAGCAATATGAAAAACATGAATGCAGGGTGAGAAGGAAGAGATGGTGTCGGGGCTGCAGGATGAAAGTGGGGAGGAATAACTGATCAAGAAGCTGAGATCTGAGCAAAGACTTGGAGGGAGTTACAGCAGCGAGAGGGGGAGAGATCTGGGAATGAGCATTCCCAGCAGATGGGATTGGGCCTAAATGGGCAGTCAAGACATCCCTCGAGGGGTCCCAGGTTAGAGAGGGTGCAGGCTGGGCTGAGGGACACCCCCCCCACTGTGCACGAATTTCGTTCACTGGGCCTCTAGTCTATATATATAAAAGCCTAATATGCAAAGTGTCCCCTCAGGAGTTCGACCCACTGGGAGTTTGATCGCTTGCTATGACATGCACTGACCACCAGGGGGAGGCACGGAATGAAGGAAGGCCCCCGCTGGAAGCTGCTAGGGACCCTACCAGTGCACAAATTTCATGCACTGGGCCTCTAGTTATAAATAACTGCTCACACCGTTATATTCGCTGGGCTGCAAAAATATTCATTGTGGGCTGCATGCGGCCCACAGGCCGAGAGTTTGACATACTTGCTGTAAAGTGACTGTGTGCTCAGCAGGGTCTAGGATCTAGAGGTTAACAGAGTGGGCTCTGGGGTCAGCCCGGGGTCGGCCGGGCTTCAATCCACTAACTTGCTGTCTGACCTTGAGCAAGGTAGGTAAAGACTAAATGAGATAGGTTCATGCCTGACACACAGGGAGTGAGCAGGTCACAGAAATCAGCGTTATTGCCATTTTATCCCCAGGGCAGACCCAGGGGTTCAAAAGAGACTGAATTAATGAAAGAAGAAATGAATGAACGGATGAGGGAGGCAGGCCAGGAAGGAGGGGGGGTGAAGGGGGCAGGGAAGGGGAAGAAAAGGAAGCAGGCAGGCTTCTGTCCCCCTGACTTTCAGGAGTTTCAGGCTGTAAAACAAGAAAGGGGGGAAGAAAGGGGAGTATCATTTATTCAGCAGCGGCAGAGCCATTTCCTGGCTTACAGGTCAAGTAAAGCTTATAGGGGAGTTACTCATGTATTATTCCCCCATTTTTATAGAATAACAACAAAAAAAGAGGCTCGGGGAAGTTGAATGAAGTTTCTAATATAGTACGAGAAGGCAGATCTACTTCAAAATTAATCTGAAAATAACTAAAACCTCTCCCACCCAGTTGGCCAGGAATAAAATTCAGTGATGTTCCAATTCTGGAAACCAAGGTTTTATCTCTCAGACCCTGGGAACGCCATGCTTCTCTCTGCCTCGGATCTTGCCTCTGTTTTCCGAATGCCTGTGTCAGCTTAGCTCCGCCCTCTCCACCCCGGTTTCCATGGTCACTGGAGTCCTTCCATCTATCTAACTTTGGTCTCTCCCAAGAGGCTCCAAGCTCCACCCCTCCTCTTCTGAGGAGTGTAGGCTGCTGTGTCAGAAAGAGCACTGGGTTTGGATGACCTGAGTTCAAATCCCAGCTGTGCAACTTAAGAGCTGAGACACAGGGCCAGCGACACTGCCTCCCTAAGCATCAGCTCGCAAACCTGCAAACAGGAACATTACCAGTAATTACTTCATGGCAGTGTTGTGAGGATTAAATGAGTCTACCCATAAAACGCTTAACAGAGCAGCTGGCACAGAGTGAAGAACTTAAAAATGTTAGCTGCAATTAGTCCACAGTGAGTCTGCTAGGTCCTGACAAATACCCACTGTGTGACACCCCTCCCCTCCGTGGCTCTGGGCGGGTGAGGAGGGGAAGGCCTGCCTGTGCTCGATAGCCTGTACCTGTTTGGGGGCCAGAATTTTCCACTATGGCAACATGCTCTTCCCACAGGGAAGGCCTTTGTCTTTCAACCTAACAATACTATCTTGAATATGTAGTACTAGAGGCCCGATGCACGAAGATTCGTGCAAGAATGGGCCTTCCTTCCCCTGGCTGCAGGCACCGCCTTCTCTCGGGCGGGAGCCGCCTTTTCTCTCTGGCCCGGAGCCGCCTTTCTGCCTTCCCACACTGCCCAGAGGCCCAGAGCGGCTGGGGCATTGCAGAACACCTGCGTCATCGGTCCTGCCCCACCCCCCGCCACTCTGCACCCGTGTATGCAAATTAACCCACCATCTTTGTTGGGGTAATTTGCATACTCACTCCTGATTGGCTGGTGGTGTTGTGAAGGTATGGTTAATTCGCATGTTACTCTTTTATTAGTGTAGATGGCTTTCTTCTAAAAGCTTCAAGTTATGGGTGCGTATTTATTATTTCTGCCTCCCCAACAGCTTCCCCAGATGGCTAAAATCAGATATAATTTTCAAGTCTGGGGGCACTAAGGGATAGTGGGGGAACAGGATCAGCGGCAGCCACACCAGAACTAGATGCAGACCCTGTCTCCCAGGCCAGTGGGCACCCCCTCCCCACATACCAGGAAGCCTGGACGGGAGGCAGGAGGCAGCAGAAAGAGCACAGACTCGGAAGCCAAACAGCTTGGGGCCCATCCCTGCTGGGCGATGGCTCTCTGAGTGCTTTAACCTCTCCTGGGCCCACTTTATGTTGCTTCTTAAATGTGCAAAGTTTCCAGCCCAGTGCCTACAACAGACGTACTTAAGAAATGTCAGTTACTGTCCCTTGGCTTCACAAATACTCGTTTATCTGCCTGCCTCCTCACCATGTCCGTGTGGATTCAGATCAGCCATTTCACATGGAAGTGCCCCAAACCGAACTCCTGGTCTTACCCTACAACCAGATTGTTTCTCCGTCCTTCGTCTCCAAATGCAGTCGCACACTCTAGCCCCCAGGGGTCACCTGTGATTCCCATCAGTGTCTCGTCCTGGATCCTATCACCAGAACATCTGACGACACAACCTGCAAAATGTATCACTAATAGGATGGCCTCTTTCACCTCTGCTGACCCACCCGGTCTGAGCCAACAACGCGTCTGTCCAGGATGATCAGAGTCTCCTCGAAGGCTTCCTTGCTTCTTCCTCTCAAAAGGGCAGCCAGGATGATCCACTGAAAACACAGATCACGTGACCCTGCTCAAAGCCATACCATGGCTCCTCATATCACCCAAGGGGAAGGCAAAATCCTCGCAGGCCCTACAAAGGAGACGCCGTGATGGCTCCGTTCTGACCTCCATTCTATTCCTCAAACAAGCAGGTCACACAACTTCTGAAACTTCAGCCTGCTGCTCCATGTGCCCGGCCCACAATTCCACTCTTCCTTCATGCCTGGCATACTCGCTTTCTTAAGGTTTTTGCTTAAATGTCACCTCTCTTGTAAGACCTTCCATTCCTACCCTATTTGAATATTAAAACCACACACACGCCTGCACACACGGGCACACAGGCATCCTTATCTCATTTCTCTAATTTCCTCAAAAAAAAAAAAAAAAAAAACCCAAAAACGAACAACAACAACAACAAAAAAGTCACTGTCTACTGTACTATTTCACTTTGTTTTGTTGTGTATCTTCCCCACTCATATATACACTCATATGGGGTAGGGATTGGGCTTGTTTTATTGTTTTTTCAAAAATTATTTTTTTAATCTTTATTGTTGAAAGTATTACATATATCTCCTTTTCCCCCCATTGACCTCTTCCAGCCAGCCCCTACCCCCCCCACACCCTGCCCCAGGCCTTCACCCCCCTATTGTCTGTATCTACGGTTAAGCATACATACATACAAGTTCATTGGTTGACCTCTTCCCACCCACCCATCCTCCTCTGCCTTCCTCTGAGGTTCAACAGTCTGTCCGATGCTTCTATGTCTCTGGATCTATTTTTGTTCATCAGTTTATTTTGTTCATTAGATTCCACATATGAGTGAGATCACGTGATACTTGTTTTTCTCCGACTGGCTTATTTCGGGCTTGTTTTCTTCCTGTACCATCCCCAATAGTCAGAAAACCAGTAAGCTCAGTCAATAGGGCTGAACGGGCAACTCCTAATTCAATGGCATGTCTGAGGCTTTCTGCTAAGAATTAGTGGCTCTGCAAAAACCTCCATGGGTTGGAGCCGGCTCCCTAAGGATGCAGGCTGCTGATGGGGGGAGGGAGGCGTTTGCCACTTGAGTGAAAGGTCAGGGAGCATGCGGACACCCCCAGGAGGCACCCCCAACGCTGCCGTGGTAGAGGCTGAGAATGGGAGTAAGCCCTGACTAAATGGCTTCTTACTGGACTCTCCACAGAATGACCCAGGTAAGGGGGCTTTTAAGGCACCGGTAAGGAGTCAAGGGCATCCGTGACCTGCACATAGCAGCACTGCAGCCCAGACAACAAGTTGTTCTACAGCGGAGATGAATTAACACGGCCTAATTGCATCAAGGTCACTCAGCGTGTTTACAGTGAAGGATGACAACGGCCATCGCCGTCACGAGAGGGGAAGTCTCCGTCTTGGATCGGAAAGTTCTGTGTTTGTGGGTCTGTCCTAAGGGAATCTTCCGGGACGTGACCTCGCTTCTAATTGGTCCAGTTTAGAAAAACAAGAACAAAACAAACCAAAAAAATACACAAAAACTTGTACCAAAGACTGCCATATGGAGAAAAAAAAGAGCTCACTTGTCTTCTTTTTACCTTCGTTGTTTTCCCAAAAGTTAGGGTGAGCCTGGGAAAACCCCAGATGTTTTCATCCTCCTTGGCTGTCGACAGACAAAAATGTCACAAAGCCGGCCTTGTCTGTGAGCTCCCGGAAGGCGCGTGCCACGTTGGACCGTTTTAGATAAGAACGCCATCTGATACGCTCCTCCTCTGTGCGGCGGGGGCCTAGCAAATGCTGGACCCAAAGAATGAACAAGCACAATGCAGCACTGCCCCTGTCCTGACCTTGGCCCACACACTCTGCTCTGCCCGGGAACGGCTTTGAATCGCGGAGCTCAAACCCTGGACCAGCTCTGGGGGCAGCAGGAGCCTTGAGAGCCTTGCCTTCCCCGGATGAAACCAGGACTTAGCGCCACGGGTCCAGGAGGGAGGTTATGGCTGCAGAACCCACCTGCTCGCCGGCAGGTCCCAGCCCGGCCAGAAGAAATGTGCCTTCCTAGCCGTAACCAGTGACCACTGTACCAGTGATGTTGCCAAGTTACACCTATCATCCCAGGGAGACTTGCAGCCGTGAGTGCAGACTCGGGTTGAATTTCTCAGGAGCCCACTCTGACGCGGGGGTGCACGTGCGGGAGGTTAATTCAGGAAGAGCCCTTGGGAGTAGCGCTGTGAGAGCCGAGGGAAGAAAGCAGGGCTGGGCAGAGGGAGAAATCCAGCCGCAGGGCAGTCCCAAGGGAGGCTACAGCTGCTCCTGCAAGAGTCTAAGCTCATCAGTCATTGCGTGATATGGGGTGCTCCAGGAAGGGGGCGTGGCCACAGGCAGGTGACTCTCCTCACCTGAGGCCACCCCCAGACAAGGCTGATGGCTGGGGGCCATCTGCAGGGAGCACTCCCAGCTCAAAGGGGAATGTGGGCATCTACTGCGCACCATCACTACTCCTATCCAGCAGGATGGCGCCCAAGGCCCATCGCCTCCTCTGTGAGGCCCTCCCAGCTGCCTTCTCTGACCCCGTCAGAAGAAGCAGTAGTTCTCACGCCCGTCACTGTCCATGCACCGCCCCACACCCAGCGGGGATGAAGGAAGTGCCTGTTGAATAACACATCACTGAATACGGAACATCAGAATAAAAGTATGAATACAATATCATCTCATTATCCGTAAACCTGCCCCTAAGGAGTTCAATTAGGTCAGAAAACCAAGCACAAATTATTGGGGCACTTGCATTCGGAAGCCAACACCCAGGTGCTTTCTGGTCTCAACCCTGGGCCGAACCCGGCCGCCGCCAGGCTTCGGTTTACTTGTGAAATCGGAGAGACCCAAGCATTCCATGAGGAGATTAGAAAGCCGAGACCCACTCAGCGTCAGCACTTGTGCTAAATGATGTCTTTATTAGTGTCCTTATAGACATGGGAAGGAAAGTTAGGTTTTGATCCTGACAAGGAAAGGGTGTGAGGGTCAGAGTGTCTCCCAGGTGACATGCTGAGGACTTTTTGTCAATTAGCCCAGAGCTAAGGGACCCCAGGAAGAAAGCAAGCTGAGACCAGAGTAGGTTAGGAATTGTACTCTCTGTCCCGTGAATGGAAACAGAAACCAACTGGAATACCCGGTGATTTATGAAAATGCTGTCATTTAAAATCACTAAGCGGCATCTCACCTTCACAGGATAAGGAGTTATAGGAACGGGAAGAGGAATGTTAAACCCAGAAGCCAGAGTGCAATTAAAAACAAACAAAAAAAACATAAAGAAAAAAAATCTTGTTGTCAAATTTCCCTCTCGTTGTATCTGTCTAATACATAGAAGAATTTTTAAGTTATCGCAATTTAAGGACGACATCTGGGAGAAGGAGGTTAACATAACAGCCTGAGACCTGTGCTAACCTGACACTGCTCTCACTTACGCACACCTATTGGGCTCACGATTTCCCACCGGATACCCTCACCTACAGAGGCCGTGGCAGAGCTACAACCATCGCTAATAAGAAACGAACCAGCTTGAAGGAACATCTTGTAAACGTACATGCCCCTTTAAAATAACAAACCGCAGCATGAATAAAAGCACAGGCCATAAGAACATTTCCAAACCCTCCCTAATCAATACGCATCTCCACCACCTCCCAGGCTTTCTCGGCAATCGAGGTCTCCTCTGACAAAAAGCGAAACCAGATAAAGGCTCGATTCCGCACAGGTAAGCCAGCACTCCACTATCCGCATACAAATATACACAGCGGATACCGATCTCATACAAAGCACCTCCATGGGGCTCTTCCCAGGAACACAGCCCTTCCCTCTTCATTCACTAAAGAAATGCAAATTCCAGTTCGAGGTTTGCAAAGGCCAAGAGACCTGCTCCTCAACCGAATCTGTGATTCCTTATCCATTTCACGAACATGACCTCATTAAGAGTGCACCTCGCATTTCTTAAAACGGCAATTACTATTCTGGGCATGCGGACACCTTCAAAGACAAGAGAGAAACCGACTGCAGTTAATTACCTTTGAACTTGTGGAACACGGCCCACAGCTCAGCGATGTCCGTGGCGAAGGTGATGTCTGTGTCAAGGACGATGACCCTCTCCAGGTTGGCGGGGAGAGTCTTGGTCAGGACCAGCTTCATCAGGCCGTAAATCCCCGAGTAATGTTTGTTGGGGATCCAGGAAACCTCAGACTACACCGGAGCGAGGGAGAAGGAGAAAGAAAAAAAAAATCACTACATTAATTTGTTTTGCATAAACATTATAAATAGTGCCTGGTATATAAAAAGCATCCCATACAAATTTGTGGAATAAATGAAATACTCTTTTCTTCAAGATTTGTTCATGTAACGTGCAGTGTGGCATGTGAAATTTTGGGGGGAAGAAAATGTATCTGAATCAAGGAAGAGGAAAAGCAATATTTATAAAATAACTATTAGGCAGAAACACTATGCTTAGATTTTAAAAATAACAAATAACATTTTTGCTATTACAGAAATTGGATAGGCTCAGGGGAGAAAATAAGAATATGCACAAAAGGAAAAAGAAAATTACAAAAATTGAAATATATATATGTATATACATATATATATATATATATATATATATATATATATCAAATAGCTAATTTTTTTCGAGGTAGATGTATTTCTTTCAATCATTAAAGATTACTACTTAGTGGTATTATTACAGATTATGCTTATCAATTTTTTGAAGCAGTAATTAAACCAATTAATGTTGCTGCCTTCTCCTGGTTTTCACACAAACACAGGAAGAGAAACTGGTCATCACTGATGCAACACTCTTCACTGGGTAACAAGACACACACACACACACACACACACACACACACACACACACACACTCGTACCAAATGAGCTCACTGAGGGAGGGCCATCCCTGAAACCCTCACCTGCTGTAACAACTCATGTCCTATAGGTGGGTAGAGTCGAACCAAGACACACAGCTTGGTACTACCTGGAGCCCAAAGTCAAGGCTAAAAATAGCACATTAACACCAGTGTGATGACAGCTCTCAAAGGAACAGGTCCTCTGGGAAGGTCACTGTGGGTGGGGGCCCTCCCGGCTTTGCTGCTGGGAAGGGTCTGCTTAGAAGCCAAAGCACACTTCTCATTTCCATGAAGGAAACGCTTTAATGCAACTCTTCAGTGATAGACGGGGCCACCTTCTCAAGAGTCCACAAAATATTCATCCCTTTTGTCCTTATAATTCCACTGTGTGGACACTGCTCTAAAAAATATAGCCGAGTTTAGCAGCGAGAAACTGATAGCATACTATACAACCTACAGCCGATGGAAGTGCTTGGGACACAAAGACCCTCTGTGAATAAGGCCCTAACTTCTTCCTGAAGCCCCTCATTTCAGGTATTCAGGTGGCCACGCCTCTTTACCTGCTTCCCACGGGAGGTCGGGAAGGGGTCTCTGGAAGATAGCCCAGCAGGAAACCTTGCGTTCTGGAGTCAGGCACACCTGGACTCAGATTCTGGCCTTGTCACTTATCCGCAAGGTCAACGGGGACAGGTTTGTTTGGCCTTTCTGAGCGTCTGCCACTTATAAAAGGCAGTTACTTCTAAATGCTTGCGCTGTACCAGACATGGTGTGGGCGGAAGCAGCACGGTCAACGCGGATCATGGGGCGGCGGTGGGGGGAGGTGATGCAACAATAAAGAACAGAAGCATATGCAGAACTGGGGGACGGGGGCGGCAAAGACTGGGCAGCACCAGGGAGGAAGAGTGGGGGCCGTTACCACCCAGGCCTGCAGGGCAGTGCTGGCAGCTGCTAGAATCAGAGAATGAATGCCAGGTGAATAAGCCACCCAGCAGGTGCAGTGACCTTCCGCAGAGGGACATGAGCTGCCTGTGACAATCCCCCAGGATGGGGCAGGGAGAGAGACTGCAGCCTCTCTCCTCCTTCCCACTGGTCTACTGGAGAAGCCCACTGCGCTCAGAGATTCGACCCTCATGGGGCACAAAGCCTGGTGGGAGAGGAAGGAGGGAGAGGGAGGACCTGAGTTCCTCACCAAACACAACTAACACGGCCATTGAATTAACCGAATCATGGCAAGATCAAAGCATAACGCCTCATACAGAATAGATGCAAAATGCATGTCTGTAGGATGGGTGGGTGGGTGTGTGGGTGGATGGATGGATGGACCAACAGACAAACAGATGGTTGAACAGCACAAGAAGGAGAGTGATCTGTCTGCAATCCCACAGCAAGCAAGATGCAGAGCTGTAGTGGGAATCTGTCAATAGGTTTGCAGTCTCTTCCCAAGCCATGTTATCCTTCCTCTGGAGTTAGCTTCATGACTCGGTGCCCGAGGCCTGGGGACGCTGCGGGCACTTCCCTGCAGCAGACTTCAGAAAACTCCTCCTGGGAGCCCAGCTTCCAGAACTCAGCTCAGAACTCAGCTCGGTTTCTCTCTCCCCTGGGAATCTGCCCGCCCTGGAGCTTGGCAATCCTCGGGCCACGCTGCAGAGTGGAGCCATTTCGCCAGACCTCTCATTGGCTTATTCATCCATGTGGTTACCCTCAGCACAGGAGAGCTCGGTGCAGACTGAACCCCAGCGCAGTGGTTACGCCACCTAATAAGGTTGCCCGGATGCTGGATTTACTTTAACCCATTCGTGGCGCGTGGATGCATCGTGGAACAGTGGGACTATGGTTATAAGTAAGTCTCAACAGGAGCCCAGGCCTGAATGTCGCCCCTAGTCCCCCAACTTAACACATAATCCATTAAGTAAGAGGTAACAGAAGCATCAATGAGTTTGATTTGGGAAAGAAAACTAAGGAATGTATGGGAAGAAAGAATGTGTGATATATTTATTATAAACGGCTCATTCTCTTAGAAGTAGCATATAAATAACATCCCTCCCATTCCCCCACCTTCATCCAAATTCCACGTTTCCTTCAAATCTCAACTTAGAAGGCACCCCCCGCCCCAGCTGGTACCACCCTCTGGCTACCACCTCCCCACTGCCCGGGCTGGGTGCGGGCTCCAGACCCAGCTGTCCGCCTGCCTTCTGCACAGCAGGCTGCCACGCCTTGTCTAATTGCCCATGTCTCTCTCTGGCTCTGGGCTGGAACTCCTTGAGGCAGGAATGATGTCATTTTTACTGTGGTCACAAGTCATTACTCAAAAAAAGGTTTGATGAATGTGCGTGGCTGCAGAGTTAGCCAGGCCTGGGTTTAAATGCTACCTCCAACTCTTGCCGCCACTAGGAGCAGAAGCAGCCATCACTGCTCAAGTCCAGGGTCCGGGTGGTACAATGGCAGAGGCACGGCTGGGTGAGCCCCACCGCCTGGGCTTTAGTACCAGTTCCACTGCGAATAAGCTGTGTGGCCTCAGGCAAGTCACTGTGCCCCTGGGAGCCTTAGTTTTTTCATCTGCAAAATGGGAGCTTAGAACACTCACTTCACCCAATTGTTAGGAGGACTGCAAAGCTGGGCGGGCACCCAGCGGGCCTCTGTAAAGCCCATTTCCCTTCTCCCAGTGAACTTCTGTCCACACCACCAAGGCTCAGACGATTCTGGATTTTGAGTTTGGTAAAAGCAATGAATTAGGGTACCTCTGACAGTACAGGGGAGGCTGGGAACGGAGGTGGTCTTGGTGGGGTAAGTAAGTCACCCATCACTTGTTCCGGTATCTATATCAATAAAAGGGTACTATGCTAATTAGACTGAATAGACCGCCGTGGCTGCAAGGGGTGAGGGCTGGCGGTGCAGGAGAGGTGGCAGCGCGGGCCTGTCTAGCTCCGCAGTCCCTTCTGCAGAGGCAGCAGGAGAGAGGGCTGCGCAGTCCCGGTCCCCATGCTGCCCCTTCCACGGAGGCAGCGGTGTGGGCACCATCCTGGCACCATGCCTCTACAGAGGCTGGACAGGGTGCGACCTGCTCTGCCTCAACCTCCCACAGCCCCTCCCCAGCCGGCCTGGCCTCAGATCTCCCCCCACCCACCACCAGTGGGGAGGGGGCGTGGCCAGCGCTAAGAAGGGAGGGCCTAGGGCCTGCAGCCCTGGTGGCCAGCAGTGGCAGCAGTAGCAGTAGGGTGAAGGGGGCGGTGCCTTCCCTATTGGCTTGGTCGTCTCCCACAGAGGGAGGCCAGACTGTGGCTTAGGCCTGCTCCCATCAGTAGGACATCCTGTGAGGGCTCCTGGACTGTGAGAGGGGGCAGGCTGTGCTGAGGGGGCACCCCCCCCCCCCCAGTGCATGAATTTTCGTGCACCAGGCCTCTAGCTTCTACATAAGGATGAACAAGATCACAAGCTGAGATCTACCAGGAAACTGGAAACGTCCTCTGGTAAGATCTCCCAATGGGAGAGCACCCCCCATGTGAATTAGGAGGAGGACATGTGGGCGGGACTGGTCACCCAGGCAACCTATGGGGCTACAACCCACACTGGTATTGAGCTCACTCCCACCCTGCAGTAACTTCAATCCAACCAGGGACACTAAGTCTGGGGTCCGTGGACAGAAGAGCATCCCCTTAGGGAAGGTGAGAACACCTGGAGGGCACCATGCAGACCGACCCAGGATCCTACAGAGACGCCAGCCCCGGCAGGATCCTAGTTATGTTTTTTTTATCGTCATACACACACCAAAGGGTCCATGTAATTAAAACGCTATAAGACTGAAAGTTAGGCTTACTTTAATGGACATATTCTTACCCTTGCAATGGCTGTTAATAATCCTAAGCAGCATGTTCTAAGAATTAATTAGCAAAAGTGCAACTGTGCTCAAGAATACCGCCTAACGCACTTATATAAAGGAGAGTATGCACGCCAGGGTTGAAGGGTTTCTGTTTCAAGTGGGGGGTCGGGGAAATTCGCCTTGCCAGGGCTGCGGGTTTCTTGGTGGCTAAACTCCGAGGGGAGGTTCTATAAAGTTCTGCAAGAGATGCCAGGGTTCATCTGATGCTGGGGCGTCCACAGGACAGTTACTCAGGAGATCTGACCAGCGTAGTGACATGAGCATGGCTCAGGGTTGGACAGAGGACACGGATCCACAAGTGACTGCTTGGAACCAAAGGCAGGAAGGAAACTGATGTCCCGATGGTGAAGCGGGTTTCTGATGGCTCATAGACAAGGGGAAAACTGGGGGAAAGGCTGGTGTTATTGGGTAATGGTGTCCATTTCTACTGGAAGATGTTCTTTTCCCCGAGGCATTGGGATGCCCAGTCATGGTAACAATAGACAATACCATCTTGCACTGATCGAGTGCTACCTGGGTAGGAGCTTTCTGGGGAATATCTTAAGACCCCTCCCAACTAGTCTAAGGGTCCGGCGTTATTATCCCAGTACCCGAAGTTTGGGAGATGAGTGCCAAGTCCTTCAATTCCCCCCAACTTCCCAGCCTAAGACATTATCCCCAGAAATGGCATTTCTCTCTTCTTCTCCCTTCCACTGCTCCGGGTTACCTACAGTTGTAACCGAACCTCCGCTTCCATCCCACCAAATCTTCCTTCGTCAAGAACCTGTACTGAATGGCAGGTAGGTACAAAGGCCTTGGGGTTGGCCATTCTTGGCTTCTGAGTCCCTCTGGGCCTTAGTTTTCTTATCAGTAAAATAGGGATAATAGCAGCATGTGCTGCTCCCTTCCCAGGGAGTTCTTTTATCTGTAGCCTGGAAACTCTCCTCCGTCATTCTGGAAGTATTTATTGCTCAAAATAGACTTCTGAGCCATATAAACATTTTCCCGTGGATTACAAATCACCTTGAGACATTTTTAAAAATTAAAAAAAGAACTCAGCCTAGCTGCAGAACGTTTGAAACGTCATTGGCCTTTCATGTTGTTTCTGAGTGGTTGTCTTGACAACCGACCTGTGTGTTCAGCACAGCACTATTGAGAAATGGAGGCTGAGGGGCTGGGGTGGGAGGACTCGGAGATGCCACTCAGAGAGGGGATCATGGAAGCAGAGCCTGGGGCGTCCAACTGGCCGGATTCCAAACCCCGACTTCACCACCTCTGCCTGATCAAGCTCATATCCCTAAGCCTCAATCTCCTCACCCAAAAAAGACAGAAAATAGAACAATACATAGTCCATGAGGTTTGGAAAAGCACTAAATGAGGCAGGAGAATTAAGGCACCCGGCACAGTGCTTTACACTTTACACATGGTAAGGGCTCAATATTAGCTTTTAAATTGGTTAAGAGCATGCACTCTGGAGTCTGCCTGCGTTTGAATCCGGGGTCCACTGCTCACTAGGCTGGTTCGCTTTGGGCAAGTGATCAAACCTCTATGGACCTTAGTTGTTTTCATCTGTACAATGGGCACGCACAGAGCACATATTCCACAGGACTGTGAGAATTCCGGGGCTATAAGAGGGTGGGCAAACGTAGGTTAAGTTATCAGCCGTCATTACATGAAAGATAAATCGTAAGTAAGGATATACAATGATAACAATAAGAAAATGACAAATAATACAAATAAATAATACAATAATTAATAAATAACAATACAAGAATTAACTCTGTTTCTGTGTACTCACAACTGTAAACCTACGTTTGCCAACCCCTGTATGTTACTATTGGCTATTGTTAATTTTTAATGTTATTACTAACTAGAGGCCTGGTGCGTGAAATTCATGCACGGGTAGGGTCCCTAGGCCTTGCCGGCAAGCAGGGCAGATCCATGGGGCGACCAGCAGGGTGACTGGGTCGGGGGGCCCTGCTGGCATGTCTTGGCTGGCCTGGGGCCTGCGGGCTGGAGGCAGCTCCTGCATTGAGCATCTGGCCCCTGGTGGTCATTGCACATCATAGCGACTGGTCGTTCCACCAGTTGTTCCGTCGTTCAGTCGATTTGTATATTAGGCTTTTATTATATAGGATGGTCTTTCGAGCAACAGAAAATCTAAGCGTCATATCTACTAGCTAAAACCATCTGCACTTGCACTTATCCTCGCCAGCAAAGAAAAGCTCCAGTGTAGCTCAGTTGGGATCATTTAACTTAGCATTTATGGAACACGTGACAGGGACCAGGTGCTAAGGTGGGGACAAGTGTCTGTGAGGAATGAAACACATGGAGGCTCTAGGAGTCCATGGTATCGCAATATTCATTATCCACAGCTGCACAGCAAGGGACCTCAAAACACAGCAGCTTCAAACAGCGAAAAGGACTTCTGATCGCACAGCTTCTGTGCTGGGAATTTGGGAGCCTCTTGGCTGGGGGTTGTGGCTTGGGATTTCCCATGAGGCTGCAGTCAAGACATCCGTGGGGCCTGCAGACCCCAGAATACGTGGGCTCTGTGGCTAAGACGGCTCCTCTGCGTGCCTGGCAGTGAGGCCAGCTGCTAGGAAGCGCAGTTCCTTGCCACACAGACCACCCCACAGGGCCACTTCAATGTCTTCACAACACGGTAGCTCACTTCTCCCAGAGTGAGTGATGGAGAAAGAGCAAGACAGGAGCTGGGGTGTGTTTTCTGACTTGGCCTCAGAAGGTGCACAGTGTTATTTCATCAGCTGAGAGAGGTCAGCCCTAGGCAACGTGGGAAGGGACTAACCCAGAGCGGGAACACAAGGGGCTGAGGAATACTGGGCCGTCTTAGAAACCAGCAACCGCATCTGCAATTACATGATCTGAGCTGGACTGTGATCAGTTCCAAGTATGTGCAGAACTGCAGTTAGGAGGAGGACAACTGACGGGGAATGTGAGGAAGGAGGGGGGAGTGACCACTTAGAGATGTCCACAGGACATCTGGTACTGAAAACTGAGTTTCTGGCATATTAGGAGGAAAGGAGAGGTATTTGTAACACCATTTAAGACACAGGTATATACATAAGGAACTGAGTGTGTGTGTGTGTGTGTGTGTGTGTGTGTGTGTGTGTGTGTGTGTGTGTGTAAAATAACTGCAGTCTGATAGAGACTATGGAAAGGCGGGAAAGGGTCAGATGCTAGATAGAGCCTCTGTACCATTCTAAAGAGCGGTGACAATATCCTGGAGAGACCGTGGGAAGAAACAAAGAGGTTTCCATTAGCAAAGAGCCATGATCTCATTTTTGGAATAGGTCCTAGTGACCCGTGAAGGAAAAGGATTAACAGAAGGCAGCTGAGAGGCATCAAGACCTTGGAGGATGTGGGCAAAAATGCAGATTACAGGGTCATATACCCAGAGGTGATGACTTAACGGGTCTGGGCAGGGTGCAGAAATCTGTACTGTTAATCAGCATGCCACGTGATCCCAAGGTAGATGCCCCCAGACTACACACTAAGACACACCAAGGTAGGAGACACGGGAAGTGCTGTATTTCTCAAGGTCTTGGTGACTGAACCATTTACACTGGATCACCAACTAGTTTCCGGTTTAGAAATAAGATAGAAGACAGCCCTAAACTGAAGTGGCCCCCCTGAACTTGACCTGGTTGGATGCATGGGAAGAGAAGACTTTTCTGAGAGAAGAGTAAAAAAGAAGGTGTCCATGGAAGACCAGGAGTTCTGCAGATAACCCTACGCCCCAGGGTGGGTGGGTGACTGGAGCCATGAAGGTGTTCCTGGCTGTTTCTCTTTATATATATACACACTAGAGGCCCGGTGCATGAAAATCATGCACTCAGAGGGACAGGGTGCGGGGAAGGGGGGTGGTGTCCCTCAGCCAGGCCTGCGCCCTCTTGCAGTCTGGGAGCCCTCAGGGGATGTCCAACTGATGGCTTAGAACTGATGGCAGGGAGTGGGCCTAAGCCAGCAGTTGGACATTCTTAGCGCTGCTGCGGAGGTGGAAGAGGCTCCCGCCACTGCTGCTGCGCTCGCCAGCAGTGAGCCTACCTTCTGGCTCAGCGGCGCTCCTGTGGGAGCACACTGACCACCAGGAGGCAGCTTCTGCGTTGAGCGTCTGCCCCCTGGTGGTCAGTGTGCGACATAGCGACTGGTCATTCCACTGTTCAGTTGATTTGCATATTAGCCTTTTATTATATAGGATATATTGATTTCAGTGAGAAAGGGAGGAGAGAGAGATAGAAACATCAATGATAAGAGAGAATCATTGATCAGCTGCCTCCTGCATGCCCCACACTGGGGATCAAGCCCGCAACCCGGGCATGTGCCCTGACCAGAAATTGAACCATGACTTCCTGTTCCATAGGTCGACACTCAACCATTGAGCCATGCCGGCCAAGCAATCCCTCTTTTTAAACTTAGGCATCTCATTTCAGTAAAAGCTTCTCCAGGCCAGCAACTGTGAACTTCTACAGAACCAGTATCAACAGGAGAGCTGAGTTACATACAGGGTGGGGCAAAAGCGGGTTATTGCAAAACACAGAGCTCCTTCTTGCACCATTGTGTTATTCTCCAAATAATCGACTGTAAATCTACTTTTGCCCCACCCCGTATTTCACATCTTCCCACAATGCAAACCCCATAAGAGTCCCCATGCCGGTCTTTACAGGT
The DNA here is from genome assembly GCF_027574615.1 of Eptesicus fuscus. Classification (NCBI taxonomy): domain Eukaryota; kingdom Metazoa; phylum Chordata; class Mammalia; order Chiroptera; family Vespertilionidae; genus Eptesicus; species Eptesicus fuscus. Next base: position 98,231,611 of record NC_072479.1, read on the forward strand.
GACAGTGAACTACACTGAGCAGCAGTGAGCATTTATTTAGAACATACAAGTCATGTCTGAAATAAGTCTACTGGCTTCCACTTGAAACCTAGTGAGAAGCCATCTTCCACGCACAAAATTCATCCTGGAATGATGACAAAGGCAGTGAATCAAGAGGAACGTGATCGGGGATCTAGACACACATCCCTCCTCAGATCGGTGGCAATGGAAGCCCTTTCTCTCTCTCGCCTGGCAAGGGGCAGCCTCCGTTTAGCTTGGTGCTGCTTGGGGGGGATTGGTCACTGGAGCATTTACAAATTGCCGGAACATCCCTCAGGACTTTATGTTATGAAACGGAGCGTCTCAAAGCACTGGGAGTCCTGATTTGTGAACTGGGCTGTTACAGTGGTTTAATTTCCTGAAATGTAGCCGCCTTCGCAACTAATAGATTTTTCAATGCGCCGAGGAGAAAATTGCATTAGCTCCTGTGTAGCCTGAACTTAATATTTTTAGAAGCTGCGATTCTTCATATTACAGAGCACAGTATGTATTTATGTGTGTACACTTAGCACAGTGTTTGACACACAGAAGGCACCCAATGAATCGTGCTTTTCTTTTTTAATCCTCACCTGAGGATATGTTTTTCATTGATTCTAGAGATAGAGGGAGGAAGAGGGCGAGAGAAACATCAATTGGTTGCCTCACACACATACCGTGACCAGGGATCGAACCCGCAACCTGGGCAGGTGCTCTGACCAGGAATCGATCCCGTGACCCTTCAGTGCATGGGATGATGTTCTGACCACTGAGCAACACTGGCCAGAGCCCAATCAATCATTTTGAAAAGTAAAATAATATTTGTATACAGACAATGCTCACTGAGAACCATTCCTTGTGATGGGGATATACTGATGAAGCTGCTTCATTCATCATTCATTCCTCCAAACACCAGATGACTGCTTCGAGGGCATTCTAGCACAGTTTGGGGAGACAGAAAGACCATTTAAAAAAGCATTATTACAGCAATCAGGATAGTGGTTTATCTTGGTGGGGACGGAGGTGGCGGGTGATGGGATGAAAATGACATCCAGGGGGCATTGGTGACACTGTTCTAATTCTACGTTAGCTGGAATGGTGTTTATCAATGTGTGTCCTATAATGTATTTATCTGCAGTCTTCATGTGTGTGTGCAGGAAGACATATGTGTGTGCAGGAGCAAGAATGTGACCTACGCAGAACACAGGACGAGGAGCTGAGGGACCTAGCTTTACCAGCTAAAAGTAACTCTGTCTTCTCTAAGTGCCCAAAAAATGGAGATGATAATTTTGTTAGTAAATGGAAGAAAAGAAGTAGACTCCTATTCCCCTGTCACTATAATGTACTCCTCAGCATGCATTCATTCTTAGGGCAAAAACTGCTACCTAGAGGGCAAAAAAAAGTCCTCGATATTACTATGATTTGTTAGGAAAATCTCATGCGGGATGCAATTAAAGAGCACATTAGAAAAAGATCTATCTAAAAAGGCTCCTGGGGGTGAGGTGATAGGACATTTTTCAAAAGGTTGAGAAACGTTGCTCTGCAGGATTGTGGGACACCCCACTAGCCACAAAACAGGCAAGTTACATAAAAAACCCAGCCCCGTTATGAGCACCTGCAGAATCTAGCTGTTCTTCCCGTCTTCCCGAATTTAATCAGAAGGAAGTTCACCCAGGAAACATTAAACATTACGGCTATCAGTTCTTGGGTTCATCTGGAGATTTGGGGAGCACAGTGTCCATCCCCTCCTCTCACCCCCATTCCTCTTTTCCCACTCTCCCCACCTCCTTTGCAGGGAACCCTCTGAAGGGCATCCACAGAGGTTGCAATTAGAGCCCCCTACCCTCCCCCCCGCCCCCCGCTGCTCTGCATGAAGGAGGTGCTCTCCTCTGGCGACAAGCCAAAAGGACCCTCTTCGCAGGTCACCGCTGGAGAGATGGTGCCTTGGACTCAGCTCTTGTAATATATCTAAGCCAACATTCGCCGAAGGTCTTAATTGTGATTTCAAATATGTGAACCTTGCCCTGGTTCAGATGACTTAGACTGTGGATTTACGGACATTCACACACCCCCGCCCCCAAACAGGCCCTTACTATTTATATGAAGGGTTGCCAAGGAGACCAGGTGTGAGGAGAGCTGTCTGACTCGTCTAGATTTAGAATTTATCGTGCATGGAGATGCAGACGGGAGAGGAATGTCACCCCTGGAAAGAGCTGTAGAAGATGGTGAGTGGTACAAGATAATCCCATTAAGCCTTACTTCCATTTGGGGATTTGGTTACTGATCAAAGGAATTCCTAATGCTCTAAATCACCCTTAAAAAAAAATCACCTAATTCTGAAAGTGACTCATTTATCTAAATACTCACTCTGTGTGCCAAACTCTGTTTTAGCAAATATAGAATGCTCCTATTTTCTTAGGCGACAGTAGTTAAAAGGGAAAGGGTATTATTATATTTATGAAAATAACAATTTCGCATCTGTTGAGTGCTCACTATGTAACAGACACTATAAGCCATTTACAAAAATTATCATTGCAGTCAGACAATGACCCCATAAAGTACACATTAAGGAAATCACACAATCTTAAAGGGGCTGAAAATCGGATTTGGCACATTCCAAAAATCTTCATCATTTTGCAAATGGACTCAAAGTAAGATATTCAAATGATCACGAGGCGGTGAGAGCTACACATAAAGCCTTACTAGAACTCTTGGGATGCAGCAACCAATGGCACCTGGAACTAGGAGGTCAAGTCAGAAAAGGTGATGGTGGCTATTCCATGGAGCTAGAGAGAGTCAATGCGACCCGTGAAGAGACACCAAGATAAAAAGCAGAGAGGAAAGCTTATAAAATACGTCTAGATCCCAAAGGACTGTTAGAATGGATTCCTCATTTCTGGTCCTTACCGTCTTAAGATGCCAGAGAAGCCCTAGATGGTTTGGATCAGTGGATAGAGCATCCGCCTGTGGACTAAAGGGTCCCAGGTTCGAGTCCGGTCAAGGGCACATGCCCGGGTTGCAGGCTCAGTCCCCCAGTAGGGGGCTTGCAGGAGGCAGCCAATCAAGGATTCTCACTCATCATTGATGTTTCTATCTCTCTCTCCTCTCCCTTCCTCTCTGAAATCAATAAAAATATATTTTAAAAAAAGATGACAGAGAAAAGCTTAGTCTGTGATGCTCAGACTTTGTATGAACAATGCCATCGTGGGGCCAGGGCAAAGGCCACCTGGAGCCTGGATGTCCTCCCCAAGGACACCGAGGAAGAGCACCTGGAGCCACGGTCCCACCCAGGCTGCACATGACAATCACCTGGGCCACCTGCAGACCCCAGCCCGGAATGTCTCATTTGGGCCTGGCATTGATGCTGGCTTGGGTTTGATAATGGTCAGAAGTTACAGCCACTGTGGAAAACAGTATGGAGAGTCCTCCGAAAATTAAGACTAGAGCAAATAGATGATCCAGCAATCCCTCTGGGCATTTATTGGAAGAAGAAGAAAACACTAATTAAAAAAGATACCTGCACCCCTGTGTTTATTGCAATAGCCCAGATTTGGAAACAACCAAAGTGTCCACTGACTGGTGAAGGACAGAGAAGGTGTGATGTGCACATACGCACACACAATGGAATGCTGCACAGCCATAAAAAAAAAAAAAAAAAAGTGAAATCCTGCCATTTGCAACAATACAGATGGAGCTTGAGGGTATTAGGTAAGTAAATTAAATCAGACAGAAAAAGACAAATACCGTATGATTTCACTCATAGGTGGAATTTAAAAATAAACAGAACAATGAAAGCAAAACAAATGAACAAACAAAACAAAAGAAAAACAAAATTGCAGAGGCAGACAACAGATTGGTGGTTATCAGAGGGGAAGGGGCGTGGAGGGGTTGAAAAGGGTATAAAGGGCCTCAAGGTATGGCTGAGAAAACTAGACTTTGATAGTGAGCATGCTGTAATACATAGAGATGTTGATTGTGTTATAAACCAGTGTTACCTCAATGAGAAATACATCTAAAAAATAAAGAGAAAAGGTCACATGTGAAGCTAATGTGCAATCAAGAGTGGGCCTAGCATCATTTTCCATGTTGTGTTGTGTTACTAAAACCTATCAAATACTTTCTGCAGGATCAAGCCTGAGGTACACAACAGTTGGGGAAATGAACTAACCAATCAATCCTAACTTCTAGCTGGGAAAAATCAAGACACAAATCAATGGCACAGCTCTGCAACTTAAGTTCTTTTTTGTTGTTTATACAGAAATCTTCAAGTTCCTATCTATTCTATATATATAAAAGCCTAAGCAATTGAACGACTGAATGACCAGTCGACCGGTCGCTATGACATGCACTGACCACCAGCGGGCAGAAGCTCAACGCAGGAGCTCCCTCCTGGTGGTCAGTGCACTCCCACAGCCAACCTCCCATGGCCAGCCAACCTCCTGCAGTCCTTCCTTCCAGCCGGCCGGCCCCAATCAGCCCTGATTGGGCCAGCTGACCAACCTCTACGGCCCCTCCCCCTGGCCGGCCAACCTCTTGTGACCCCTCCCCCCAGCCAGCCCACCTCCCATGGCCCTGATGGTGCCCCATCACCGGCAGGGCTGAGGGACCCCACCTGTGCATGAATTCGTGCACCGGGCCTCTAGTATATACATACTGTGTGTCAATTTTTAGAAAATTCCCTGGTGTGGGGATATATAAGCATCCTTGACCTGGAAGCAACAAAAAATAATGGAATGAGCACTGGATTCAGTGTTTGAAAAAAAAAATCACAAGTTAGAGTCTAGTCAGTTGCCCTCTCGGATTCCACATGTGAAAACTAGAGACAAAGACCCTTGTTCTGAGGACTGAGACGAGTGATGGATGTGGAAGCACCTGAGAACCCTGACGAAGCCGTGTTCATGCGCTGCTAGCTCCGAACCCAGAGATCAGGACTGTTTCCTTACATGCCAAGGGGAAGAAAGGCCTGAACACTGAGGGAGTGACATGCGGGCGCCTTAGCGCACAATGCACAGGCAGCCAGCCCACCCAGGGAAGGATGTACGTTAAGTAATAACCCCACATTAATGACAACAGGGGATGGGAAAGGGGAGTTTCAGCATCGCTATTATGCCTGTGAATAAGATGCTGATCATCGCTTCCCATTTTCTCTTCAAACCTATTACTTAGCTGGGAGTGAGATTTAAAACCCGCTGGGGGTTCTTGAATTCCGCCTGGGTAAGTGGTTAAAGCCAATGAAAATATCCTAGTTAGAGCAGTTTTTTAGCTGAGGGAGTTGAGGAAACAAATGGGTATCTTTTTCTTTTTTCAAGATTTTTGTTTCTTAATATATCTTTATTGATTTCAGAGAGGAAGGGAGAGGGAGAGATAGAAACATCAAATGAGAGGGAATCATTGATTGGCTGCCTCCTGCACGCCCCCTATTGGGGATAGAGCCTGTAACCCGGGCATGTGCCCAGACTGGGAATTAAACTGTGACTTCCTGGTTCATAGGTCGACGCTCAACCACTGAACCAAGCCGGCCGGGCAACAAGTGGATATCTAACAGGTCAGTATGGGAAGCATCCATCCTTTAACCTTTTGCACTCGGATGTCGAGTGTGACTTGACACGGTTAGCATTAGAATAAAGGAATCGAGAAAAAAACAAGCGAGTACAAAGGGTTAAAAAGATAACAGGAGTGATGATACCATCAGTCCTGTGTACATAGCATATTCTAGTTTACAATAGTTTCAGATCTATGATCTCATTTGATTCGTCAAATAACTCTGTGAATGAAGGAAGTAAGGAACTCACATCTCCATTTTACACCTGGAGAAGTAAGGCTTTTGAAACATCGCTGTCCGGAGCTACACAGCTAGTGAATGGCAGGGTAGGAACTCACTTCTTCTGCCCTTCAGGAAAACCACTCACGAGGCGCATGTAACGCTCTGACTTGATCATGGGAAGCAGATGGACTTAATGGACTGTGAAGAACTGTGTATTGTGCTTTAGCCAGAAAACTCACATTGGGACACCTAGGTCCTCCTCTTCCCCAAATCAATTTGGTGACGTGGCGCAACGAGGGAGGCCGACTTGACAGGTTTCCAGGTTTCCTATTCGAAGTTATCTGTGCGTTGAAATAATTCTGATTTGCTTTCCATGTTTCAATTAGAGAACAAAGAGAATCTGGCTCCTCGGTGCCTCAGAGGAGGCTGGAGGGTTGTGAATGGCTAGTACCATGGGGTCCACAGGGAACGTGGCCAGTGCTGGCAGCATCTGGACGGGCCCACCTTCTGCGTGGCTGGGAAGAAAAGACCTAAGTCCATATGGCCGGTCTCTGTGTCAGTGGCCTGAATTCCCCATCCCATCCCCTCTCCCTCATCACAGCCAGGGCTTGAACAGGGGAGCTGCCCCTAATTTTGGTAGATCCTAATGCACGTTCTCATCCAGGGGTGATTCTGCCCCCTGGAGGGCATGTGGCAATACATAGCCTTTGGTCCTCACAAGCTGAGGGGAAGGTTCTGCTGGCCTCCAGTGAGCAGAGGCCAGGGATGCAGCCACAGGTCCTCAGACAGGACAACCTCACAACAAAGGATTGGCCCAGAAAAGGTGTGTATGGATGAACACGCAGAACTTTCACTTGCTCCTGGTACTGGAGGACAATTTGCCTCAGTGTGGACCTACTGGGAAATTCTGCATGAGCCAGAGTTAGGGAGGAGGGAGGAGGCGGGCTTACAGTCCTCTGCATCCTGACTTAAAGAAAAAGCGACCACTCCACACCCCCACAAACAAGAGAGAGAATTACACGGGGCTTATAAATGAAATAGCATAAAGTTTAAACAAGCAAAGTTGTCCAGTGGCTGGTTGTCCAGGGGTCTCTGTTGGACCGGCTGGCCAACCTCCATAGGGCCGGCTGGCCAACCTCCACGACCCCTCCCTCCCGGCCAACCTTCCACGGCCCCTCCCCCTGGCCGGCCAACCTCTTGCGACCCCTCCCCCCAGCCAGCCAACCTCCCATGGCCCCGATGGTCCCCCATCACCGGCCGTGCTGAGGGACCCCACCTGTGCATGAATTCGTGCACCGGGCCTCTAGTATATACATACTAGCAGTTATGAGCTAGCCAGGACCATGGCTGCCCCTCTCCCTGAAGGAGGGACCCACCTTCCCAGCAGACTGAGCGCCCTCTGCTCAGCAGGCAAGCCTCCTCTACGCTCAACCTCACACTGCCCCAGGGGCTTCAAGCTCCAGCGATAGATGCTGTTGTGGCTTAGCATTCATTCTCCAATGTGAACGTCTCCGCCCCGAATGTGAACGTCACCAGGTCAAGAGCCCTCCCATGCTTGCCCCACACAAGGAGAGACGAGTCGGTCCTTTCTGCAGGGTCCCAGTCCCAGGATATGCCTAGCTGTGCCCCAACCTGGGCTCACCTCTTCGCCGGATGCCTGGAGAATGGCACACCTGGGCACCTGCTGATCCTGCACGTCGTCATTATTTAAGGGAAAACCATCACCTAAGTATGAGCACTTTTCCATCCTGGACAGCTTCCCGCCACCTATGTTTTACTCCCTGCCCACCATCCCTCAGCGGATGTGTAGATGACAGATAAAACTCACCAAAGCCTGCTCCTTCCTCGGTTTCTCCCAATTCAGATGACAGCACCACGCACCCACCAGCTTGGACCAGCATATGAGTGTCGGACTTGATTCCTCTCTCCCTCGCCTGGCACATCCATCAGGTGCAAACCCTGCCACATTGGCTGCTCAGGTCAATCTGCCTTCCCAGGTAGCCAGTCCCTGGGCAGGATGAAGGCAGTCTACAGGGAAACCTTTCACCCCACACACTGCACTTCTCTTTGGGAAACGGTCATTGTGTAAAAGGTAAGTTGAGAGGAGGTGAACCAATTCCATTCTTTCTTGATTTTCTACTCATCCACTAAGACATCCTGCCCCCAGGGTCCACACGGCACTAGGTCTCTGGCCCTAAGAACCCTGAGAGCAGGGTCTTGGGCGGATCTGTTCATTTCCTGCACTGGGACACCTAGGCCCGCCTCTTCCCCAGAGGGCAAAGCGTTAGCTCCAGTTGCAAATTATCCAATAAATAAGAGAAGCAGGACCTCAGAGAGGAACTGAACGATGTCTACGCCATGCAGCTCCCTCTTCCACCCTGGAACCCATCGGATAGGCCAGGGACACGGACTTTACAGTGGATTCTGCACACTATACAACGAGAGTCCAATCTTCCAAACAGCAGGCCAGCTAGGTCCATACTCCTGCGCCAGGAAGCAGCCTTTCCCCGCCTTGTCAACTCCGTGGGCAGCTCGCTCTGGCACACACGGGTCTCCCTGCAGGAGCCTCATTTGGGGGAGATCCCACTTTTCTTTTACCTCGGAAACTCCCCTAGAGCTTTTCAAGATACGATGCACAGAGCAGACATTCAATTTGCTTGTTTTTAAGCCAAATGCGAACACACTGACTACATAGATACCGAAGACCAGAAGGTAAAAATAATCCCCTTTGTTCTTTCCCCGGGGGCTCCTGGGTGACAGTGTTAGTGATCCGGTTTATTAGTTCCTTCTACTATCAAAAGGTGTAGCCTTTATAAGTGAAAAATGAAAGGAAGGACCAGGCGGATAGAAGAAATGCATTTCTTTTCTTTTCTGACAGAAAAAGCGCAATGATAAGGGCATTAGGTTTCCCAGCTCAGCTCAGCTCAGCAGAGAGTGAGCTGTGGTTGGGAAGAGGCGTTCTCTTCTTCAGGCCACAACAGCCTGCCATTAATTCACGGACAGGATGGAAGGCTCCCCGCCCTCTCTCCGCACCCCTCCTCACACCCTCTGCTCCTCACAACGATGCACCTGCCCCGGGGAGCGGGCCCCGGGCCCCCGTCACTTCGGGAAATCACAAGGACGCCCAAGCCTCAGCACCATTTCCAGGGGAAGCCACCGCCGACGGCCCAGCCGGTGCCTGGCTGAGGCTGCACTGGTCCAGTTCATTCGTTATCCTTGGAGAAGGAAGACACGTCTTTCCCACATCTGAATTCTCCCGGAATCGCACGCATGCCGCAAACCCTTATCTACTGATTGATGTCCACCGCGGCACAGACCTGAGCCGCTGCCTCTTCATTAGGGGAGAATTCCGCTATCTGTTCATTAGAGTGAGGTTTGCCAAGCCAGCCAGTTTCCCTGGGCGACCGAGAAAATGGAAAGCACCGGCAGCCCAGCCACCTGGATCCCGGAGGGGCTGGGAACGTCCCCATGTCCGGACCGACGACGAAGCGCTTTGGAAAATCCCAGCAACGTGATCCAAGCCCAACCCCAAGCTAGTTAACTCAGACGTCAGATTCCAGAGAAGGCCAGGGAGGGCCACGCTGACAAGTATCCTGAGCACCCTGCTTCCTCCATATGCCGTCTCTCCTCACCACGGACCCGCAGAGGGAGGGCGAGGTTCTGCTGCTCCTCTACCCCGAGCCGCTCTTCCACTTCTCTGCTGAGCGGACGCACGCAGAGACACACGCAGACACAGAGCCCTCGCTGCCCCGTCTCCCCCGCAGACAAGACCTGACACACGCTCTCCTGGCCAATGCCAATGGGGGATTTGGGAGAAAAGACTCAGAGAGAGAGAGAGAGAGAGAGAGAGAGAGAGAGAGAGAGAGAGAGAGAGAGAGAGAGAAAGAGAGAGAGAGAGGGAGGCTTTGACTTTCCTCTCCACTGTCTTGTGAGGAGGTGACCGAACTTGCTATGACCATGAGGAACACCAGGGAATTCCCAATTCGGGCTGCTTGCTATGTGAGAAAATGAAGAACTGGTTTAACCCTTGGCCCTCGCTTGCTTTTTTCTCGATTCCTTTATTCTACTCGGGATTTAATTTTTTAAATACCCCAGAGTTTACAAAGCGCGGCAGTAGAATAAAAAACTGGAGTTTCGGCCGAAACCGGTTTGGCTCAGTGGATAGAGCGTCGGTCTGCGGACTGAAAGGTCCCAGGTTCGATTCCGGTCAAGGGCATGTACCTTGGTTGCGGGCACATCCCCAGTCGGGGGTGTGCAAGAGGCAGCTGGTCGATGTTTCTCTATCATCGATGTTTCTAACTCTCTATCCCTCTCTCTTCCTGTCTGTAAAAAATCAATAAAATATAAAAAAAAACCTAAAATAAAAAAAACCAAACTGGAGTTTCTTTTCATACAAACTTATTTATTTGGATTTTTTTACATTTCAAATTATTGATACATTCAAAGAGTAATTTTAATCTCTATGCTATTTCATGGTGCGATATTTTTTGAAACATTAACCCACGTGAAGACCTGGTTTACATTCACATGTTTCGCAAATATAAATAGTCTCTCTTCTTCCTCCTTTGATTTTTCTGTTAGAACAAACAACACAATCTTTGTGTTTTTTGTTAGGGTGAGGTGTGATTATATGGAGCTTTCCATCTAAACGTTGCTCTAAGTTAGTGGATAATAATCTACCCCTGGAAGTTAGTGTACCATCTCTGAATTCTCCAACAAGATCATGTACTAGTTTCCTAATAAATTTCACATGCGTTATCGGTTTTTCATTTTTTTCTTTTTTGGCATCAGTTGAGACGGCATTTACATTTTACTTGTCCTTTCATGCTAATGAAAACAAGAAAAGATACTGGAAAAATAGACAAAAATCCCCCTTCCTCCCACGGTGAAACTGCGTGTCGAGTGTGGCTCGACATACGAGCTGCTACCGATGCTAACCGTGTCGAGTCACACTCGACATCTGAGTGCAAAAGGTTAAGCCATCTTTACTGGTTCTTTGTTTGTTTGTTTTACTTGCAGCAAAGCAAACGTTTCACAGCTTCTCCCTGCAAACTGTCACAGACAAAGACAGCGAGTCTGAAACGGACGACCGATCCTGTTCTGAGCACAGGAAGAATGCAGCCACTGAGGCAGCGCGAAAGGGCACGGAGTGCGTCCTTAGCAACCTTGATCCCCAATGCTCTGCTCCTGGGCCTGTCCTACAAAGACACCCCAGATGAGATCTACTAGTAGGTGAAAAAAGAGTGGGCTCGCTAATGCACACGAAGCCCCCATGGAGTGCTTGGGTTCTTTTCACCCAGATTCTCCCCAACAAGGGCCATCACAGAAACGGCAGCGCCGTGGGCGTGGACAAACAGAACTCACAGGCAGGCGGGCTGGACCCCACGGTGGGCGTCTGCTCTCACGCCCATGATCAACACCACCCACCACTGGAAGAACAGCAAGGTTTCTCTTCCTCTTTTCTCTTTCTTCTCCTCCTTCCCCCTTCCTTTCCTTCCTTCAGAAGAAAAAGGATGTTTTATAAAAACTGCACTACTGTGGATATTTTGTAAAATGAAATAAAAAGAAAATTCCAGTAGCATCCCTATATCCAGAGAGAACCTATTGCCATCCATTCTTCCTTTTATAATAATCTATAATAATAAAAGGGTAATATGCTAATTAGACCAGACAGCCAAACGACCTTCCAGATGTCCTTCCGGACAAAGCCGGGGCTGTGAGGGTCAAGGCAAGCTGCCTCAGCTGTGAGGGCCGAACCCCTTGCATGAATTTCGTGCATCGGGCCTCTAGTTATATAACTAATACAGAGACCTTGAAATTTGGGGGAAGTAGCTTTGTATCTTTTTTAACCTAATCTTAAATCAAAAGTAGTTTCCCTATTCATTTATTCAAGCAACATTCAACTTTCATTATTAGATCAATAAAAATCTAATTTTAAAAAGGGATTTTGAAAAACTTTATCCAGTTGTGAGGCTGTACTATATTCTCACTACCTTTTCCCAACTGTTAGGATTTAGGTTGTGTCTGATTTTATATATATAAATTGAGTGCAGAGAGGGAGAGAGAGAGAGAAACATCAATGATGAGAGAGAATCATTGATGGGCTGCCTCCTGCAACGCCTCCTACTGGGGATCGAGCCCTCAACCCGGGCATGTGCCCCAACTGGCAATCGAACCATGACCTCTAGGTTCATAGGTTGATACTTAACCACTGAGCCACGCTGGCTGGGCAGGTTGCGTCTGATTTTTAGTACTGTAAATAAACTATACCATTGACTCATTTCCACAGGCAAAACATTTCTGCCTCCAGTAGCTTGTATATGTTTATTAACAATCTTGATATTGCAAAACTATTAAAAAAGAAAGACTACCATGACGTTCATTTACAATAGACACTCCCATGAGTTGTTCCCAAGTGGATACTATTTTCCTTTTCTTTTTTTAACCAGTTGCTTTTCTTCTTTTGTGAATCCTTCATTCTTATCTTTTACCCATTTTTCTATTGGTCTATTTTTCCTATTGATTTGTAAGAGTTCTTTATATGTGACATGCTGTGTCTACTTCAAGTATAAATTTCCCAGTTTTCATTTGCCATTTAATTTTGTTTCAGTTGCTTACTGACATTCAAAATGTTCCCCTTGGGTTGTTTTTGTTTTTGTTTTTACATTTCAATTATTCAAACCTACTCAAGCTTTCCTTTGACAATTTTTTTCCACTTCTCTTGGGCACATACAAATTTTCCCTACCCTTAGAGTCAATTACGTTGTAAGCTCTATGTCAACAATAGGGATGAGATGGTAAAGAGCAGAGGGTATCCACCCACACGAACGTCACGTTGTAGTGGATGAGTTAGACTTACCACCAATATTTAGGTGTCAAAAGAATTTAAAAAATAATTAAGCAAGGAAAGTGTTTAACAAATAACTATACAATGACAACTGTCATAAAGAAGGAAGCACAGAGTAGCATGACAACTTATAGCAGGGAACCCAAATATTAACAGGATGGGGGACCAAGAACAGTTTCCCTGATTTATACTAAGCTCTAAATAGCAGACGGGGAGGGAAGGGGAAGGGAAGACTTCTATTTTAGGGAACATGGTGAACTAAATAGCCCAAAAGCCCTACCAGCAAAATTAAAAAATATATATATGTATTATGTATATAATATGGCTATATAACAACATGTATATACATTATAGATCACATACAACATATGTGCACCTATGTAATATATTATACAGTAATCTATCATATTATAGAATATATATTATATAATTTATTATATATATGTTTACATAAGTATATAATAGATAAGTATTAGATAGGTATATTATATATCATATATTAAGATACATTAAAATGTATATCATACATTTAATATGTACATATAATACATATATTTATGTAAATACTAGAGGCCCGGTGCACGATTTTGTGCACCAGTGGGGTTCCTCAGCCTGGCCTGCAGGATCGGGCTGAAACCGGCTCTCCAACATCCCCCAAGGGGTCATGGATTGCAAGAGGGACCCCACTGGTGCAAGATCAGAGCCAGGGAGGGACACAGGAGGTTGGCCAGCCGGGGAGGGGCCGTGGGAGGGCTCCAGGGCGTGTCTGGCCCGTATTGCTCAGTCCTGATTGACTGGACTCCAGCAGCAAGCTCACCTACCAGTTGAAGCGTCTTTCCCCTGGTGGTCACTGCACATCATAGCAACTGGTCGACCGGTCTACTGTCTGCCCCCTGGTGGTCAGTGCATAATATGCAAATCGACTGAATGGTGGAACGACCGGTTGCTATGATGCACACTGACCACTATGGGGCAGATGCTCAATGCAGGAACTGCCTTCTGGTGTTCAGTACACTCCCACAGGGGGAGCGCTGCTCAGCCAGAAGCTGGGCTCACAGCCGGCAAGTGCAGTAGTGGTGGCGGGAGCCTCTCCGCCTCTGTGGCAGCGCTAAGGATTTCATGCACCAGGCCTCTAGTCATTAGCATATTATGCTTTGATTGGTTGAACGCCTGACCGGACACTTAGCATATTAGGCTTTTATTATATAGGGTAATCACATGTTGTATACTTTATATATATTACACATATAAAACCTAAGCTGTCATAAAAGCAAAACTACAAATAAAAGCAGAGTTCGAAAATGAGACTACAAGTCATTTCAAAACCCACCCTGCCCTAAGGGAAGCAGTTTCCATTGCTGAGGTTGGGGGTGCAGGAGAGAGAAGGGGAGGCCCAGGGCCTGGCTAATTAGGAGTTAGAGAGAAGACACTGCATAAAGTTAGGACCCCAAACTCTGGACTCTCTGCATAAGGTGACCTGGAAATAAATTTCACCACACAGGAAAAAAATGCCAGGAGACACACTGGCCTTTAGCTTGATGGGGGAAGGGGGCTCCTTGTGGGGGAGGGGATCTTGAGACCCTGTACCTGGAAACTGTACCATGCAATGGTGTGTGGTCTGAATGAAGCTACCTGTTAGAGCTGACACACCTCAAAAGGAGAGTTTAATTCAAAATAATTAGGGCTGCAGTGCCTCGGGCAATTGGCAGTAATACACAGGCATACCTCACTTTATCTTGCTTCACAGTCACAGGTTGTTGTTGTTTTTTAAAATAAACTGTAGGCAAGGCCATCCACCAGCAAAGAGATTATGACTTGCTTTGTTGGGGTGGTCTGGCACCAAACCCGCAAAATCTCCCAGTTGTGTCTGTATGCAAGCATTATTTCAGGCAAACACTTCACTGCTTTCCTAAATCAGCATGGATGGTACACAGTATTCTGTGATAGGGATTAAACCCAGGGCCAGGCTGAAGGTCTTCATTCCCGTTTCCACCTCTATCTATCAGCGATGTCTTAAATTGTCTTTGGTCACAGGTGCCTCGTCTGCAAAATGGGGTCATAATAGCACGGCTTTAAAAGGGTTGTTGTGAGAGTGAAATGAGATAACCCACAGTAAATGCTTAGGACTGTACCCAGTATATAAGTAGCAATAAATGCTGGTGGTAGTTGTTATTTTATGACCATTTTATGCATATTAGTGTAAGCCATCTTATTCATTGGTTAGCTTATTAATATTTTCTCCATTGTTCATTACTCAGTTTTCCACAGGTCGCAGTTTCTTATAGGTAGAATCAGCTTTAAAAATTTTAACCAGTTAACTGCCATGCGTCCAAAACAGAAACCATCCCACATGCCACGATAGTTTGAATTTAATTAAAAAAAATCAATTTGCAATGACTATTATAAAAATAAATATATTACTCACAATTCGGGTGTTCTTGAGTATTTTCAGTTGAAAATCCTCACGAAAAATGATGTCTTAAAGAATCTATAGACGCGTAATGGCGTACAAAGGGTTAATTTTGGTTTTCTGTTTTGTACTTTCCTTGCCTCATGAATTTGTGCCCTTCACTTGATTTTCCGTGAGCTTTCCCCAGGTCCACACCATTGTTCCTATCTGAGTTTCCAAGCAGAATGTGAGACTCATTTATCATGGTCTCGTTTTTGAATAATGAAGGCACTGAAGGCTATTAAGACATCTCCAGTGACAGCTTTGGGGACGTTCCATCAACCGCAGTGTGAAACGTTCCACCTCTGCTGTTTTCAAAATGGGTAATGATTTTAGTTTTTATTTCCTTTTGGCTTAAGTAAGCATTTAGGAACATTCTTCATAACCCCCTAATACCCAAGTTTTTAGAACCTCCATTAAAAAGCTTGCTTCTGATGTGTGGTTTTATTGCATTGTGGTCAGGAGTGGGGCCTACATAATTTTTATGGTTTGAAATTTAATGAAGTTTTATTGCACCCCCAGTTTATGTAATTTATTTCATGAACACTTGGAAATCCACTTTTATTCCATTTTATGGACATGAAACTTGATATCTATTGATATACTATATAATAAAGAGGTGATAGGCAAATTGACCATCACACCCTTGCACAAGATGGCCACCCCCATGTGGTCACAAGATGGCAGCCACAAGACAGCCGGCAAGGGAGGGCAGTTGTGGGCGATCAGGCCAGCAGGGGAGGGAGGGTAGTTGGGGGGGGGGGGACCAGGCCTGTAGGGAGGGCAGTTGGGGGCAATCGGGCTGGCAGGGGAGCAGTTAGGTGTTGATTAGGTTGGCAGAGGAGTGGTTAGTGGGTGATCAGGCTGGCAGGCAGAAGCGGTTAGGGGCAATCAGGAAGGCAGGCAGGCGAGCAGTTTGGAGCCAGCAGTCCCGGATTGTGAGAGGGATGTCCCAGATTAGAGATGGTGCAGGCTGGGTTGAGGGACATCCCCCCATCTCAGTGCATGAATTTCGTGCACCAGGCCTCTAATCAATTATATTTTAAAAACTGCCTTTGTCATTAACAATATGTTTTGCCTTTTCATTGGCTGAAGCTCTCCTAATATATCCTATATTTTTTATCAGTTTTTGCTTTAAATATCACATGATGTGTGGCACCAATTCAAAATCATTAATCTAATTAAATATATTTTATATTTATTACATATTAAAATAATGTTATTTATATTATATAATATTTATAGTGTATAATATATAAAATTGTATAAGTATATTTATATACCGTATTTTCGGGCATATAAGACGACTGGGCGTATAAGATTTTCCTGGGTTAAAAAGTCGTCTTATACGCCAGAAAATACGGTATTTCCATCTTAGAAGTGAAGTGACTTGTGCTCAAAGCTGCATAGATATTTACCGTATTTTCCAGTGTATAAAACGACTTTTTAACCCAGGAAAATCTTATATGCCCAGTCGTCTTATATGCCGGAAAATATGGTATTTTGTTGTATTTATAATATCTGAAATTAATGTATCCACAGCATATATGTCTTCATATGTCTGACACATCCTAATATAAATTTTATTTTTAAAATTTATAATTTATTATAGTTGTGTTTCTTAAATATAATAAGCACAGTTAAGCTATTGCTATTGTACAATTGCATTTAAAAAAAAAAACACCTTAGGAATAAATTTAATCAGGAAGGTAAAAAACCTGTACTTGAAAAATTATAAGATACTGAAGAAAGAAATTGTAGAAGATACTCATAAACAGAAGCATATGCCATAATCATGGATATAAGACTTAACATCATTAAATGTTCATACTACCCAAAGCAATCTATAGATTCAATGCAATTGCTATCAAAATGCCAATAGTGTTTTTCACAGAACTAGAACCAATAATCCAAAAATGTATATGGAACAACAAAAGACCCTAAATAGCCACAGCAATCTTGAGAAAGAAGAACAATGTTACAGGATCTCAAACTATAGTACAAGGCCATAGTAATCAAAACAGCATGGTACTGGCATAAACCCAGACTCATAGATCAGTAGAAGAGAACAGAAAGCACAGAAATAAACCCACACCTGGAGGGTCAGTTAATACATGACAAAGGAGCCAAGAACACACAAGGGAGTAAAGACAGTATCCTATATAATAAAAGCCTAATATGCAAATCAACCGAACAGCAGAATTACCGGCAGAACAACTGGTTGCTATGAATCACACTTACCACCAGGGGGCAGACGCTCAATGCAGGGGCTGCCCCAGCCCACAGGCCCGCCAAGGCAGGTGCCAGCCGGGGGCCCCCCGATTGCCCCGCTGGTTGCCCCACAGATTGGCCCTGATCGCCGGCCAGGCATAGGGACCCTACCCGTGGACGAATTTTGTGCACTGGGCCTCTAGTCTTTAATAAAAGTGCTGGGAAAATTGGACAGATACGTCCCAAAGAAAATAACCTTTATTCATACTTTTGCATATATCATCAGTTCATTCTTTTTCACTGCTGAACGATCCACTGAATGGATATACTACCACTGTTCACCAAATCTCCAGTTGATGGACATTTAAGTTCTATGAATATTCAAGATTAAATGTTGATGTGCACATACAGGGTGGGGCAAAAGTTGGTTTACAGCTGTGAGTATGCAAAACACAATTCATTCTTATATTACTACTTATTAATTATTGTATTATTTTCCATAAGAACAACTGTAAACCTTCTTTATTTCTGTTGGATGAATACCTATTAGAACTGCAGAATTGCTGCTGTGCAATTCTTACTAGAATTGTGGGCCATGCTTTATATGTATGTTTAAGTTTTCAAGAAATTAACTAGTTTCCTACATGATTGTTCCATTTTACACTTCCCTCAGCCATGTCTGAGAGTTCTGGCTGTTCCCCATTCTCACCAACACGTTGTATTATAATGTATTATCATTATACTGGATGTGTAGTTGTACCTCATGATCATCTTAATTTAACTTCCTCTGATGACTAAAGATGGTGAGCGTATTTCATGGATTTGCTAGCTATCCCTACATCCTCTTCGGTGATGTCTCTCTTAAAGTATGGGTCATCTGTCTTCTTGTTACTGTTGTAAGAGTTCTTTTTATATTCCAGATACAAATCTTTCATCAGACCTGTGCTTTGCAAATATTTTCTCCCAGTCTGTGGCTTGTCATTTTATTTTCTTACTAATATCTTCGGAAGAACAAAACTATCAGTTTATATGAAGTCCAACTTATCAACATTTTTCTTTTCTGGTTTGTGCTTTTTGCATATTATTTAAGAAATCTTTGTCTAAGTTAAAGTCACTAAGATTTTTTTCCCCTCTGCTTTCTTCCCGTCTATTCTATAGTTTTAGCTCTCACATTTAGGTGTAAGGTTCATTTCAAGCTAATTTTTGGAAATGGTATAAAGTGGATACCCCATATGGATACCTAACATTCTAGAACCATTTATCTCCTTCTCCTTTTATTTGCTTCCTTCCTAATTGCCACAGACTTCGTTTCATTTGCAATAATCCTCTCCAATAACTTAGTTTCATTTTACTTATAGAGCTTTACCAGTGGTCACATTGGAGCTTTGAAGAAACATCTGACCTTTTCTCACTGCTGATCAGAGTGAAGGGTTCAAAATCACACCTGAGTTACACAACAAAACACACAAAAAACTTCGCTTCGAATTGCAAAGCACACCACCCTAGGGCCTAGGCTGTCTTACAATGCCAGCAGCTGGCTTTCTGTATGTTTTCAAGAGCGACTTTTGGCATCTGCATTCCGCTTTGCAAATGACTAAGAGCAATTATTTACAGATCACTCCACGTGCAACTCCTTTCAGTGCGAACCGCCTGCCCCTTTAGAACAAGACCTCATCGTTCGTGAATATTCATTTTGATTACTTCTGTGGTTGGCTGCCTGCCTTTGGATGCGTTCTTCAGGAAGTATACACTGGTGTACACTGTGTGGGCTCTTGCACAGCGTGTCATTTTTCTGTTGTGTTTATACATGGGAGAACTTGGCTGGTATTCTTGGGTCTCTGTCTTTTTTTTTCCCCCCCCTCAAAACTAAGCAGACATTTTATCAGGACATGTATTATTGTAGCAGAAAAACTGACGTAGGATTTCTACTCCTCAAAGATGATATGGTTCTGTCCACCGGTTGCCCTTGCATTTCAGTGTAGCCTTAAACATCAAATTCTACCCCTGGCACTGCCAACCACGCATGGCTATGAGAACTTGACAGGCAGCAAGTCCAGACTGAGAGGCTTAAAATATGCACTTGGTTTCAGAAATACAAAAAAAGTACATAAAATATAAGTAATTTTTAGAATACTGATCCCATGCTGAAATGATAATAATTTTGATATACAGGATTAAGTAAATATTATTAAAATGCAATTCACTTGTTTCATTTTGCTTCTGTAAATGTGGCTATTAGAAAATGTAAAATTACATCTTTTAAAAAATATATTTTTATTGATTTCCAGAAAGAAAGGAAGGGGAGAGAGAGAGAGAGAAACATCAATGAGAGAGGAACATCAATGGACTGCCTGCTGCACACCCCCTCCTGGGGACTGAGCCCACAATCTGGGCATGTGCCCTGACCAGGAACGGAACCGGGGACCCTCAAGGTGCATGGGACATAATGCTCGTTAACTAAGCCACACCAGCCAAGGCTTCAAAATTACATCTTGATATTTCTGATGGACAGCCCTGCTCAAGAGTTGGACTGCTCGGATTCATTGCTATTTTGGTTCCGCGAGGCTGAGTAATTTCCAGTCTCCTTTATGACCTTCCATTTCCTCATGTGGAAATGAGTGAAAATCATTATACTCACCTCAAGGCTTATGGTGGGGATAAAATAAGATTATGCACGTAAGGCTATTACGCTGGCACATAATCAATTCTTATTAATGAGAGTTATTATTATTCTTAGTGGAAGGATTTTTTTAATCCTTATAATTCAAATATTTTTTATCGTGTGCCCTGATGTGAACTTACAGCTGACTTACTTGGATTGTAGGGGCCAGCCCCCTTTTGAGCTCCATGAGTAGAATTCTTTTCAGCTCTTGACAACTTTTCTTAGATTGTATCATCCTTTGGATGGGCCCTCTAACGCCGTGGCCTTGAAGTGCCTGGGGCCCTCGTATTTATTAACTTCTCACCACACCACCTCAGCTACTCCATCCCAGGGTGACATGCCAAAAAGTGTGCCTCATCTAAAACTCCACTCCCCAAGTCCAGCCTTTCATCCTTTTTCAAGACATTTGGACAAAGACTCCCGTTCTCACGGCAAAAAGTTCCTAATCGCACCATAATTCCCAATTCACTCCACCCATTACTTTCTCATCACCCATCAAATACCTCTGGTCTTCATTTCTTTTTTTTCATTTTCTGGTCCAGCTTATGTTCCAAAATCCATCATCATAACTATATACATGAGTCACTGAAGTTCTTTTTAAAAAAATATGTTTTATTGATTCAGAGAGAAGAATGGAGAGGGGAGAGAGGGACAGACACATCAATGATGATAGAGAACCACTGATCGGCTGCCTCCTGCATGCCCATTGGGGATGGAGCCCACAACTCGGCATGTGCCCGGACCTCGTGGGTCGGCGCTGAGCCACACCAAGTAGGCACTGAAGTTGTTTTTTTAACTCAAGTTCTGGAAGGGTGAGACTTGTGGTACAAGAGAGCAGCACTGCATTGAAGGCCAGAAGAGCTAGGTTTTCACATCACCTCAGCCCTGATCAGCAGCGTTCTGCTAATTCCTCTGGTAAACGCTTTCGTAACAAAAGGACACGCGTGCTGTTTCCCTAGCATGGGACTCCTGAGAGGACACAATGGAATCAGGTATCCGAAGGCATTTCCTCTTTATCCAGGTGAATGACCACCGATGAGATCACAGCAATGCAACTGCAAAGGGATCAATGCTTGAGACGGGAGGAAGAAGGGTCGGGGGCCACTTCAATTGCTTTCACAGCGCTGAAGTCTCTGAGCCCAGACCAATTACTGCTCCTGGTGGGACATGTCACCTGCGTAGATCTGGAAAAACTGCGGCATTGTGAGGAAGCGCAGAGAACGGCGGGTGTCTGAAACAGGGACAAGGGTGAGCGCATTCCAGGCAGGCAACACCTTGGAAACCACGTGTCACACAAACCTGCCAGAAGACACCTGTGAGTGTCAGATTAAGTACTGAGCGCTGCCACTCGGGGTTCAGGTAGAGGATTCTGGGGGATGAGACGACGACTCAGGAGATATGCCAGGTTTTCAGACACCTGCCCCCTTCATTTCCCTGCAGCCCCAAACACAGAACCCAGGCATTTGTTGGGGCCACTACTGGCCAGGTTTCACCCTAAAGCTGGGCATAGAGATGAAACGTATAGGTGCTGCCCTCCTGGTTCTCTCATCTAGTGGGCCCAGCAGGTGAGTTAAGGCACAGTGATCTATACTCTGACGTTTGGTCTTTATTGGTGCCCAGAACCAATGGAGAGACTCAGAACGATAAGACTTCAGCACAGCACTATTTCTGGTCGAGTCTCGCAATGTGGAACGGGGGCCTCTGGGAGGCAATGATCTCTTATCTCTGCAAGTATTCAAAAGCAGAAGAGTAATGACCATTTATGTAGAACATCACAGAAGAAAGGGAAAGGTTATGCCGGATGAATGCCAAGTTCCTTCCTAATTAAGATTCTATGACTCGGAAGGGGACAGGGCCCATTCATTAGGACACCCCGTTACATTTGCCAGTGTATAGAGTGGACTGTACCAACGACACAGAAAGAGTCTTTTCTAACGCAGATGGCCATTTCGGAGGGTTGTCTACAATTTTCCATGTCTCCTGTTTAAAAGCCCAAGACCAGTCTTCTAAACACAGAAAGGTACGCTTCCGCATGCCTTTCACCCTCCACGTCTGTGCCCCGACCTCGCCTCTGCGGTGCCAGGGAGAAAAGCCGAACACAAAGCTAAGGTTACTGGCCCGAGAGAACCAGGCTGCATCTTCACAAACCACCAGGATAATCCAGGAACCCATCAAGCAGCTCAGAAAACGGGAGAATGCTAGCTTTTCCAGATGTGAACCTGGCATTTAACCTCAGCCAGCCCTCCGGCGTAACACGAGACCCAAAAGGAGAGAAGGAACAAGAGCCCGAGTCCGTAAGCTATTCTAGAAAAACAACCCCAGATGTGTAGTCTCCGGCGAGAAGTCGGGGGTCACTTGCTCCTTTGTAGAAGGGGAAGGCGAGGTGCGTGGACGTGATGGGTTTAAGAAGAGACGTAAGAGGTCAATCACAGCCATCTTCACATCCATGAAAGGAAGGGAAGGAAATAGAATTTGTTGAGAGCCTGCCGTGTGCCAAGCACCAGTGCTTTTCATCCCAAGACCTCACTTACTGCATTAATCCTCAACAACAGAGGAGCGATCAGCTCTTGAAAGACAAACTCTGTGCGTTACTATCTGTCTCACAATATTATTAAACTGCACAAGGCCATCCCAAAGGTCACACATACCTTACTTCACTTCCCTGCAGGGCATCGTAGAGCGGATCGTGTCCTCCATGAGACAGTCCCAGGTCCTCTGTCCTTCTCTGCAGGCGAAGTCTCCATTCCACTCATCCAGCCTTCCCCACCCCCTCCCCCACCCCCGGGGTATGTGATCACCACCCCTGCCAAGGGCTGTCCTTTTGAACTCTGACCTGGACCTGGCAATCATAAAACCCAAACCCAATGTTTGGAAGATGACTGTGTTCGGAAGAGTCACCTGTGAGATCCAGGAGGCTTGCTTAACTCCCTGGGTTTCATTTGCCCCAAAGGCGCTGTGAGTATTGGGCTTGCTTCCCACCCGAGACCCTGTGATTTCGTGGCATCACGAGTCCCTGCTGGCTGGAAATGCCTGTCATTCAGAAAGCACACCTTCCTAGGAGACAGACAGGTGGGGGGCAGCCTGCCCACCTTCCCAGGTGAGAGGAACAACGGGAGCTGGTCTCCCCAGCCTGCAGGGTGCTGAGAGGTCGCAGTTACCTACGGAGGCCTCTGCGGTACTCCCTGGGGGCCAACACAAAGGCACCGAGTGTGAGCAGGAAGCCAATTTTCAGAGTCAGACACCGATATTTTCTGTAAATAGTCCTGCCTTCCACTTCACAAGCTCTCTGCTGCTGGGAAGGAGCAGGCATCGGGTCTAAGAGGAAGGGGGATAAAGGAGGGCCCCCAGCTAGACAGCGAATCACAAAACAGCCTCCAACCTCCTCCCTTCCCCAGCTGGGGATCATCCTCACCCCAGGGTGGCGTGGGGTGACTTCTTTCTGGGCCAAATGGGGGCCAGACCGTTTCTCCTGATGTATACAATCCCACGTCCCACATCGCTTCGCTTGGAAAGGGAAGAGTCAGCCATCAGCCTTGGCATTTATTAGCCGCCTGCCTGATCTTAGGCAGATACTCTTCAACTCTGCGCTTCAAGTTATACATCACCCCAGAGAGGGAGGCAATAAAATTCTCGCTCCGCCCCACGGGGTTGTCGTGGGAAGTGAGTGACAGCATGCCGCCATCCACGAAGCTCGACAGGAAAGCCAGCCCCCTCCTCATCCTGGTCCTTCCCTTGGGACAGCAGCCCCCGTCTGCTGTGGGTTCCCAGCACGAAGACGCCCTCAGTCCTGCAGCCTGTGGGTACGGAGCCTTGGAGGCCGGGACTGACCAGGCCGTGTGAACAGGAGGAAGACGGGCCAGCATCTCACAGGCCACAGAGACTAGCAGCGTACCGGTCCCCACGGATTTCCCGAGGCTCATCTTTAATCATGCACCGGTCCTTCAGAAATCTCCTTTTCCCTACTTCTCCATTCTCCTGCACCACAGACACAATCAGGGGCCCACAGGGGTATTTCTGAGGAACGCTGTTCCCAACAGCTGTCCGAGGGAGTTCAGGAGCTGGGTGGCTGAGGCTGCCCACCAACACGCCTCCTGAAGGCACTGAAGGTCCCAGCACCAGCCGCCCCGCCCCTGCCCTTCCTCCCCCAGCGTCACTAAGGGATGGGTTTGCTGTGCTCCCTCCCTGGCGCACCTGTCCTGGAGAGACACCCACCTGTCCCAGGGCTGCGCTGGGGACTTGACGTGGGTGGTGCAGGGGCAGCTGTCTTATTTACGCCTCTGCAGGGTCCCTGCCCAGGGGCCTCAGGATGCGGTGAGCCCTGGCAGTGAAGGAGAAAGCCCTTCCTAATGATTGGAAAACTCTCAGGGACCCAGCCCGTGTTATTGTGTACCATTCATTTAGCAAACTTTTTCTAAAAAATATATTTGTATTGATTTCAGAGGGAAAGGGAGCGGGAGAGAGAGAAACATCAGTGATGAGAGAGAATCATTGAGTGGCTGCTTCCTGCACGCCCCACACTGGGGATCGAGTCCGCAACCTGGGCATGTGCCCTGACCAGGAATCGAACCTGGGACCCTTCAGTCCACAGGCCAATGCTCTATCCACTGAGCCAAACCAGCTAGGACTAGCAAACTTTTAATATATATATACATATATATATATATATATATATATATATATATATATATATATTATTGAGTTCAGAGAGGAAGGGAGAGGGAGAGATAGAAACATCTATGATGAGAGAGAATCATTGATTGGCTGCCTCCGGCACGCCCCCCTCCTGGGAATTGAGTCCGTAACCTGGGCATGTGCCCTGGCCGGGAATCGAACTGTGACCTCCTGGTTCATAGGTCTACACTTAACCACTGAGTCACCGCAGCCGGGCCATTTAGAGAATCTTTTTTATGAGCCAGGCCTCTCAGCAGGCACAAGGATAGGCGGACGATGAGGAGCGAACGGGACACCGCTGGCCCTGTTGGCGCTTTCCATCCTGGGGAGAGAGACACATTTACCTGCTCATCACACACAAACGCGAAAGGTTACACTGCGCCATGAGTTTATTGAGAAATGCTGGTGACCCTATGACAACATATGACAAAGGAGCCCCTGTGTGATGACAGAGGCAGGGAGGGGCTCCCCGAGTGCAGGCAGACCTAGGAGAGAGGTGGCTCACGTTCCACACCAGCACAATACAGCGAGTGTTGAAGGAAAGCCAGCTGCAATCTTATTGCCGAGGGAGGGTCTTGCATTTGATTTGTAAAAGGCATAACGTCTGTGAAGTGCAACAAGACAAGGTGTGCCTGTACATGCTGCTTATGCAAACGAATGTGGGATTGACATATTAGCATTGGGGGGAGAGAAGGCCAGCTAGAGAACAGGGGTGAAGGGACAGAGTAACCTGTACCCCGCCCGCTGGTGGAGGGAAGCGGCAGAGCAAATCTGAAGACCGAGGGAGAAACCAAGGGTGGTATGAGGTGAAGCTGAAGGAGGCAGGAGCCAGGCGGTGCAGGAAAATGCGACTCAGCTGAAGACCCCGGAAGGTTGCACATGGAGGAAAGGGGGTGGCGATGCTGGGGCTGGCTTCTGGGACAGCCGACTCATGCTGCTGATGGAGAACGCGGAGACTAGGGTGCTGGCAGGGGAGACGGCGGCAAGCCAGGATGTGTCATGGTTGGACACAGGGTGAGGGAAAGGGTCCCGCCAACGATAAACTGCTGGGTTCTGGATGAACAACTAAGTAGAGAGATGGTCGCTCTACGAGCCAGGAGAGGCTCGGGCTGGGGAGAGTGGGCAGAGCATGGTCTTGGGAATGTTGGGCAGCATTACGTATAAATTATTACCGCTGCTATCATTATGGATTACTAGTGGCCCAATGCATGAAGTTCGTGCGGGGCGGGGGGCGAGGAGGGGGGTTCCCTCAGCCCAGCCTGCACCTTCTCCAATCGGGGATCCCTTGGGGGATGTCCGACTACCGGTTTAGGCCCAATCCCTGTGGGACATCCCTCTCACAATCTGGGACCGCTGGCTCCTAACCACTCACCTGCCTGCCTGCCTGCCTGATCCCCCTAACTGCCTCTGCCTGCCTGCCTGATCGCCCCTAAATGGCTCTGCCTGCCTGCCTGATCACCCCTAACTGCCCTCCCCTGCTGGCCTAATCTCGACCCCAACTGCTCTCCCCTGCTGGCCTGATCTCGCACAGTCTCTGTCTCTCTTTGTTTTTCTTAGCAGTCCTCCAGGCCTCCCTGCCTCCCTCTTCCTCTTTCCTGGCTGGGAGGGGGTGGGGCCAGTGGGGGCCGTTCCACCCTCTGCCCACCCTCCCTTCCATCCAGGCCTCTTCAGGCCCAGTCTGTTTTGTTTCCTCATTCTGAGACAGGCTCTGAGAGCGAGCTGGGAGGGAGGGAAAAAAAGGGAGGGAGGGAAAGAAAGCTGGTGGGCGCTGTGTGTGTCTGTGCCTGTGTGCGGTTGTGAGTGAGTGTGAGTGCTAGCCCCACCTCCCCGGTCCCTGTCTCTGCTGCCATAAGTCCCCACCCAGCAGAGCCTGCTGCACGCACAGCCTGGGCGTTAGGTCGAGCCTCCAGTTGTTGTGGATGTGACGGACCCAGGGTTTTTATATATTAGGATGGAGAAAGTATGTCTTATAAAATGCCTTCCCAGTCCTCATCCTCAATGGAATCTTACCTGATTCCAATCTTGGGGGATAAAGAACTGTGGGAGACAGGTATGTAATTGGTAGGAAAATCAAATGCAGGTGTTGGGGACCTGCCTGGCACAGCCAATAGCAGAATCAGGCTGGAGGACAGGACACTGGAGACGATGTCCTTTAGAACTCACCAAATTTGTATTTTTCAATTCTTTTTTTTAAAGCCTGGAGCCCTCAATTCACATGGCTAACAGTCCAGTAAGTAAAATAATGAACAGCAGGTCTACCTGCACTCAAGGGGGCAGGAGAGAGTGAGAAGACCCATCTCCTCCCTCCCATTCCCCTTTCCTCCAAGAGCTCCTGGAAGTTCCAATAGATTACAGTTCTTGGTACCTTACTCCTCAGCCTCCAGACTCTCCCCAGATTCCACAATGGGTACACAGTCAGGAGCCTTTTAATCCCATGTTGCCTCGGCTGCAAAGGAGAGCGGGGTATCTTTAAGGACCTGCTGCACTTCGGGCGCTGCCGGGCCTTCACATGAGCCATCTTATTTGATCCTTTGGCAGCCGGCGCTGTCCTACTCATCCAGCAGCTGATGGAGCCGGGCTCAGAACCCGAATCAGAGAGTTATTCCGAGGCAGGCCAGGAGATGAACGTGGGCTTTTTGTTTTCTGCTACTTTGTCTTTTCTTAAAAAGTAGAGGGTACATACTCAGCTAGCATGGCTCAGTGGTTGAGCATCGACCTATGAACCAGGAGGTCACGGTTCGATTCCCGGTCAGGGCACGTGCCCGGGTGGCTGGCTCCATCCTCATGGTGTGAGGTACATGGGAGGCAGATGATCCATGATTCTCTCTCATCATTGATGTTTCTATTTCTCTCTTCCTCCCCCTTCCTCTCTGAAATCAATAAAAATAGACATTTATTTAAATAGTAGAGGGCACAGGCTTGCAAGGGACACGGCCCAGGATTGCCTGAAGACAGAACGCCGGAGGAGGAGGTGGACGCAGCCTTCTGCGCCAGACGCCGCTCGCCCCTCCCCTGCTTTTCCCCACGGTGTTGGCCCGCACACCCGGGGAGACAGAGTGGCTTGCTTTTACCTTAATTAGTGCAGCAATTTGCTAAATTCTTTTTTTCCCTTTTTGAGAGTGTTAATCAATTTTAGCTCAGAATAGATTGGAATGGCACACAAATTACCACGACAATCCCCAAACGCTGACTTCTGAGCGTCTCCATCAACCTCAGGGCCTGAAATACAGGGAAATCAGCAGCTCTGGCCGGCATCTCTGCGATCTATTTAGAATGTTATGGCTCGGAGATGAAAATATAATGGCTTTATGAGGTTTGGAACAAGCAATTTGCTGGAATCCGCCTCATGCCTAGGTGTTGAGTCCTCCCCAAGGTGACTGGAGACAGAGCATCACGTATCTCTGCAAAGTTATATGTTCCTCTAACAACAGCAATTTGTTAAACCCACAAGCACGACGGGGTTCCAACTATGCAGCACACAACAGAAAAGGACCAGATGGGCCCCGTCCCCGCCCCCATGAAGAAGGTCCAAGACTGAAGCGGCGGACGGACAAGCGAGGAGAAAATGTGTCCTCTTCTCTGGGGAAACCGGGAAAGGTTTTCAGACGAGGTGGCAATGCATCTGAGTTCCGAAGGGTGAGCAGGAGTGGTGACAAGGCGTGTGGAAGGGCATGGCAGTCAGAAGGAGTAGCACAAGCAAAGCCTCAGACACAGCAGAGAAGGTGGAGAGAACCAGTAACACAGTGAATTTGCAGGAATGACAAGAGAGTCCAGAGCCAGGATATGCAGGACTTCTTAACCAGATGTTGACGCAAGCACAGTGGCACAAGAGGATTTTAAGCGAGGGAGTGACGGGATCAAATGGGTCTCATCTGGCTGAAACCCTCTGGCCCAACATAATCTTACCTAATAATAGACAAACATGTAAATTGACCATACCTCCGCTACACCCACAGCCAATTAGGAGTGAGTATGCAAATTAACCCAACAAATATGGGGGGTTACTTTGCATATGCAGGTGCGGAGTGGCTGGGAGGGGCGGGACGCCTGCTATGAGGGGGAAGAGGGGTGGCAGAGGGAGCTACAGGAGCGGTGCTCCGGCCGGGAGCGAGGACTTGCAGGTTCCCGGGTGGCCTGGAGCGAAGCCAGGGGAAGGAAGGCCTATTCTTGCACGAATATCGTGCAACGGGCCTCTAGTCCTTAATATTTATTCAGCAGTCTTTTAAAACACATTCACATACATCCTCTCATTTGAGCCTCTTAATCCCTCATGAGGTTAGCATGGTAGCACCTTTCTTCTGGTGAGAAAACATACCCAGCAAAGGTACAGGTTATCCACTTTGGGTCCTATGTCCAGTGGATGACATTCCATGAATCCAAGCCCAGGTCCATTGGAGGTGGAGTTCAGCATTTATTTACCTCATGGAGGAACAGATCTTAATCTAGATCTCTTTCTGATACGTACCAGGCCCACGGCCTGCAGCCTCCACAGAGAGCCTGGGGACCCAGAAATGCTCAGACCCATGGACACTGTGAGCTAAGGAAGTGGTTGCTTTAAGGCTTTGGAGGATAAAAGTAGTCTCGGGTGGCAGCACCCTCAGTGATCCCCGGGCATTTCCAGTGGGGAGCTGAGTCTTCTGCCATGGCTGAGGTCCCCTAAACCATAAACAAGAAAAGCTCCCAGTTGAGGAGACCAGGAGGCAACCTTCTTCCTGCCCGCCCCAACCCCCACCCGTACCTTGAGCTCGTCCGCGTTGTAGAAGTCCACGCGCACAGCGGGCACCATCCAGGTCTGGAAGAGCGTGGCCAGGATCTGCTCGGCGATGGAGTCGGCGATGAGGTGGAAGTGCAGAGGGTTCCGCCTGTGGGGAGTGGCAGGGCGTGGGTCAGCAGGGAGCACCGAGCCCCAAAATCACACCCTCACCCCTCACCCACCCTCACCCGTGGCCGGTTTCCAACAGCAACTGGGAAAGCAAATCAGGCATGTGACCAAATCAGTGCCCACTGGTGAGGGTGGCAGGGCCGGCAAGGAGCGAGGGCATGCCACCAACTTCAGCCTTTCAGGTGACGACAAGGACCAGGGGGGTGAAATGGCCGGTGACACGCCATCCAAGCCAACCACCGCACCTGTGAGTTAGACACCTGTGTTTCCGGGTGTCCTAAGTGGAGCACGCGTAACACCTGGACTGGCCCTTATTTCTGGCGTCCTTAGCCCGGCTGGTGGAGCCGGCACCATCCTGAGGTCTGTTTCCTGCTTGTTTCTCTCCCAAAGAAAACCAGGCACCCCAGAAGGAGTCACCTGGGCCCGTCACTGGATAGCAGTGTACCTCACTATTCACGTTTCTACCGCTTTTCTTCATCCCACCTCCGTCAACCAGCCCTTACAGAGGCGGCACTCTAGCACAACCCAGCACTACACAGGGCAAAGCTGGGTTCACTCCCAGAGCTGGCATTCAGGAGTGCGGACTTCCGAGTGTCACATATACCTCCCCACACCTGCGTCAGGTATACCTCCCCACACCTGCGTCAGGTATACCTCCCCACACCTGAGTCATGTATACCTCCCCACACCTGCGTCAGGTATACCTCCCCACACGTAAGTCATGTATACCTCCACACACCTGAGTCAGGTACATCTCCCCACACCTGAGTCAGGTATATCTCTCCACACCTGAGTCATGTATACCTCCCCACACCTGCGTCAGGTATACCTCCCCACACCTGCGTCAGGTATACCTCCCCACACGTAAGTCATGTATACCTCCCCACATCTGAGTCAGGTATACCTCCCCACACCTGCGTCAGGTATACCTCCCCACACGTAAGTCATGTATACCTCCCCACACCTGCGTCATGTATACCTCCCCACACGTAAGTCAGGTATACCTCCCCACACCTGTGTCATGTATACCTCCCCACACCTGAGTTAGGTATATCTCCCCACACCTGAGTTAGGTATATCTCCCCACACCTGAGTCAGGTATACCTCCTCACACCTGAGTCAGGTATACCTCCCCACACCTGTGTCAGGTATACCTCCCCACACCTGCATCAGGTATACCTCCCCACACCTGAGTCATGTATACCTCCCCACACCTAAGTCAGGTATACCTCCCCACACCTGAGTCATGTATATCTCCCCACACCTGAGTCAGGTATACCTCCCCACACCTGAATCAGGTATACATCTCCATACCTAAGTCATGTATATCTCCCCACACATGGAGGTGTCCCCTCCATGACCTTCCTCTGGTCCCAAGTGCCTTCCCAGAAGGGAGAGTAAATCCGCAGACACTTAGCTCACTGTTAGGGCAAAACTAGTGTGTGCACGGCCCAAGGGGCCAGTGTGCCTCATGCACTTCCCTCAGGAGACTGTGAAAATGCTCAACCGGGGACATGGGGGGCTCCCAGCGCAGGTGACATGTGCTGACACTGACTCATCGTGAGAACTCGGCCCTGCCCGCCACACCTCTCGGTGGCCACGGAGAAAGCATCTGAGAGCATTGCCCAGACCACTTCTCCTGGAGTCTCCATGGAAACCAAGTTTCCCTTGAGCTTTAACTTGCTAATCCACTGCCAACCAGATGGTCTCCCCTTCATATTCCACAGGCCCCTTGGAATCAAGACAGCCCAATCACAACCCTCCGACCCTGCCAGGTTACTAACTGTGGAGTGCTTGCTCAGTACCATCTCGTCTGTGGGGACAGACTTGGGTCTCTCACTCATGGGTATATCCCAGCCCCCAGAAAAAATGTCAGCATATTACGTGGGGGCTCATTTTGTCCTCTCTTGTCCCCTCCCACAAGCATAGAAGTACTATTGCTGAGGTACTCAGCAATTCCACTCCTAGTTATGTACAAAAAATATATGAAAACATGTTAAGGGTAAAGGGGCCAAATATATGGTGACAGAAGATGATCTGACTTTGGGTGGTAGGCACACAATGCAATATAGAGATCATATGTCATGGTAATGTACACTTGAAACCTATATGATCTTATTAACCAATGTCACTCCAATCTAAATATATAAAAGCCTAAGTGACTGGCCGACCGGCTGACCGGCAGCTATGATGTGCACTGACCACCAGGGGGCAGACACTCAACGCAGGAGCTGCTGAGTGACAGCAACTTTGTACAGTGCCCTCTCGGACTCCGCGACCCCTCGGGGGATGTGGGACTGCTGGTTTCGGCCTGATCCCTGCAGGCCAGGCCGAGAGACCCCACCTGCCGGAGAGACTTCACTCACTGCGCAGATGCCCTTCGAGCCACGGCGCCACCCCAGGTGTGGTGGCCGGGGCGGGACCACAGGAGGTTGGCTCCAGGGTGTCTCCATCCCATCTCGCCCAGTCCTGCCCTGCTGGCCACCTTCTAATTAATTTTCTTTCAATGTGCACGAATCTGTGCACCGGGCCTCTACTAAATTAAATAAAGAAAGTAGTCTTTTTGCCCTAAAACAAACAAAAACATATGTCAAAAGCTAGTATACAAATCTCCACAGTGGCATTATTCAAAAGTCAAGAAGTGGGAACAACCCTAATGGCCACCAATTGGTGAATGGATAAACAAAACGTGTCTATCCATACAATGGAACATTACTGAGCAATGAAAAAGGAATCAAGTACTGACAGGTGCTATGACATGGATGGACCTTGAAAATATTACGCTAAGTGAAAAAAGCCAGCCACAAAGGACTAAATGATATTGTATGATTCCATTTCTATGAAATGTCCAGAATAAACAAATCCATAGATAACGTAGATCTATGGCATCAGGGGATGGAGGTGGAAGTGACTGCTATTGGGTATTAGGGTTTGCTTTTGAGATGATGAAAATGGCCTACGATTAGATAGCAGTGATGGGTGCACAACTGTGAATACACTGAAGACCAACCAAGTGTACACGTCTAAAAAGTGAATTTTAGAGTACGTGAGTTACATCCCAGTACTTCCTCCTTTGCCTGAGAGGGGGAGTGATGGTCCGAACGGTAAGTTTGGGAGCGGGAATCAGCCTGGTGGGCCGGGCTCTTTCTGGACTTCTTCCTCGGGGGGCTGTGCTGTTGTGCACTAAGTGGCTTGCCCAGGTGAGCAAGGCCTGTAACTATCCAGCTGGCCTCTGGCCAGAAGGTCAACCCAACTCATAGGGCCAAAAACGGGAGCCTGGTCCTGCCCACATTTGCAAGGACACCCCAGAATTCAAGACAACGAAGGTGACATTTCATTCTCCCTGTGTCACTTCTGAGTCTTGTCTCACATCCGGTTCCTAACTCACAAGGTAAGCACCAGTTTTAAAACGACAGGGCCCTGCAAATTCCAAGATCAGTCCAAGGCCACGTCTCCATCCTGTTCTCTTCTGTTCTGAGGGAGACACGACAACAGGTGCTAAGGACACAGTTATGCCGAAGTGAATTTCATCCACTCATGACAGTCAGGACTCATTCACAAGAATCCGAAAGGGATTAATTCTCTCCATTTTTTTATCCAATGCTACCTAATTTTGTATCTACACAACATCTGACATAGCCTTTTATACCCGTCACCGGTTATATGTGCATTTTTGGGAGCATTGCTTTAAACCCATGAGAAGAGGCTCCTGCCCGTACAGGGAGGCCAGTGTGGGGCCCAGACAGCTTCCCTGGGTTCAAACACACAGACATTGCCGCAGACATCAAACAAGACCGAGCTTTTACAACAAAGAAGCGAGCGAGTGCGTGCCTCATCTTCAGCAGGGCCTGCAACTCGGCCGGTAATGAGCGATGCTCTGGCCGCCTCCACTGCTCCCCTGTTCCAGGGTGGGATGCAATAAATATGGTAACACAAAGAGGCAGAGATGATGAAACCTCAGCTTCTTCCTTATCCTGTCAGGAATGTGCCACGGCCCCTGCAAGGCAACCCAGGGTCTGTTTATATTAAACTATGCAGGGACATCTGAGCTGAATAATCCTTAATTATTAAGTTGGGAACGGAACTGCAATTTGGAGAAAAAGAAAGAGCCGGTGATGGCAACCTGAACACTCAGTGAATCTGTTGCACTTAGAGATTTAACAGAACTCACTGCAGGAAAACGCAGCGGCCGGAATGAGGTTTTTTTCAGTGAGAGGTTTAGGGTGAGGGAGGACAGGCGGCCTTGATAACGTGGGATGATTCAAGGACAAGTCAGTTTCATGTCAGAAAAGCTCTCCATGGGAGAAGAACAGAGCCACTTTCCAGAAAAATCAAAAGGCTTCCCGTTGTAGTAAGAGCAGCATGGACTCTAGGGTTTGCAGAGGGGAGGTTGGAATCCCAGGAGCATCCCTTACCAGTGACCTTGAACAAGCTCTTTCACCTCTACATGCCTCAGTTTCCTCATCCACTTGTGGGGATAATGGCATTTATTGACCGGGCTGGGATGAAGGTCTAATAAAAAGGTAGAATAAAAATATGTGATGCTTGGCATTAGACCTATACAAGTTCGTTCTCTGATTTCATGTGTATGTGCATAACCAAAGAGCATAAGCTCTCTTGCCCGTTTAAAGATATTACCCTGACCATATTTTTCATTCTTGACTTTACTGAGATACTAGAGGCCCGGTCCAGAAATCTGTGCACAGGCAGGGTCCCTAGGCCTGGCCGGTGATCAGGGCCGATCAGCAGGGCAACCAGCAGGGTGATGGGGGGGCGGAGGGAGCCCACTTGCACCTGCCTTGGCTGGCCTGGCACCACCCGCTTGCTGGCCCCACCCCCGGCCCTGCTGCTGCTGGTGGGGGCCTATGGGCTGGGAGCAGCTCCTGTGTTGAGCGTCTGCCCCCTGGTGGTCAGTGCGCATCATAGCGACCAGTTGTCTGCTGGTCGATCCGCCATTCAGTCGATTTGCATATTAGGGTTTTATATAGATAGATAATTGACAAATAAAAATTGTATGTATTTTAAGGTGAACATGAAGTACAAACATTTAAGGTGATGGTTTCATATGTATACATTATGAAACAATCATGACAATCAAGTCCATTAACATAGTCTTCCTCTCCTATAGTTATCATTTTTTCTTTTCTTCATTCCATGGTATTGTTTTAAGTCATCCAGGCCTTTAAAACTTCCACTTATTTCATACTCAGTACCCCAAAAATACCCACCTGAGAGGATGAAGATGACTATGAAGAATCACAATAGTGATAGCAATGTCTACATGACCCCCCCCAAATGATAATTAAAAATAAAAGAATAATGATACTCAAAATGGTAACTTTTTTTTCCCCCTGAATGAAAGCTCAGACTTTGAAGCGAGGTTGACAGAGATCAAACCTAGCCCTGCCCATCCTCTCTGCACTGACTTAACATCTTGGTCCTCAGTTTCATCATCTGTAAAATGGGGACAATAGCAGTATCCACCTCAAAGAAACCTATGCACTCATTTCTGAAAAACACGAGGAACAGAGCCTGATGCATTCGTGTTTGTTAAATAAATAAAAAGCAGGGATGCTTCAGACAGATCATCTCCTCTCAACAGGCTCAGTGACAGCTTTGGGACAAGCCAGAGCTCCAAGTACAGTGACCTGCCTAGTGGCTCCCAGCTCACAGATGGCAAGACCAGGATCCCCATCTAGCTCTGGTTCTTGGTTTTATTCAAATCCTCGTTCCTCCCTTCACAGTCTGGAAACTGCTTCTATAACAAGTTTAAGCCTGAACAAGCAATAAGACAGTTAGAGGCAGATACTGGCCACGAATATGCTGTTATATCTTCCATGGTCTTCAGGGGCACATGTGAAATTAAAACAAACAAACAAAAAACAACAACCCCCAACAAAAACCCAGCTGCTTGATATGCACAGTGAGGGAATCACCACGCTCCCTCCTGCGAACAGGACTGTTGAGTGTGAGAGTAAGTAGATCATCCCAGCGAGCAAATATTAAATTTTTACAAGCTGGCCAACTTTCCTGCCCAGGAGGTAAACACGTAAGTTACTAAATAAATATTTTCTTTCTCGGCTCACTAAAAGCTCCCTTTCCTTGAAGAGCAGCTGTATTTCCCAGTTTATTTGCAAATGGGATTGGAGTTACAAGCTTCCCCACATTTTTCTCCAAACATCTTTCCAGCTAGGTGACAAAGACTTTACATTGTGCTGCTTTCTATTACACTAGCCTTTATTCACCCATATTTTGAATTTATTATATTCTCACCCAGCTTTTTCTTCGCCATAGAGGCTGCATACCGAGATGACCAAAATATATGTAAAGAGAAAACAAAAGCAAGATCACCCCCAACTACCACATGCAAAAAATTCCATTTTTAAATTTATTTTCTGCTAGTCTTCTACCCCCTGTATTTACACCAGGTAGATGAGCATCTGTGTGCATGGGACACGTTTATATAGTGAAATGATACCCTGCATACGTTGTTGCTTTTTGTTGTTGTTTTTTTAATCCTCACCCGAGGATATTTTTCCATTGATTTTTAGAGAGAGTGGAAAAGAGAGGGAAAGACAGAGAGAATTATCAATGTGAGAGAAAATATATCAATTGGTTGCCTCCTATATGCGCTCCGACCAAGGCCCGGGCCAGGGAGGAGCCTGCAACCAAGGTATGTGCTGTTGACCGGAATCGAACTCGGGACCCTTCGGTACACAGGCCGGCGCTCTATCCACTGAGCCTAACTGGCTAGGGCAGTGGTCGGCAAACTCATTAGTCAACAGAGCCAAATATCAACAGTACAACGATTGAAATTTCTTTTGACAGCCAAATTTTTTAAACTTAAACTTCTTCTAACGCCACTTCTTCAAAATAGACTCGCCCAGGCCGTGGTATTTTGTGGAAGAGCCACACTCAAGGGGTCAAAGAGCCGCATGTGGCTTGCGAGCCTCAGTTTGCCGACCACGGGGCTAAGACATGCATACGTTTTTGAATTCTGCTGTCACTTATTTTGTATCATAAAATATCATTTATGTCTATGTTATGACGTCCATCTTAAAACCAACCAAGCACGTGGGTTAGTGTCAGAGGATGTTCCATTTATTTAACTTTACTGTTTATAAGTGCTATTCAAATTTTTCTAACTATAAGTAATATTTCACAAAAGCCACCTTGCATTAGGATTGGCCTTTTAAGACAGAGCCCCTAATGCAGTCATGTCGGATCATGGTC
This sequence comes from Eptesicus fuscus, assembly GCF_027574615.1. Taxonomy (NCBI): domain Eukaryota; kingdom Metazoa; phylum Chordata; class Mammalia; order Chiroptera; family Vespertilionidae; genus Eptesicus; species Eptesicus fuscus. The sequence continues at coordinate 98,268,345 of NC_072479.1, forward strand.
TTGGGCATAATACTATGACATGTCTTTCCAAAAAGCTGCCATAGCCATTTTCAGGGCCGGCGTCCCTGTGTATGAGTGTCCGTATCACTCTTTTCCTACCTTTCATAACACAGTGTGCCTACCGTCAGCGGGCAGGCTGCAGAAGTAACATTGATTTCAAGTAACAAAGCAAGCCTTCCATGAAAATCTGCCGAAAACCTCGTCTGGAAAACAAATCTAATTACTGTAATTCACAGCGAAAGCCGAAAGAGCCATCCTGCCCCACTATTATTATATTATTCTTTCCATTAGCAGGTACTTCGTTGGTCAAAGAGCTTTATCATCATGTGTGTGTTAATCCCCGTAACGTGCTGTGGAGGCAAGGGAGCTATTTATAGCTGGACTTTCTGAGCGGAAAACCTCTCAGAAGTCCTGCTGTCTCCATATCTAAACTCACGAGCCCCTGCCTGTCAATTCACAGAACCATTCTCATTGGTAGAATTTCTTGGGTGGGAGGGCGGAAGTGGTTATTTGGTCACTGCCGTGGGGTGCAGGATTTTCATAACACCTCAGGGGTATGTGCTTTCTTCTCAACTCCCCATGCCTCCCTGATGGTGCAACTACTGCTGCCTTTACATTTACATTTTTACACGGTGCTGCGTCGTTACCATAGGAGTAAAAGTTTGCACTCAACAGAACTCTCACCATTTCGACAACTCTCGGGATTATCGGATCTGTAGCTAAAGCAACAGCAATAATATTTACACCAAACACGACCACCAGAAGGTTCTGTGACCTGAAAACTGGCCATAAATTTGAGAAATAACATACTGACGGTCTGTGGTCATGCAAATACGCTTCTCTAAAGAGTGGTTTTTTTCTTTTTTTCCCCCCGATCGGGGAGGGACCTGAGTTCTTTAGTGGAGAGAAGGAATAAATGCATCAAAGGCTGATTACCACTCATTGAATTCAATGCTCAGGCCCCGAAACGCCTGGTTTCAAGTGGCAGATGAAGGTGAAGAACCACATGGAGTTTCAGAAAGTGCACAGGAGCCAGGTGGCGCGGGAGGGGCGTCCCGCCACACGTCGGAAGATGTGGGGTAGAGCCCCACTTGGCCATTGCCACTTCCTTCCTTCCTCCGAAGTCACCATGCCAACTGGACAGGGCGATGAGGAGGAGCCGAGAGCCCCACCCCTGAGGGTGTAAGGATCATGGCTGCTCACTTCTCCCAACCCCCTCCCCCTCCAGGAGGCAGTGATGGATGTTTTGTTACCCCGCTGGCTGACTGCAGGCACATAAAGTGGGGGCGGGGGACAGACAGCCAAAGAGCCATCCAGGTGAGGTCAGTACAAAGAGCCACGCTAATAAGGAAATGTTCTTCTCAACCAAGTAAGTTTTAGGGTGAGTTGGTCGGCAGCAAAAGAGAACTGAGACAAGAACTAACTAATGTCTAAAGCAAGCATGTCAAACTCGTGGCCCACGGGCCGCATGCCTCGTTTATTTGGCCCTTGTTAGCCTTTGAGTTTGACATGCTTGGTCTAAAGAGTTCAAGAGTTCAAATGACCTGCTAAAAATCAGTCAGCAAGTCAGTGGCATAAATGTGAAACTGAACTAGGTCTGAGCCAGGTATATTGGTTAACCGGTTGAGTAAATATATCTTCAGGTTATTTATGAATGCAGTCCCCTAGATTCAGTTGTCCACCAAGTAAACATCGATGGAGCACATAATGTGTGTTAAGTACTTGGCTAAGATACTAGAAATACAGAAAAAATAAGGCACGGATTCTGTCCCCACAAGTCCCACACTCTACTATAAAAGACACAACAGAAATAGATAAATACAGTGTAATAAAAATAATAGCAGAAAGAGGCACAGGGCACTATGGGCTGGTAGGAGGGAAGCCCCAACCTAGACCTACACCGCTGGGGCGCTGCCTGGTAAAAATGATGCCTATCGGAGTACTGAAGAGTAAGGCGAGTTTGCAAGGTAGGGTGTGAAGAGAGGAAGGAAGAGGGGAGAAATGGGCAGACAGAGCTGAATGAGGATAGACAGCAGGCAGGACACACCTGGGCACACCTGCAGCAGGTGGGGCTGCGACCAGGTCAGCGTTGCCGGAGGGTGAAGTATCAGCAAGGGGAGGAGAGAGAGAGAGAGAGCACCGTTGGGGATGACATCCGAATCCGGATGGTCTGTGTGACACTGTAAAGAGATTCCGTTCTCTCCCCTGGACGAGGAGAAGCCAATGCCGGGCTTTGCGAAGCCAGGTTTGCGTGTCTGAAACACCGCTCTAGCCTTTGGGAGCCTGGCTGTGGGGAGACGGGAGGGACAAGAGCCAGAGAGACTAAGCATACCTGGACTCTGCCAGTCACAGTGGGAGGAGAGGAAAGGGTAGAGAGGGAGAAGTTGTTCAAGGGAGAACCCTGAGGCACCGATAACAGATGGGCTGGATGGGGGGCTGAACCCAAGATGAACCCTGTTTCGTGCAGGGTTGGCAGCGCTTGGGTGGCCATCATTTCTCCTGTCTCTGTTGATGCCACTGACAGTTGGATTCTAGCATCAAACTTTCCATTCATCTCTGTTCAACTGAACGCGGAGTTTTTTTGTGATTATTCCTACTGCTGAGAACCTTCTGGATCCTGACCCCGTCACCTGACACATTTGTACGCTGTTGGCTAAAGCTCTGGGTAAGCTTCATCCAAGCCTTGGAAAGCTTCTTTGATCAGAGCCAACGACACTGGCTGGAACTGGGGGGTTCGATCTGGATAGACCCTAAGTATGCTGACGCATCAATCAACACGGAGAGGGGACAGAGGAAAGTCCCGAGGGAAAGTGGAGGCCCACGCCTGGAATTTAAGGGGGAGAAGCGATGACTCAGGAAGGCGGGCACCTCCCGGAGGCAGAGGCATCTGTCCTTTGCGCGGCTGGTTCCCTGCGGGCCCCTGGGGCCATGGATATCATCTGCAGGCTGGAATTTGCACTTTCACGTAAGGCAGGGCCTCTCTAATGGTCAGAAATGGCCAGAGGTGGGCCGGGCTACAATGGAAAAGAGAATGCAACCAACCTATTTTAGTTTGCTAGTGCTGCCGGAACAAAATTCCACAGAACGATACAAAATGCCACAGACTGAGTGGCTTAACCAATAGAAAGAATTTCCCACAGTCTGGAGGCTGGATGTCCAAGACTGAAGTGTGGGCAGGGCTGGTTTCTTCCCAGGCCTCCTGTCTTAGCTGTAGATGCTGTCTTCTCCGTGTCCTCACATGGTCTTCATACTGTGTGAGTCTGTGTCCTAATCTCTTCCCATAAGGGCACCAGTCATACCAGATTAGGGTCCACTCTATTGACCTCATTTTAATTGAATCACCTCCTTAAAGATCGTATCTCCAAATTCAGTCACATTCTGAGCTACTGGGGATTAGGACTCCAACAGATAAAGTGTTTTGGGGCGACACACACAATTCAGCCACAACCTGACAACAGGGACGTGTACACAGAGAGGTCTGGTGACTGTCAGGCAAGGGAAGCTGATGAAGAATTGGAGCATTAAATTTGGGGTGTCCTTGAAGGTCCCTTCAAGTCTAAAAGCTGCAATTCTAAACACTGTGAGACAGCACCTAATTGCTACTATTAAACATTAACACAACTAGCAGCCCGGTGCATGGATTCATGCACATTGAAAGGATATTAATCAGAAGGTGGCCGGCGGGGTGGGACTGGGCGAGACAGGCTGAACACGCCCTGGGGCCAATCTCCACAGTCCCTTCAGAGCCAGCCCCACCGAGGGTGGTGCTGTGGCTCAGAGGGAATCTGCAGAGTGAGCAGGGTCCCTCTGGCAGGTGAGGTCCCTCAGCCTGGCCTGGCCTGCAAGGATCCCAGAGGAGTCCCAGAGTGTGAGAGGGCACTCTGCAAAGTTGCTGTCGTACAGGGTATGGAATGCAAACACAAGTGTGCAGTAAACCAGATTCCGGGCTGACAGTGCCCCAGCAACAACAAAACCCATGGCCAAAGGTGGAATTGCGCGGCCCTGCGAGGAATCAGGCTCCCTCCTCTCTGGTTTCAGACGGGTTGCGTCATCCAAGAACTGCTGCTGCCAACTCACTGCAGCTCGGCAGCTCCTGCATTGAGCGACAGCCCCCCGGTGGTCAGTGCACGTCATAGCTACCGGTCAGATGGACACTTAGCATATTAGTCTTTTTACATACATAGATAGTCTCCCCAAGGTCTCAGGCTAAAGTTAAATCTTCATGGCAGCTTGAATGTCTGATGAAAGGGTGCTCGGATTTAACCCTTCCCCCCAGAAACACACAGGCAGACCGCCACGCCTGCAGAACGTAACCATCGCGCTCACCTGTGAAACAGGACAGACTTGACCAAGGTGACGACATCCCGGCTGGCGTTGTATCCCGCGCAGACAATAGCAACGTGGATCGTCTGGGAAGCAAACAAAAACAGGGCGAGCAGTTAGATCCATGGAGAAGGGCCTTCCCGCGGCTTCCGACCGCATGACAGAGAAAAATCGCCTTTACTTCTTGTTGGGATCATCAGAAAACAAAGAACACAGGCTGCAGCTCTGGAAAGTAACTCGAGACAGTTTTATTAAGCCTTTTTAATCGGTTTATGGAGCTATCATCATTTGGAAACCATTAAGGCTCTTTTCAATTACATTTTGGGGATGAGAGACATGGCAATTGGCTCAAACAGACAAACAGTGAGCTCCCTGCCCCCAAGCTGCAGACGATGACAGATGGCAACCAGAGAGAGGAAAGAAAACACGCCCCAAAAGGATGAGCTGGCCATCGGGGATCTCCAACCGAGAAGGGGTGGCTCCGAGAGCTTGTGAAATGTTCCCACGAGATGTCTCAGGTTCAGGTCAACTTGATAACAAGGCAGAGGGGCAGAGGGGCCAGTATGGACCGCAGCCGGATATCATTCAAAGAACTGAAGCCTGGCAGGAGTGAAGGGAGCCCGATGGGCCATATCACCTAAGGGGTCAAGAGCGTGGGCCCCAGACGTGAATGAATGAATCCTGGCTCCGTCCTTTAACCCAAGGTGACCCTGCGAATGCTGTAGTGTCAGGTGACTCCCTGTCACATAAGAGGCATAACACGTCCTGCAGAATGTCATGGAGCATGTGTGGCAACGACGCCAAAAGCACAATATGGTGCTCGGCACATTGCATTCCAGTGACAGAACAAATGTCCTTGAACACTGAGCTTCCCAAACGGGGTGCCTCGGCGCCGTGGTGTGCTGTACATGAACTCCAGGCGATGGAGGTACTCATCTCTTCCAGCTCTCCTGCCACCAGGCAGGGCTGGCCCCTCAGGCTCAGCACATGTATATATATATGTGTATATATATGTATATATATATATATATACACACACACACACACACACACATATGTATATGTGTGTGTGTGTGTGTATGTGTATGTATATGTATGTATATATGTGTATGTGTGTGTGTATATATATATATATATGTGTGTGTGTGTGTGTGTGTGTGCCTGTATGTGTGTGTGTGTGTATTATTGACTTTTTACAGAGAGGAAGGGAGAGGGATAGAGAGGTAGAAACATTGATGAGAGAGAAATATCTATCAGCTGCCTCCTGCACGCCCCACACACTGGGGATCAAGCCTGCAACCAAGGTACATGCCCTCGACTGGAATCAAACCTCAGTCCACAGCCTGAGGCTCTATCCACTGAGCCAAACCGGTCAGGGCCTTTTTTAAAAAATATTTTTATTGATTTCAGAGAGTGGAAAGAAGAAAGGAAGAGAGAAAAGGAAACATCAATGAAGAGAGAATCATTGATCAGCTGCTTCCTGCACGCCCCACACTGGGGATCAAGCCTGCAACCCGGTCATATGCCCTGATCAGGAATCGCGCTGTGACCCCCTGGTTCATAGGTCGACGCTCAACCATTGAGCCACACCAGCCTGGCTTCCACACCTTTCGAACGAGCCAAGTTTCCTGACCGATTCTGGTGCCCTTTCCTCACATCCCTCTGTCCTGGAGGCTGGAGGGGAAGGCTCTGAAACCGTCTCAGATACAGTGCTTATCCCTAAAGTGAAAGGAAGCGGCAGGGCACCCCTGGCCACCCTTGGGGATGGATAATTGCAGGATAACGTTTAAGGAGCTCAACAAACTCCGCCGACACATAGACCGCAAGGCTCTCTCTAAGGAGGCCCATGGAGGCTCCTGCTCACCCGCCTTCACCCTAACAGGGAGCTCTGTCCACCTGGCACGCCGTGAACGTGCACCCGGACACGCAGGGAGAAGAATGCCGCTGTGCACTAGGCTCACTCCCTATGCTGCTGCGCTCCGTCAGGAAGAACTCAGGTAGGACAAGCGCATTTTTTGGAGTTTCCAGTGTGACAGAAAAAAACAACAACCCTGGGGCTGTTTTCACATATATGCCAGCCGGGGAGAATAAGCATTGTCCCAAAGAAATTCAGACCAAACTACAGGATGGAGGCCAATGAACGGTGGCCCTGGCAAAAGTCATCAACACTCTGCCCAGCCCTGTTGCCTTAGCAACACCATCCATCATCCGCAGTGACCCAGAAGGCCTGGTACACCCTGCAGGGCATTCTGCCTGGGGGCACACTTTAGGGAAAACCTTCTCCTATGAGGGGAACGGCAGGAGTGGGAGTGAGAGGGGAAACCGGTTTAAAAACTGCGAAAAGTTAGGCTCAGTGCAGATTCTGGGCCGCTGCTGCAGCCTCCTGGGCAGGGGGGGCCAGGTGGGGAGGCAGCTGCTGTCACGTGGCAGCCAGAGAAGCACACAGCTGGGGACTGAGGCCGGGATGAGGGAGTGATGAAAACCAACGAGAGTCAGGAGACCTGGGTTTGAGCTGCAACTTCAATGCTGCGTTGCCATGTGACCGTGGAGCAGGCACTTAACGTCCCTGAGCCTCACTGGCTCTTCTGCGAAATGGATGTAAAAATGGGCGCCCATTGGGCTGCTGTGAGGACCAGACGCTTGGGTGCAAGAAGGTGCAGGTGGTGAGCTGCTTACGCACACTTACTGGATGCACACGCAGCATCAGGGGACCTTGGTCTTCATCTCCCTGCTGCCACTTGCCCATCTGTATTTCAGGGACATCCTGCTGCTTACCCTCAAGGGGCTGGTGAGGACCTGGAGCCGTGGCCCTCAAACTGGAGCATGCACCAGAACCCCTGCGAGGCTTATTAGCACAGAGAGCGGGCCCTCCCCCGAGCTCCCGATTCAGGGGCGTGGCCAGGGGGCCTGAGGGTTGCCTGCATCCAGGCGATGCTGATGGCCCAGGGACCACACTTTAGAAACCACTGCTCTGTCCAAAGCACTGTGAGGTGCCCTGGCCAGTGTGGTTGGGCGTCATCCAGTGCACCACAAGGTGGCCTATTGGATTCTGGTCAGGGCACATGCCTGAGTTGTGGGCCAGATCCCCAGCAGGGGGCATGCAGGAGGCAGTCAATAGATGCTTGTCTTCTCTCTCTTCTCTCTCCTCCTCTCTCTCTCCCCTCTCCTCCCTTCTCCTCCCCTCTCCTCTCCTCTTCTCTTCCCTTCTGTTCTCTCTCTCTCTCTTCTTTCTCTCTCTCTCTCTCTCTCTCCCCTTCCTACCCCTGTCTCTAAAAATCAATAGAAAAATTAAAATAATAAATAAATGTCTCTGGTAAGAACTCAAGAGACGTTAGCTGTGGTTATGTTGAGACGGTACAAGGGGAGTTCATAGAACCCATTCCGAATACCTTCCCTCCATCACTTATACAAAACCAGTAAGGGTGGCACCCATCCTCCACCTGCCTTCCTCTCCCAGGTGAGGGAAAGGCAAAGCGATGAGGCTTCCACGGTGCAAAGAACAAAGCCCTGGAGTGAGGAGAGCTGGATGGCGCCCCAGCTCTGCCTCTGGCCAGCTGGGTGACCCTGGGAAAGTTACTGATCCTCTCTGCTCCTCAGTGACTCCTCTATAGAAGGAGGGCTTTAGAACTTCTAGGCAGAGTTTTCCTCGTGTCTAGGGCTTTCCACAATTCAAGATGAAGAAAGAGGGACCCAGAGCAGTTAAGTGCCTTGTCCAAGGTCCCATGGCTCAGCCAGTTGGTGGCCAATGGGTAGAGTTTGGAATCCCACATTACCCAGCCTCAGTAGAGCACACATGTAACGATTAAAATGAAATAAAAAGTATCACTCATGGGGCACTTAAAATCATCTTACCAACTTCCTGGGCACCTCTCCTCCCTTGGGAAACTACCGATAGAATTTTATTTGCTCAAAATACTGAATGATGGACCCAACAGACACAATGATTTCAACCTCGTAGACATCAGAAGGAGACACGTGTTAACTGCAGGGGAAGCCAAAGCCATCCGGGACTCGGCAAGGGGCAGGCGATTTGCAGGGGCGACAGGGCCCAGTGTGGGGACAGGATGGGCCAAGCCTCCAGGGGTGACTAGAGTGTCTCTCCCAGAGTCAAGGCCCAATAAATGAGCCAGAAGTGAATGCCCATCGGCCTCCTCCACCCTGCACATCCCTGGCCTGCTTTAGGATTGATCTGCTGTGTCAGAAAGAATAGCATGACCCGGGGGAGCAGAAACCCGAGCATTTCTGGGAAAGCACATGAATGGGTGAGACGATATGGGGTCAACAGAAGTTTAATGGGGAGGGCAGACCCATGTTCAGGCAAGTGTCTTGTCCAAATACCGCCTGACACTGATCCACCGTGGTAGCCGCATGCTACGCTCCTACCTACGGGGCCTCTGGATGGCTGGCCTGACCCAAACATTTGACACACATTCGCCAAACATTCACTCGTTCTGCAAACATTCTCGTTGGGGGACACAGAAAACAGACAGATAGGGTGTCCCCCAAAATGTACTAGTATATACACTTTAAAGCTGATAGCTCCATTGACGTTCCTTTCTTTTCAGAGTTAACCCGTTAGAATTAATAATTATTCAGAGCATGTATACATTTATGGGATACCCTGCATAAATAATTAAAATACATAGAATGCTGGAGGATGGGAAGTCTGGGAAGAAAATGAAGCAAGGGATAAAGGACGTGTGTGGGTGGAGGGGAAGGTGGGGTTGCCTGGGCGGCGATCACTTTGAGGTGACCCTGGAACAAGAATGTGAAGTACATGAGGAGATGAGCCTGTAGGTCTCCAGGCCGCAGGCGCCAGGCAGCGGACTGAGCGAGGGAGCCGGCGTGCGTCAGGACCACGGGGAGCCGGGCTGCCTGGGAGAGAGGCGGCGAGGGGGACGGTGAGCTGAGACCAGAGGGGGCACATGGGCTGACCCTTCGCGCTCACCGTCATTTGTAAGAACTTGCCTTTCCCAGTGTGCGAGGGGAGGAGCCACGGGAGGGCTCAGAGCTGAGAAATGGCCTGATCTGGCTTTTCTTTTCAAAGGCTCACTCACGATGCCAGTGGAGAACAGATTTTCTGTGTGTGTGCGTGGGTGGGGGCAGGGGAGCAAGCGAGGAAGCAGAGAGAACAGTCCAGAATGCAATAAGCCAGGTGTGGTGGGTGCTGCCCCAATGCCCCTTCGGTGAGAAACATGCTGCCCGGATTGCTCGGAGGGCTGTCCCCAGGCAGCCGCGAGCTGTCACACCTGCAGGAATTGCCCGGAGGTCAGCCCCTTCCTGGGGTGACCACATCCTATAAAGCCCACAGCATCCTCGGTGCCGGCCCCACGGACACGCCTCCATGGACGGTCCATGCGGGAACGTGCATCTCGGGTGCTTCACAGCACAGCAAGCAGGAGGTGTGTGGGTCAGGGAGGCAGGGGAGAGGGGAGACGGGGCCAGGTAACATATTCCTTCAGAATCCTCTGTGGTCAGCGTGTAGTCCGCTTCTGCAGTGGAGAAAACTGTCACAGATTAAGATTTGCAGCCTGTGGCGAGGATGTGGAGAAACTGGACCCCCGTGCACTGCAGCGGAGAGTATAAATGGGTGCAGGCACTATGGAAAAGGGTATGGTGGGTCCCAGAAAAATTAAAAATAGAAACTATATAATCCAGCAATCCCGCATCTGAAGAGAGAGAGAGAGAGAGAGAGAGAGAGGTCTCCAAAAGAACTGAAAACAGCCCAGCCAGTGTGGCTCAGTGGTTAAGCGTCAACCTATGAACAAGGAGGTCACAGTTCAATTTCTGGTGAGGGCACATGCCCAGGTTGCGGGCTTGATCCCCAGTGTGGGGCAAACAGGAGGCAGCCGCTCAATGATTCTCTCTCATCACTGATGTTTCTCTCTCTTTCTCCCTCTCCCTTCCTCTCTGAAATCAATAAAAATATATACAAAAGAACTGAAAGCAGGATCTCAAATAGATATTTGCACACCCAGGTTCATAGCAGCACTATTCATGATGGCTAAGAGGTGGAAGCGAACCAAGTGTCCATTGTCAGATGGAGAAATAAACAAAATGTGGTGTATACACACACACACACACACACACACACACACACACACACACTGGAATAATATTCTTCCTTAATAAAGGAAGAAAATCCTACATGCTACAGCATGTATGAACATGGAGGACATTACACGAAGTAAAATGAGCCAGTCACAAAAGGACAAATGCTGAATGATCCTTCCCACTTATACGAGGTCCCTAAAGTACACGAATTCACAGACCGAGAGCCGATGGTGGTTGCGGGGGCCTGGGGAGAGGGAAGGAGTTGTTTAGTGGGCGCAGACTTTCCGTTTTGCAAGATGAACAAGTTCTGAAGGTCTGTCCTACAACAACATGCACACACTCGGCACGGCTTGAGCCGTGCACTTAAAAATGATTAAGAGGGTAAACGTCATGTTACGGGGTTTCACTGTTCCACAATCAAAAACCAAAAAAGATTCCCAACGTGGGCCTGTGCATTTTAGCTATGTGGCCTCGACAAGTCTAACCCTTCCCGTGGATAAAATGAGGATGGTGAAAATGCTCCCCTGAGCTGAGCTAACATATGTAAAGTGCAGTGTCGAACACTAACCCACAGTGCATGAAAGCAGATGTGGTTGGGATCATTACCACCCACAGCCCGCCCCGCCTCCCATGGCGCCCCTGCTCTGAGCCAGCTGGAGGGCCAGCTAAGCCTTATTTCTGTAACGTGCCCTCAGGGGAGGATGCCCTGGTGCGTCAACTCCCCTGCCAAACTCCTCCCTGTCTTGGAAGATGTAATACCACCTGGTGGAACCTCAGCTTCCTCACCTATAAACAAGGGGTAATAATATGTCAACGTCCAGGGCTGTTGGACAGAGAGAGATGATTCATGTAGAGGGCTTAGAGCCAGGCACCCTGTAAGTAGTAGATATGTAACCAGCCGCCATTATTATTAATTGTTATTATCAACGAGTTTATAGTATGAGAAGGCTCTAGCTTCAAGGCCTGGAGCCTTAAATGTCCTCAAAAGTCAGGCCTCAGTTTCTCCCTTCCGCCCTCACTCCCACCCCCTTCAAGGAAGACCTGGGACAGTCTCTCCCCCGCTGTTGCAAGGAGGGCGTTCAGATTTGCCCAGTTCCCTCTGCTCTGTCCCATGCGGGCGCTGCCTTTACCCCCTTCACATACGAGGGGGCAGGAGGCGCGGAATGAGGAGATGAGCCACTGACTCACTCATCACCTGGGCCACGATGACAACTAGGGAAAACGAGGATAGCACTCTTCTTGTTCTCCACTGCAGTTTCGGCTTCTCTGTTTTTGTTGTCGGTACATCCTCAAAAAATTAATTTTGTAAGAGAACGCACTATCTGGAGCAGATTGAGCCAGGCCTGTTCAGGAGGCTCAGACAGGAGGCTGCCGGAGACGGGCCCCTTGTGTGCTAGGCAGCCTCCCAGGTCGTCCTCACAGCTCCTGGCCAGCTGGTAGTCACGGCCGGTGGGAACTCGCCTGCACTCTCGGGGCTGATGTGCGGAGCCAGCAGAACTTGGCAGGAGCCGTGGTACATAAGGTCCAAGGCTAGGGCATCCAAGAGACTGTGGTTCCTGCCTTGCTCCGCGGAATCCCTTACCGGGAAGCTAGCTGCCAGGTGGAGAGAACACTCAAGCAGTGCAGCGGAGGACGCTCGAGGAGTCCCACGGAACTGCGGCCCCAGCCAGGCCAGTGTGCTATCCTGGGCGCGCAGCCTCCAGCCCCAAGCATGCCCACAGATGGCCGCAGCCCCAGCCGGTCATCTCACTGCCACCTCGTGTGAGAGCTAGAGTTCCAACCCTGTACACTGCTCCCAGATTGCTCATCTTCAGAAGCTGCATGAGATAATAAATGCTTACTGTTTAAGCCATTAGATGTTGGGGATAACATGCTATGAAGCAATAAATAACTATTAGACTCAGGGAAGGCACCTCAGATGTGACGGGAGCCAGGACTCCCTAAAAATCGCTGCCTAAGAAATCTGATGGGGCTCCTCCATCTACAACATTTGGCCTGACATTTAGGGAAGATATTTTAGTGGATCTACATCCTCGAAGGAGCCCCAAAGGCAACACATGAAGCTAATAAAATGTGAGTCCACAGGCTGTGCCAGTGTCTTCCCATAGTCACGTGGTACATGGGAAGATTGCAGGCACACCCCTCTCCACTGCTGGGATCTACACTAATAAAAGAGAAATATGCAAATTGACCATACTTTTGCCACACCCACCAGCCAATCAGGAGTGAGTATGCAGATTAACCCAACAAAGATGATGGGTTAATTTGCATACACAGGTGCCAAGCGGCCAGGGGCGGGGCAGGGCTGGACTGTATGAGTGTCACGTTCCGCACCGCCCCAGACGCTCAGGGCCTCTGGGCAGTGTGGGAAGGTGGGGCCGGAGCGGAAAGAGGAGGATCGGGGGCCGGAGGGAAAGAGGAAGCTCTGGGGCTGGAGCAGAAAGGCGGTGCTGGCAGCCAGGGAAAGGAAGGCCCACTCTTGCATGAATCTTCATGCATCGGGCTTCTAGTATTATATAAAAACCCTGGAAGATGGAGTAAAAACACGGAACTAGATCAAACAGCTCAAAATACTGTGGGTTGGTCAGGGGCCCAGTAAACTCAGCTGAGAGGTGGCAAGTGTTATAAACGCAATGCCTATAGCAAAATGGTAGCTAACAAATGCATCTGCAATCTGAAAGGCAATTTAAAACAACCCACCTTCTTTCAAGGGAACAGACACATCCTTGCTTAGACCCACTGAGAAAGGGGAACCCCCAGGTTGCCAGGCTGCTACGGCCCCCAATGTGAAAGCGGACCCCCACATTGTTAACTGGTCGCCCTGAAGCCTTCTGAGGCGAGGCACCTGCCAGGCACAGAACAAGGACTGGGGCTCTGAGGCTGAGGAAAGGGTGGGTCCCAGGGATGATCAGGCAAAGAGCATTTAATGCTATGGGTCACGGCACAGATTCTGGAAGCAAACAGCTTAGCTTTAATGCCAGCTCCACCTCCTCCTGGCAGTGTGACTTTGAAATAATTAGTTCACCTTTAGCTTTCTAATCTTTAAAAGTTAGAGAGTATGTTGTGGGGACGACATGAGATATGTTATGCAAGTGTAGTGTCTGGTAACATTTAGCAATGCCTGGTAAACGTTCGCTTGTATCACTAGTACACTGCTGCCAAGAAGTCAAGTTCAAAGCATAGAGAACAGGAAAGAGAGATCCTTCCTTAAAGGACATCGGCAGTACCATTCGCCTGACTTTCCATAATGACAATGCCAATGGTTGCTGCTGAAAGTATATCCACATATGTGTAGACATCCCTCCCATTGAGAGACAGGTGTGTGTTTCCACCCCCTTGGAACTGGGTGGGCGTCTGTGCATGTTTCAACACTACCAGCAGAGCGGACACCAGGTGACTCCTGAGCCAGGTCATAAAGTGCTTCGCTCTGGCTTGCTCACTGGAGTGCTTGTACTTCAGCCACCAGGAAAGCAGCCGACTGCCCTGTAGCTGCCATGTTGGAAGGAAGCCCAACTAGCCCCTGCAGAAAGACCACAGGGAGAGGCCAGGGTCTCCAACAGGAAAAAGCAGCGATGTCAGGCCAGCCAGCCAGCCCCCACTGCTCCAGGCCTGCACTACTCCAGCTCCAGCCACAAAATAACAACTTAGATATAAGGGCCCCCAACCAGCTAAGCAATTCCCAAGCCCTGGACCCACACAAACTACAAGAGGTAATAAAACCACAGGTGTTTGAAGCCACTACATTTTAGGGGATTTGCTAGGAAACTGGAATATCAATATCTGCCATCCTATATAATAAAAGGGTAATATGCAAATCAACTGAACAGCAGAACTACCGGTTGCTATGACGTGCACTGATCACCAGGGGCCAGATGCTCAATTCAGGAGCTGCCCCCTGGTGGTCAGTCCCACAGGGGGAGTGCTGCTCAGCCACAAGCTGGGCTGATGACTAGCAAGTGCAGTGGTGGTGGCGGGAGCCTCTCCCGTCTCTGCAGCAGCATTAAGGTTGTCCGACTACAGCTTGGGCCCACTCCGTCCATCAGTCGGACATTCCCCTGAGGGCTCCCGGACTGCTAAAGGGTGCAGGCTGGGCTGAGGAACGCCCCCTTCACCCCCAGTGCATGAATGTCGTGCACCGGGCCTCTAGTAAGTATATACATGACACTCATACAGAGTTAGTTTCCCACCTGCTACCACAATTACACTTGGGAAACATATTCTCATTTTATAGGGATGAAGCAGACACTACGGAGCACCCAGATTGTTCAAAATCACATGACTAGTAAGTGGCAAAGCAAAGATTCCTGGTCAGGAACTCTGACTCCGGGTCCAGTGATGGTTCTGCTGCTCCATAGCTGACGCTCAAAGTAGACCAGAAATGCAAGAAAAATATACATATCTGTACACACATAGGCACAAATGAGGATCAAAGAGAATCATTCTGATCCATGTCTCAAGGCACAAAGAACCAGCCCCTCGCTGGGGCAGCCCTGCCCTGACAGCAGAAATGCAGGGATCACATGGGCAGCTAGCTGCAAACCACATGACTAGGAAATGATCAGAGGCACAGGACCGGTGAGGACCCCATTTCTAAAATCAGATACTCTCAGCTGACAGCCTGGGCATCATTACAGAGGCCTTTTCATAAATACTTGTCATTCTCTAGAGAAGTTTCAGACCAATAGGAGATGAGGGTGGCGTCGTTGGTTATAGGGGCCTGCATCTGACAGCGTGTCAAGACTAGCTTCAGCCCTAGCTGATTTGGCTCAGTGGATAGAGTGTCAGCCGGCGGACTGAAGGGTCCCAGGTTCGATTCCAGTCAAGGGCACATGCCTGGGTTGCGGGCTCGATCCCCAGTAGAGGGCGTGCAGGAGGCAGCCAATCAAAGATTCTTTCTCATCATTGATGTTTCTATCTCTCTCTCCCTCTTCTTTCCTCTCTGAAATCAACAAAAATATATTTTTTTAAAAAAAGACTAGCTTCAGCACTTGTAACCACCACGTGTTAGATGAAGGGAGGCTTCTATTTTGACTCCATTGACTGACATTCTTGTTTGCTTCTACGGCTTTTTCACTAAAATTTATAGACACGAAGCCATGGAGACAGAGGAAGTGGACTGCTGATGGGTAGGAAGCCAGCATCTCAAGGTAAATGTGTACCCAGAGGAGATTACTTTGGAATAACATGCCAGGAGATCAAGACTTTCAGATTCATCTATGGAAGATCTGAACAGGACCAGGGGCTCATCACAGACAAATTCTGCCAAAAATCACTTTTTAAGTGTGTAAGAAGTAACATTACTAATTAACGCAAAGAAAGAGGAGAACAAATACAATCTAATTCTCAGGCACAAGTCAAAAAACTACAAATTACGTTATAGTAACCATCAGCAACCTCAAGGTCCAATTCCTATATTTCTACATCTCCTTGCAGAGAGCACAGGGATACAGAGGATCACATCATGCATCTGTGCTTTCAAGCAGTGATTTCTAAACAGTGTCCACTATCTCAGAATCACCCGAATAGATTCTTTTAATACTCATATTTTTGGGACCTACTCTCAAGGAACAACGACTCTGCATCTGGAGACGTATGCAGTACTTTAAACAATAAAGAATTTAAATTAAAAATATGACTTAAATTTGGTTTGCCTCTATTTTTGTCATTTTGCTATTTCATAGAAATTTCTCTACTTCTATATAGCACAGGCAGGCGTTATTTTTCAGATTTATTGATGAGACTTCTGAAGTTCAGAGAGGTTAGGTAACTTGCTCAAGTACTCTCAGCAGAAACCAGCAGAGCTGGGAAATGAACTCGGGCTTCTGTGTGTCTCCAAAGGTCTTGCTCTTCACAGGGAAGCTCTAACTCCTGTCCATGGGAACTAGAAGCAGCAGGAAATGAGTGAATGAGAGTGAAAGCGTGTGTGTGTATTCAGCACACACAATAAGCATGGTTGTATGAATGAGCGGGGTGAGGGGTGATAGGAAGAGGGTAAGTTTCCCAAATGTCTAGAGAGGTACTAAGAAATAAAGCAGACCCTAAAAGGGGGAAAGTGATATGAAGCTATGAAAGTTCCAACCACTGTCTTAGATGAGCAATAAGTCTCTGGTTCTGAATTGTAGAAGCTGTTCCTAACAGGGCCATCACCCCGGGTACACCACTCACACTGTAGTCTAAGTCAGCGGTTGCCAACCGGTGGTCTGCGGACCACTAGTGGTCCATGAGGTCCAAAAGGTTGGCAACCACTGGTCTAAGAACAGGGGCCCCCCGGATGACAACCAGGTGTGTAAACCTTGAGCAGGTCCAAATGAACTGCGAAGAAAGGAGAGCTGGCTTCCATCAGTTTGTGCCTTTTGATATCTTTGCAGTGTAGGCTTTCTTCTTTTCTTTTTAAATGTATTTTTATTGATTTCAGAAAGGAAGGCAGTGAGAGAGAGAGAAACATCAATGATGAGACTCATTGATTGGCTGCCTTTTGCATGCCCCCTACTGAGGACTGAGCCAGCAACCCGGGCATGTGGCCTTGTCCGGAATCGAACCCAGGACCCTTCAGTCCACAGGCCGATGCTCTATCCACTGAGCCAAACCAGCTAGGGCTGTAGGCTTTCTTATCCCCATTTTTCAGATGGCAAAACTGAGGCTCAGAGGCTAACGGTTTGTCAGACCAACAGCAGAGTTGGTGGCCAGTCAGGTTCACACCCAGGTCTGAGTCAAGAGCGCCAGCCCTGTCCAGGCATCTGGCGGTGCTTCTAGGCCAGCATTTGCAAGGGGTGGGGGTGGGGGGCAGTTGGGCCTTGGAGGGTTCTAGGTGCTCTTTACCTCACACTTCTCCACGACTGGCTGCTGCCCACACTCGGAGCTGTTGCCCGCCACGATGCCAGCTCGAAGGTTCTCGCTGTCCCCAGTACCCTCTTCCATGGAGTAGGTCTTGGAGTGGTTGCCACGGCGATGGGCTGGGGCCCTGCCCTGGGCCAGGCTGAGCTGCCTGCGGAGGGCTCGGTTCTCCTCCTCCACCTCACGCACCCGCACCTCCAGGCTCTCGCGCTCCCGCTGGCCGGGGGCCGAGTACCGGGGACTGTGCGGCTGGGACTCCAGCGGAGACAGCGACACGGGCTTCCCATCTGTGGGTGCAGAAAGACCAGGGAAGAGTTAACCCAGAGTGAAACACACCCCAGCCCCTCCACGTACCCCAGACATGCATTACTACATCGCGAAGTTCTTCTCACAATCCCATTTACAAGAGAAAACAGATGGAAAGTGGGTTACAAATAAATGCATCCAGACGGAGCTGGGAACAAAGTTGAGAACAGAATGACTTATGACGGTGATAAAAACTAACATGCTGTTTAGAGAAGACAATCATAATATAATTTTTCCTAATTAAATGCACTGTCTTCTTTTCCCTACTTGGCACGTTACTAGCTAGACACTCTTGTTATCAATAAAGCCTTATAAATATGAAGGAGGAGGAAGAATGGAGAAGGAAGAGAATGGGAAGAAAAAGGGAGGTGAGGAGTAGGAGGATGTGGAAGTAGGCAAAAAAGGAAGGGGGGAGAGAAGAAATATTAATAATGATTAAGTTGACTTAGTTCTTCCTGGGTGAACTCCTATGCATCCTTCAAAACCCTATTTCAGAAGCATCACTTCCCAGGGGAAACTTTCTAATTGCAGGCAAAATATCCTTCAACATGTCCCAAAAGTGTTTTGTACATAGGCACTATAAAAATGGACCTGTCATATTATATTTGGTAAATTATTTTATCAAACATCTTCTGTCAAGATTAGGAAATCACTAAGGACAAAGACCGGGCCTTACTATACTACTTATCTTTGTGGTAACATTATCATAATATCCAATAAGTGCCGAAAGGCTGGATGCATGTGTCCGTGCCAAGAGTAAAATTATTAAGGTCAACAAGGAAGAAGAAAGTAGGACTGTAATCAATCTCAAAGTTTCCCCAGAAAAGCAGTTACCATTCCAGGGAGTGCCAGCAACTCTCCATTTAACAATCACACACAGAGAAGATAAGTAGCGTTTTCCAAGCCACACAACCAGGACGCAGCGCTGTCAGAATGCGTAACCAGGTCTTCCTGATGCCCGAGCCCGTACACTTTCCACTAAGTGCCGTTTCATAATAGGCTAGAGAGCCACGGATGAAAAGTAACATTATGCCCGGCCGCTGTGGCTGCGTGGCTGAGCACTGACCCATGAACCAAGAGGTCACCAGCTCGATTCCCAGTCAGGGCCCATGCTCAGGTTGTGGGCTCGATCCCCAATAGGGGCTTGCAGGAGGCAGCCAATCACTGTTTCTCTCTCATGGATGTTGATGTTTCTATCTTCCTTTCCCTCTCCCTACCTCTATCTCTAAAAAATAAAAAATCAATTAAAACACACACACATTATTAATGTAAAACCCCATCTCCCAAAGATGCTTAGCAAACCACCCTGTGCACAGTAGGCTCAACGCATGCCTACCACCCAGGAGCCCCAGCAACGTAAGACACAGGGAAAGGTGTCGCTCCCGTGCCCACGCCTCCGAAATCCTGGACGCAGCTCCACCACGGCTGCCTCAGAGACTCCCCAGCAACCATCGCGTCTCCAGCAATTACCCTCTCTCCGCCGCCTGCCAGAAAAACACTCCTCTTTTTTCATCCTTCCCGTTTTTCTTCTTCCTCTCCAGGCCCCACTGAGCTTCCAAACTGTCCCAGGAAGTCGGTGAGACTCAGGAAACTTGAGGATCACAGGAAGAGGCAAGCACACCCTGCAGTTCCCCATGCAGCCTTCCGCATCCCCTGTGCCCAGGGCCCTTTGATGTCCCTCTGGGCCTTCACAAACACAGCTCCCTCTTTCCCTCTTAATCACCTCGGGGTTAAACTCCGGAGCGCCCGCTCCTCTCCCATCCAGGCGGCAAACAGGACGCTCGGGATGACACTGCCCGGGACTACAAATCAAAGGCCAGGGCGCGTGTGTGGGGACGTGAAGCCACAGGTCAGTGAGGGTGGCACTGTCGCTGAGCTGGCCAGTGATGAGCGGTGACCCAGGCGTTTGAAACCGGTCTCCCTGTTTGCTCAAATCAAATCAGTTCCACCGAGAATGAAAAAGAATAAGCAGCCAACAGCAATTGTGTTTTCTCAGCCGACATCCACCCTTGGGGCAGGGGTGGGAGAGGGGCATCGGGCCTGGCAGTGGGCAGCGTGGCGCCGGCTGTGTGTCTGCGCCCCGCCTGGCAGTTCATGCTGAGGATGTCTTAGGTCATCACGGCCCAGGCAGGTGGCAATTGGTGACTCCATTACGGATGAGGACACTGAGACCCTAAAAGCGTAAGCCATGTTCCCACAGTGGTGCAGCCTGATTAGATCCGAGGTGAGTGAGAGGTACAGGTGCTCTCGGGCACAAGGTCTTGGGGAACGTTTTGGGCAGGAACCCAAGAATCTCTGGGAGCCCACAAAATGAACGACAAACGGGAACTGTGAGTGGGTTCTTTGGAGGGGTCACTTAAATGCTCCCAGTGTCAGTGTTCCCTTCTGTGAAATGGGAGCAGAAGTGCTAACCTTACAAGGAGGACGGAAGGCTTAAGTAAGGTCCCAAAATGCAAGCACCGAGCCCTGTCCCTGGGAGTCACTCGGTATAAAGTAATTCCTCCAACTCCTTCCCAGTGCGGGTCGTGGTATCACAGGTGAGATGAGCTGACGATGACAAGGTGGTAAATTTTCTGAACACCGCGCTGTTCTGAGTGGTCTGTGGGAGGAGTAGCCAGCAAGCCAGGCCTTCCTCTGACACCATCCTGCCTTCAGCCTTAGGTGGGTCAGAGTTCACCCAGGGCGATAGGGAAGTCAGGCAGGTTTCCCACGGCGGCCTCGTTGCCTCCCCTGCTCCTCTCCAGAAAGCCCCACATTTGACATGTTCATGGGAAGCACATTTCAATTCTTTGATTATCTATCCTATATAACAAAAGGCTAATATGCAAGTAGCCCAAACGGCGGAACAACCGAACAACTGGTCGCTATGATGTGCGCTGACCACCAGGGGGTGTGTGCGGAACATGGCGGGCGTTGGCTGTGATAGGATGGTGGAGCAGGTGAGTGGGGGTGCCAGACCAAGGCAGGGTGCCGGCCGCTGTCATCGGGGCGAGCCTCTGGTGGTTACTGAAAATTCTTTGCTCCCGTGGGCCATGGTACCGCCTGGCACTCACACCTGTTGCTGGTGCCAGACCTGCTCGCACCCTCTGCCAGCGCTGGCCCCGCTGGCACCTGCAGTCAGTGCCAGAGCCACCGCTTGCACCTGCTGCTGGTGCCCGGCACCAGTCCCGATCACTCGGCACCATCAGCGGTGTGAGCGGCGGCTGCAGGCCCTGATCGCCCCTGAGGGCTTCTCCACCTCCCCCTGCTCCTAAGGGGTAATCGGGGAAGCAGCCGCCTCTTGAACCCACGGCTGGAGCTGGCCCCAATTGCTCCATGCTGTCAGTGGGTGCTAGTGGGAGCCAGGCTGCTGGCAGACAGGGGACCAGGGGCTGCGGCAGGAGGGGCAAGGCAGGGGCACAAAGGATGGGCCAAGACCTGCCCCTGTGCCTACCACAGCCTCAGGGTCCACAGTTCCTTTCAAGGTGCATGAATTTGTGCACTGGGCCCCTAGTGTGTGTGTGTGTGTGTGTGTGTGTGTGTGTGTGTGTGTGTGTATATATATATATATATATATATATATATATATATATATATAAAAGCCTAAGCGACCAGCTGGCCGGTAGCTCTGACACACAATGACCACCAGAGGGCAGAAGCTCCGACCGGTAGCTATAATGCACACTGACCACCAGGGGGCAGACACTCAATGCAGGAGCTGTCCAGTTGTGGTGACCTGGCAGCTGCGGCTCTCAGGTGACACACCCGGAACCAGAGAGGAGGGAGCCCAATTTCAGGGTGCATCACCCAAGAACTGCCCTCTCCCAATCCAGGACCCTTCGGGGGATGTTGGAGAACAGGTTTCGGCCCGATCCCCGCAGGCCAGGCAGAGGGACCCCACCGTGCACTGGTCCTCTAGTTCTTTGATAATTAGCCACAAACAAAGGATAATTATGCAAGTCCCAGGCGGCTACAATTCCAGGGATACTGGAGGGGAAATGCTCTCAACATCTTGTGTCCATTTCTATGGACCCTTCTTCGACCCCAAATGGCTTGAACCAAACTTTGCTCTCAAACTCTGTACATTCATCACCAATGAAGACACACAGAATAATAAACGCCAGGCCTCAAAGAGGGGAAGTCGTGCTGTGCCCAGGGTCCAGGCGGAGCCATTGTCCTACGTCCCAGAAGCTGGAGCCAGCCTTGCTGGGAGGAAGCGACAGGGATGCCACACAAGGGCTGCTCACTGTGGGGGAAACCAGGGAATGCTTCCTCCCAAAATCCTCCAACGGGATTTTCTGGAAGCTGTCTTTGGCACCCGAAGCAACCCTGCGTTCCAGCAAAGGCCTCGGAGATCTTCTGGCGAAGACGGAACAACAGTAAGAAGGAGGTTGGTTCCTCACAAGCTCTGAGAGAGAATCTGCAACCACAGACTGGGGAGGACACCGAGGTTTGCTTCCTCCTAACAAGCGAAATGTGACTTGACTTTTTCCTCCACTAAATTGTTTTCCAGAGCCTTGTCTTAAAGAGCTTCATTAAGTCAAGCAGGTGAAGACGTTCTTAGTGCCAGTGTGCCGTGCCTCTAGCTGGGTTTGGGCTGTAAGTGCTGAAATGTACCCTGATGAGCAATGATGTCAGTGTTTTGCCCCTTGAAACGCGAGATTCAATGATTTCAAAGCTTCAAATAATTATTATTATTTTTGCCAAATATTCTGAGTTCTGGAAGTTGGAAACAGTCGGTCTTTGAACTACTGTTTTCACAATACAGTAACTGAATCTTTCCTATTTCTGTTGGATAGATATCCAAGAAGTCTAAGCATGGACAGAAGGACTTTGGTTAGTAGCATTCACATCATCACCAAACTCAGCAGAAGATAATGTATACAGTGCTTTATTTTTTAAAGATGCTTTTATTGATTTCAGAGAGAGGAAGGGAGAGGGAGAGATAGAGAGAAACATCAATGATTAGAGAGGATCACTGATCGGCTGCCTCCTGCACGACCCACACTGGGGGTCAGCCCACAACCTAGGCATGTGCTCTGACCAGGAATTGAACCACAACCTCCTGGTTCAAGGGTCGATGCTCAACCACTGAGCCACACCGGCCAGGCAGTGCTCTATTATTTTTATATAATTGAACAACTGGACAGTGGAGCCGAATTCTTATCTTAGATCACTAGGCCGTTTAGTAAATTATGGGTGCGTAACAACACAATGCATCCCAAAAAATGTGAGTACTTATTCCCTCCAAATCTGGAGAATCAACCAGTGTGTGAGAGCACAATCCATTCACATCCCAATCATGTTTGACCACCCTCTGCCCCTTCAGCTCCTTAACTCCCATCACTTTTTGCATGGCCACCAGCTCTCGCATTGGTCCCCACTGGCTGAGCTTGAGAAGGCAGCATTCCCCTGGCACAGCATCTTGCACCGTATTCTATACATACTAGAGGCCCGATGCACTAAGATTTGTGCAAGAATGGGCCTTCCTTCCCCTGGCTGCCGGCACCGCCTTCACTCCAGCCCAGAGCCGCCTTTCCACCTTCCCATGCTGCCCAGAGGCTAGGAGCGACTGGTGCATCCCGCCCCGCCCCTGGCCACTCAGTGCCTGCGTATGCAAATTAACATGCCATCTTTGTTGGGTTAATTTGCATACTAACTCCTGATTGGCTTGTGGGTGTCGCGAAGGTACGATCAATTTGCATCTTTCTCTCTTATTAGTGTAGATGCAACAGTTGGATCCAATACCCTTAATTAACCTTTTGCACTCGGATGTCGAGTGTGACTCGACACGGTTAGCATCGGTAGCAGCTCGTATGTCGAATCGTATTGAATGTATCAATAATTTGAAATATAAAAAAATCCAAATAAATAAGTTTGTATGAAAGAAACTCCAGTTTTTTATTCTACTGCCGCGCTTTGTAAAATCTGGGGTATTTAAAAAATTAAATCCCGAGTAGAATAAAGGAATCGAGAAAAAAGCAAGCGAGTGCAAAGGGTTAATAGAGTCATCAAAACTAAAAGCAAAACAAGAGCAATGATTTTATCCTTTGCAAAGCATGAACTGGGCATGCTCACCCAGGCCCTCAACATGGCCCTTGACAGTAGAATCAGACACAGAAATATTCCAGAATTTCTCCTTAATTGTCTCTCTGGCAGCACTCAAGATGGAAGATTTTATAAGTATGTTTCCACTGATCAGTTTTTTTAATGTTAGCAATAACTGTGTTATTTTGTATAAAATATTCATAGCCCTTATAAAATCCCACTAATATGGCCCAAAGTAGCAAATCATATGTGCTAGGGAGAATCATATTTTTCAGTAAAAAATTTTAATAAGGTCTGATTTTTTTAAAACTAAAAATCTTATTCAAATCAAGAGAGCCACATGAGACGATTCTTTAGCAAGGTTTTAAGGTTTTATTTTACATTTGTTACACAGAAGGTATTGAAAACTATCCTATTCTAAATATGTGAATCAATAAACCACAAATTGTCATTTTGGTAACCATATTCACTGACCAAAAGGGATTTTAGTGACTATTTTCTAATGGGGAGTATTATCCATTCTGCTCCTTCACCCTCTCCAAGTGTGTCTAGACCAAGTATGTCAAACTCGTATCCAGCAGGCCGTGTGTCTAAACAAGGCATGCGGACTGCTGGCTGCAAGTCTGACATGCTTGGTCTACACTGTCTTATTTCAGGGGTGGAATATCAGAATGAAATGCTGGCCCATGGAAGGGAGGAAGGGACTCATAAAAAGGACCCAAGTTCTGGCTAGTTTGGCTCAGTGGATAGAGCATCATCAGCCCACAGACTGAAGGGTCCCAGGTTCGATTCCGGTCAAGGGCACATGCCTGGGTTGTGGGCTCGATCTCCACTGGGGGGCATGCAAGAGACAGCTGATCCATGATTCTCTCTCATCATTGATATTTCTATCTCTCTCTACCTCTCCCTTCCTCTCTGAAATCAATATGTGTGTGTGTGTGTGTGTATGTATATGTGTGTGTGTGTGTATGTATGTATGTATGTGTGTGTGTGTATATATAAAATGTGTGTATATATATATATGTGTATATATATATATGTGTATATATACATATATATATATATATATATCTACCTAATAAAAGAGTAACATGCTAATTGACCGTACCTTCGCGATGCCCACCAATCAGGAGTATGCAAATTAACCCAACAAAGATGGTGGGCTAATTTGCATATGCAGGTGCTGAGTGGCTGGGGATGGGGCAGGATGCCTGCGTCATCGCCATGGCGACGACGCAGGTGTTCTGCACCACCCCAGCCACTCCGGGCCTCTGGGCAGCGTGGGAAGGCAGAAAGGTGGCTCCGGGCTGGAGCGGAAAGGCTGCTCTGGCCAGAGTGAAGGCGGTGCCGGCAGCCAGGGGAAGGAAGGCCCATTCTTGCACAAAGATATATATATGTGTGTGTGTGTGTGTGTGTGTGTGTGTATGTGTGTGTGTAAAAAAAAAAACCCAAAACAATGAATGCCTCACACCATACATGGGCCTTTCCCTGGATGCAAAGAACACGACCCACGGTGCTTTGCTCTCCCAAGAGGGGGAGCTACCATATAGCACTCTGACGACGATGGCCTTATCGGTTGGAGGACGCCCTGGGGCCGTAGAGCAAAGCTGAAAGCAAAACATGACTAGAAGCCTGGAGAGTGGCCTTCACGCAGCATGTCCGCCCATGACAGCGATCATTCTGCTTACCGCCCCGCACCTGAAACACCACACGTGCCAAACCTGAGCAAAGGTCTCCGGCTGCATGGGAGTGAGGATCAACACAGAGGAAAACCCCCTCCTCCCACCTCTGCTGTTTCAGGGGGTCTGGTGCCAAGGAGAACTGACTCGATGTGCATGGCATTTCCTGGGCCCGCTGACATCCCTTTCTCCACTACCGTCCAGGCTTTGAGACCGGCCACGGACCTTCCCCCAACCTCCCACTGCTCGCCTGACCCCCAGGGATATCGCGTCAGCAGGAGCACCCGACCCTGGCCTGCAGGGAGAACCCGATGAGCTGCTGAAAGGAAGGAGCTGGAAGAGAGATCAGTAGAAAGACACAGTTATCCAAGGCAAGGAGGGCTGTTTATTTGCATCGGTTAAAGTTAGCAATGGCTAAGGAGCCAACCAGAAGCATGAGCCGCTGCGAGAAAGAATATTCTAGCACATTTCACAAAGAAGAGGAAGTGAGTATTTTTGTCAATGTGGGTGACGCCTCCAATAGCATCCCTTTCCTGCAAACTGCCGCGTCACCTAAATCAGCGTTATCAACCTCAGCTCAACTGTAAATTAAAGACAAGAGGGAACGTGCAGAAGCCTGCCTGAGCGTCCCCCCTGCCTAGAAATGGCTGCCCCCCTTTTCTCTCTCTTCTTGTCCCTTCTTCACAGCCTCCAACCCCCTTTGTCAGTGTGACTGACTTAAATTATATTCCAAGTCCCATAACTATCTATATTGAAATGAAGAAAACACACACACACACACACACACACACACACACACACACACAGAAAATAAAAACCCTTATCAATCCTCTTTTCACCCTGTCCTGACAAATCCAAACTATTCCTCAGGGGAAAATCAGAAATGAAGAATGAAGTTTTAGCAGGAGTGATTTGGGAGGGAGAGGGGAGGGGAGAGATTTTATCAGGAGCGCCGCTTGACAGCAATCACGCTTTATCAGGATGGGCACTTGGCAAAGATAAGACTTTACCACGAGCAAGATAGATGTTTGGGTAAAATATTGTGCTGATACCTATTACGCAAAACCTACCGTCTCTACTTTTGACAGATGGTTATTTTCTTCCAAGTCCTACTCGTGGGAGGATGGCATTTTTTTATAAGGTGCTTCCAACAGTATCAGGAAAGCAAGAAGAATAAAACAAAGGACCTTTAACAGTTGGACTACATTGAGGCAAAGCCAGGGTTTTTCCGGGCGACATAAAGTGTAGGGAGCACAGACCCACACAGAGGATGCGAGAGATGCCTTGATAGCGGGGGCCCCAGGACCAGATCCCAATTCTGGCCCCGAAGAGAAGAGCCCCTCGCAGGACGAAGGCCCATCTGAGACCTTACTCGTGGGACTGGCCTCAGAGGCTGGGTCGGGCGGGGGGTGATGAAGCTGCTCTGTCCAGAGGAACGCAGGTTCCAGCCTTGCTGGACTTCCTGGAATTCCTGTGGAAATCTCCCGGGCCTTCCCAAATCCCCCTTCTGGCCCTGGAGAGTACCCCACAGAACCAGTGAGCCTCACCCACCAGCATTTCCTTACAGGGGGCAAGCCCTGTACTCAATTCCTGGGTGGCATGACTGACAGTTGGAATAAGGATTAAGCATCTGTATTGTTTCCTTTGCAGGCTTAGTCACCTGCTGAATTCCCTTTGACTCATGACTATCTCCCTGAACATTCCTTCTAGGAACCCTCCTCTATTCCGCTCAGGGTGAGTGCCCCTCCATTCCTCTGGCAGTCCCCGGGGCCCCTGCAACCTCCTACCACATGGATTTTGGGGTGGTAGCACCTGATTGTGCATCCAACTTCACCCTGTGCCTACCATCCCCTCCACACCTGCTCATGGCAGACACTCTACAGGTGAAGGCAGGGGCAATGGGGCATCCCCTTTGCTTCCCAAGTGTCTCACAGTGTCAAGAACACGGGGCACTCCTAGGTGCCTGCCACACTGTGAAAAGAGATGACGACTCAGGGGTTTCGTGCTGTCCCCACATCCGAAGGAGAGCCCTGGACTCCTACCTCCAAAACCTTCTGCTCCCTCTGAGGGCAAATGGGGTCACTGTTGTTCCCATTGCACAAACACATAAGGCTCACTTTTTTTTATTGAATATACTTTTACATTTTATTTTATTGATTTCGGAGAGGCAAGGAGAAGAAGAGATAGAAACAACAATGATGAGAGAGAATCACTGATCAGCTCCCTCCTGCACGCCCCACACTGGGGATCAAGCCCGCAACTCAGGCATGTGCCCTGACCAGGAATCAAACGGGTTCATAGGGCGACACTCAACCACTGAGCCACACTGGCCGGGCTGAAGGTATGATCTTAAGATGAGCTTCTAGACACCCAGTTTGTAGCCTGAAGCTGGTATTGCTGGCTCCTTTGCAAACGGGTGGATCTGTCCTACCTTCTGTAGCCTGCAGCACAGGAAGGAGGGGAGGGCAGGGGAAAGAAGCACCCATGATACTGTCAGGGGTCAGAGGACTCAGCTGCTGGAGGGTGGCCTGAGAGGTGGAGAAGGGAAAGTGGGGGAATCAGAGACCTCTGTCTGCAATCCCCAAGCATTCGGAGGTGGTTCAGAAGCTGCAGTATCTAGGGAGGCCTAGAAATGGTTAACTCGGTTTCTCTAGGGATGAGGGATGAGTCCCTTCAGCTGCTCATCAATAGAATCTCCAGCTGATAATTATTAAGTGAATCTCAGGCTGCATTTGCATATGTACAGCGCACTTCCCACTTCAGCCACAATGGAAGGGAGGAGGCACTTCCTGGTGGAGCCACTCTGGGAGGCCTGGGCTCCAGCCTGCTAGGCCTTCACATCCCCACACCAATCAAGCCAGACACATTCAGCCTAAATATACCCACATCCCAAAATACAGCGTTTGTCAAAATCCAGAGCTCAAAGAGGAGACTGCTCTCCCCAGATCTGAGGGACATGTTCCACCAAGCTACCTGTCGCCAAGGAATGTGATTCCCAGGGGGGCCCACCCAGGCATGCGCGCACACCTGGGTGGTTTTATTGGATGATGGAACTGCTATTGGTTTCTCCGAATAAAAGGCTTCTATGCTCCTCACTTATTCCGGACACGTTTTGATCTTTGCCCCTGTCCATGAAGATGCTCCAGGCCCTGAAGAAGCTAGAGGACTTCTCTGTCTTAACATTTCTCTTGGCTTGGGAGGAAGGAAGGAGCTAAGTAGGGTGTCTCTCCTTCCACAGGTAAGGATGGCACACAGGAAAGTCACCCCTCCCAGGAGTATAGTGAGGGTGCTGTCCTCAGCATGGCTGAAAACCAGGGCCTTCAAAATACCAGTGTCGCCTGTAGACACTGAAACCCGACTGTAATGAGGAAGCTGCCAGGGCTGTCTACATGCATAGGCTGTCTAAAATCATACCCGCACCCCAGCCTGTTTGGCCCAGTGGATAGAGCATCGGCCTGGGGACTGAAGGGTCCCAGGTTCGATGCCGGTCAAGGGCACGTGCCTGGGTTGTGGGCTTGATCCCCAGTAGGAGCCTGCAGGAGGCAGCCAATCAATGATTCCTCTCATCATTGATGTTTCTATCTCTCTCTCTCCCTCTCCCTTCCTCTCTGAAATTAATAAAAAATATATTTAAATAAATAAATAAAATCATACCCGTGACATTCTACAGACAGAAGCAGACAACAGGCTGAAAAACAATATCAAGTATTAACTCTGGGTCTCTTCATTCTTGCTGACGTCTGTGGTCCTTTTGGGGCCTCAGTGTCCACATCTGTAAAATGGGAGAAGCCGGGCTCCTCTCACACAACACCATCAGGGTTATTGTGGGTACTAGGGAGATTTTATTTTTGTTTATAACCGATAAATATGCATTCATTTGACAATCAGCTAAAGCCTCTTCTGTAAGAACATGCCCACTGTGAAAACCTACAACACCTTTCTTGCTTAAACCACAAAGGCATTGCCAAACACTTTCAGCTTCGGTATCTTTCAAATGCGGGGAAAACTTAAAAAGACACTTATGAAGTAATCAGAATACAGAAACCCTTCCATATTTTTATCTTTTACCCATTTTTTAAGTTGTCTTGCTTACGCTGAACTTGGTAGCTGTTTATATGGCAACGGAACTTTTTTAGGTCATTGTTCCAAAATACCGAACAGTCTTTTTATTATTATTATTATTATTATTAGAAATGCTTCTTCCTGTACTCATATTTCACTGCTTTATGTAATAATTAGATCATTTAATTATATGATGAAGGTCTACCCTAACAGGCTTGGTAAAATACTAAAGTGACTTTTGCTAAGCACACAATTCAACTGTGTGGGCCGAACAAGGCCAAACAGGTCTAGAAGGCAGGCCGGCACCCAGGAGACAATACGTGCAGTGGGACGGACATGCACTTCCAGAGAGGGAAGGGAGGGGTGCTTGGTTGGTGGATGTGCTCTCTCGTGGAGCTGAGTTAAGGATCTTCCACTGAGCCCTTACCTCGTGGTGCTGCTGCTGGGAAAATCAGCGAGACCATGCACAGGAGGCAGCCAGCTGCCCACGCTAGGTGTGAGATAAGGACTTGCCCAAAGTTCTCATTATTTATCTTATTACAGGGGACAAGCCATTTTTTCCGTAAGCCATGCATGCTGGCTGATAGAAAGAATACTCCTTTGCATTGCTAGACCACTAGACAATCCATGTAGAGCATCTGTGGATGGGCTACCATTGATCGTTTTTGCTTTTTAAGTTTTTATTGAGTTCAGAGAGGGAGGGAGAGGGGGAGAGAGAGAGAGAAACGTCAATGATGAGAGAGAATCTTGATCAGCTGCCTTCTGCACGCCCCCTACCAGGGACCAAGCCGGAAACCTGGGCATGTGCCCTGACCTGAAATTGACCTTTGACCTTCTAGTTCATAGTTGGACACTCAACCACCCGGACTGGGCTACCATTAATCTTTCCTGTGAGTTGACGAAAGTAGAGAAGGGACTGTCACTGTGCCCACCCCACACGAGGCAGGTGAGATCCAGGGCCCCACAGGCACCTGCCTGCCGTCCCCAGGAACAGAGGGAGCAGGGCCAGGGGTCAGAATTCCCTCTCACGAGTTCACAGTCCCTGACACTGGCGCTAGGACCTATGTTGCTGCTCATCACGTGAATAGCTCTGGAAGCAGTGTAAGTACTCAGTGGTGTGTGAGGGTGCACGGACGCAGATCTTCCCTTGAAATGAAGCACGGTCACGAGAGAGGAGCCTTGATGGGTCGACGCAGACCCCTCTGCTGACCTTGTCCTTCCACAGGAAACACTGCGGCAGACCTCCAGTCCCGAAGCCTCAGGCCGTGCTTCTGAGGCCTTCTAGGCCCACACAGTTGCAGACGTGAGGCGGGCACATGCCCGGGTTTCCTGTTGCAGCGACTGAGCCATCACAGAGGAGGCAGCAGGAGGGGTACCAGCTGTGCCAACCTTGGGCAAGTCATTTCACACGGCCGAGCCTCCGTCAACAGGGACCACGGTTCTGTGTATCTCACAGGGCTACTGTGAAATTAGGATCTTTCAACGTCTATGGGAAAGGCCGAGGTAAGGCAGGGAACCTTCTAGGCATGGAACACGATGTTCTTCGTAAGGGAAGGTACTCAGGGCTTCCTTGGGGTGAGTATTGCTGCTGTTACTAGCAAACGTTCATGCACCACGCTCTTTAATTTAGTAGTAAAAACTGACATCTGGCCCGGCCGGTGTGGCTCAGTGGTTGAGCGTCGATCTATGAGTCAGGAAGTCACAGTTCGATTCCTGGTCAGGACACATGCCTGGGTTGTGGGCTCAATCACCAGTAGGGAGTGTGCCGGAGGCAACTGATCAATTATTCTTTCTCGTCATTGGTGTTTCTATCTCTCTCACCCTCTCTCTTCCAATAAAAATATAGATTTTTTAAAATCACAGACATCTGTGGCAGAGTATAGCCTTATCATCTTAATATTACGCAGCTCAGGCAAAACGGAAGAAAAACAACGTCCACAGAGCTCTGAGAAGCCACTGGAGGTATTTCACCTAGTGGAGGAAAGGCCCACCCTTCCTCCCGGAGAGCATCCTATCTAATAAAAGAGTAATATGCAAATTAACCATCACTCCATCACAACAAGATGGCTGCCCCCATGTGGACACAAGATGGCCAGCAGGGGAGGGCAGTTGGGAGGGACCAGGTCTGCAAGGGAGGGCAGTTGTGGGCGATCAGGCCAACAGGGGAGGGCAGTTGGGAGGGACCAGGCCTGCAAGGGAGGGCAGTTGGGGGTGATCAAGCCTGCAGGGGAGGGCAGTTAGGGGTGACCAGGCCAGCAGAGGAGGGAAGTTGGGGGCAACCCAGGCCTGCAGGGAAGGGCAGTTGGGGGGACCCAGGCCAGCAGGGGAGGGCAGTTAGGGGTGACCAGGCCTGCAGGGGAAGGCAGTTAGGGGCAAACAGGCTGGCAGGGGAGCAGTTAGGCATCAATCAGGCTGGCAGGGGAGGTGTTAGGGGATGATCAGGCTGGCAGGCAGCAGCAGTTAGGGGCAATCAGGAATGCAGGCAGGCAAGCAGTTGGGAGCCAGCAGTCCTGGATTGTGAGAGGGATGTCCGACTGCCCATTTAGGCCCAATCCTACCTGGATCGGGCCTAAACGGGCAGTCGGACATCCCTCAAGGGGTCCCAGATTGGAGAGGGTGCAGGCTGGGCTGAGGGACACACCCCCCCCCATGCACGAATTTCATGCACCAGGCCTCTAGTCACATTAGAAGGCTCTTGGATGTGACATTAGTTCCGGGAGCAGACAATGCGATCAGACAGGTCCCCTGTGCAGGCACCTGGACACCCACCATCTGCTGGCTGAGGCCTGGAGAGCCCTTTCCCCACCTGCTTTCGCATGAAACCCATGTCCTGCGCCCTCTGATAAACGCCTGCCAGGTCCCCAAGCCCCCATCACCCCGAGATTGAATGACTGCAGCACAACAGTATTTTCCGTACGGCGGGAGTCAGAGCCATCAGGCAACGTAATATATCCCTCTCTGAAGGGAAGAACAAACACACTGGAAGCAAGTGATACCTACAATGTCTGAACCAAAGGAACGTGTATATGGGTCAATGTCTCACAACATGAATAAATGCAAAAGGACCAAAATGACCTCCGCTGTGATTTGTATTATAATTCACGAGGCCGTGTGCTCAGACCCGGGAGGTCGGCAGCCTGCCGTCCGGGAGCAGACGAGGTCACGGGGAACAAGAGACAAGGCAGGTCCCCAAGGTCAGGCTTTTACAAAAGACATCCTCCTACAAATGACAAGAGCCCTGCTCTGTCAACCTGCCTGTTTGGAACTGGGATTTTGATTTCCTCCCGTCTACAAGCTCATGCTGGCCAAGCGCCAGTAAGTCAGGTATTCGCTCATCCCCTCCATTCTCACATTGACAAAGCATCTGCAACATGACAGTCCCTTTCCACAGAGCAGCCTAAAGCCCCGTCGGGAGACAGGTAAGTAAAGATGAAATTACAGTGCAAAGAGCTGAAGTAGGAGGGTTAGGACAGCACCTCCGAAGCTCAGCCTAGAAGGTTCAGGGAAAACTCCCAGGAGTCATCACATCCCGGCCGAGAGCTGGAGCATGAGCGGCTAGAAGCAGAATTGAGAGGAGAAATGTTCAAGCAGAAGAAACAGCATAAGGCAAAGGCTTAGAACCACGGTTCCCTAACTGTGTGCCAATGTGCCCCCGGGTACCCCAGTAAACCCACTGGGCACCACCAGGTATTTTCCAATTCTCAGAGAAGTGCAGTGATTCTCAGCATCTGCCAGACCCTCCCTGACCTGCCTGCTCAAGGCAGCCCACAGTTTCATCATCAGACAGTGCTACAGGCCATATGTATATATATTTTATTTTATTTTTTGCAAAACTGGATTTTCAGAACTTGCTAAGATAAAAAGCAATCACCACATGGAAATCAATGTGCCTCGGTGTCCAGTCCGATTCCAAGGTTTGAGAAGTTGTGCGGTGCCCAACAGGTCAACATATCTCATGAACAAATCACTGTGGTTATTAAAGAGTGAAATGAAAATCCCTTTACTTTTCTCCAAACAGCTCCTAAATTGTTACGACATAAACAGTGCCAGGACATTAATCAATGGAATAATTAGGTATTTCATTTGGCCTGTGGGCCGGGTGAAAAAAAATTTCTATGGCACCAAGGGCCCCAAGAAACGAGAAAATGGGGGCATGTGAGGTGCAGAGGCCAGAGGGCCTAGCGCTCACAGCGGACATAAAATACGTTCACACGACTGAGTCACTTCGCCGAGGGCAAGGGGAGGCCCAAGCAGAGAAGCTGCTGGGAAGACAGATGGGCGGATCCCCGAGGGTCTCGTAAGCACATGGAAGAACTTGGCCTTCGTGCGAGGCCAGTGGCAGCCACACAAGAGTTGTCAACGTCCCTGCTGCACCAAATGCACCCCCCGGGGAGCTTCGCTGGACTCTCAGAACGCCTGCATGGCACAACCTTGTGTGGCTGCCACGTGCCGAGCCCACACTGAGCAGTGAGGGCCGGAGCCCGGCCCGTTCCCATGAAAGCCCTCCTGAGGTCTCTGCAGAACGGCTCGCTGTGTCCCCTCACCCACTGAACCGAAGTGAAAGCTCGATGCAAAATGGGAAATGCTTTACAAACAGAAGTCATCACTGTCTGGCATTTAGACATGCATTTCCTATTCTAAATAAACTTAGTCCACCTACAGGGACTTCAAGTCCTGCTTCGACCCCTCACCGGGCAGGCTGTTAACACGGCCCTTCCTCCTTCTATATTATTGCCAAAGCTAATGCTCCTTTATCCCTCTAATCCCCAAACCACGTCCGGACACAAAGAGAAAGAGCTTCCTGGGAAATCTGACTGTTTCACTTCAAGAACATCTGACGGGTTCGGCACGCCGAAACAACCTTTCTTGTCATTTCTCTGAAGAGCCATCTGAGGTTTGCAAGAATGCTGACTTTTTACGAATGCTTGCCTGCATGTTATATTTAACAATCAAATAAAGAATACTGAAGACATAGCTCCTAGCGCATTTTATATATGAGGAAGGACTGTTCTTTAAAATGTGATGCTGAAGAAAAATTTCTGACTGGGCTTACAAAAGCTTTTATCAATCTACACTGAGTGGCCAGATTATTATGATCTCTGAACGCATAATAATCTGGCCACTCAGAGTGTGTGTGTGTGTGTGTGTGTGTGTGTGTGTGTGTGTGTGTGTGTATTAGAGGCCTGGTGCATGAATTCGTGCATGGGTGGGATCCGGCCAGCCTGGCCAGGGGGAGGGGACATGGGCGGTTGGCCGGCCTGCCTGCTGGTCGGACTCCTGGTTGAGGGGACAATTTGCATATTAGCCTTTTATTGTATAGGATATACACTGAGTGGCCAGATTATTATGCGTTCAGAGATCATAATAACCTGGCCACCCAGTGTATGTCCCACAGCAACCCACCTGGCCTCTCACCCCAGCTGTCACTCACTCCTGCCCAGGGAAGAGGGGTGGATATATCTGATTGGCCAGGACCTGCGCATGCTCAGCCCGGCCCCGCCCCTGTCCTTCCAGGGGCAGTCTGCCTGGGGAGAGGCCTGCCACACTCCCCCGGGAGGGGGCTAATGAGTCTGCTCTGCTGCTAAGATGGTCTCATTCGTGGGAGGAAACACATCTGTCTACCTGGTTGAGACACATTCTCTAAGTGGTTTTAACGAAAAAGAAACAGCTTTTCCTCTCTCTGCCTGGTCCTGCGTCTCTGCCTGTTCTCATCTCAGACACGGAAGAGAACGGTATTAGTTATCGATCCCTAAAACCTCAGCACTAGCAAGACACCCGAGAATCAAGCCGGTTAGTAGGAAGGTGGACCTGACAGACCACAAATCCTCTGCATTTCACAAACACCTATGGAGCCCCTCTGATGTGCTGGGGACACCTGGTGAGAAAGGCAGATATGGTCTCTTCGGAGCTATTTCTAGTTCATCAGGAGGACAATCGACCCCTCCAATCAATTGCTTAGTTCTAAGAGTGATAAGGATGAAGTGCTGTGAGAGTTGTAATAAGATTCTCAGTCCCGGTAAAGGGCCCCACGGTAGGCGGGCCTGCGATCCAGGCACCACTTTCAATCCCACACGCTCTCCCTCATTCCCAGATGCACGGCCGCTACCCCCTCATCACGCTCACGCCCCAGCCACTTCACTTCCCCATCACCTCTGGTTAATCAGATTCTCTCCATCCCCACCTGCAAGTCCACATCCCAAACTCCCGTGCCTTCCAGTGGATCCACGTGGACCCACTCTATTATAAAAATTATTTTTGCCTTAAAATACACATAACGTAAAAAGTTACACCTTAGCCACGTTTAAATGTACAGTTTGGGAACATGAAGTACATTCACACACACTGTTGCCAATGATCGACAGACACACCCATCTCCAGAATTCTTTTCATCTTGCAAAACTGAAACTCTCTACCATTCACCACTGGCTCCCGTTCCCACCCACCCTTCAGGCCCTGGACACCACCCCCCCGCTTTCTGTCCCTGTGACTTTAACTATTCTAGGAACCGCATATAAGTGGAGTCATACAAACTGTCTTTTTCTGACTGGCTTATTTCACTTGGCATAACGTCCTGAACTTGGACGGTTTTTATTTCCATTCTAAGCATGTCTGCTAGCATCTAGTAAGGTAGCAAAGCATTTCTGTTCCTGTGTATCATTTCACAAGTTAACACAAGAGGAGGACCTGATTTGGATGAGCTCAGAAAGGGCATGTCCAAAAACGTGAGATTTCATCCAATAACTGACAAGCGAAAAAGATGGCTCCGGAGGAAAAGGGAAGAGACAGAAGATTTGAGACAGGAGAGGAAGGAAGCCTGAGGGGAGAAAGAGGTCGGAATACTCGGGAAACTGGAAAAGAAGTGAACAACCAGCACAAAGGCCAGAGTGGGTGGAGAGGCGGACAGGTGGGCCCAGGGGAAGGGCTGCTGGAGGTGCAGGACCAAAAGGCCTTGGCAAACGGATGCTCTCGATTCCCTGGAAGTTGTAGTGTAAACGGGACCTTATGTTTGAGGGACTTGCCAGATTGTCTCTAACTATCCAAGACCGCTCCCCTCAACCAACAAGAATTCTACGCAGGACGATGACTCATTTCTCATTTGCATTATCTCAAATCATCCCCCCACGGCTCTCTGAGGTAGGCCTTCTCTCCCGTGGCGAGGACAGCTAAGGCAAGGCGAGCAATTGGCCCAAGGTCATCTGGCCGGTACGTGATCAGGACCGAGGCATGGACAAAGATCTGTCGTCAATAGCCAGGCCATGATCACCAAACCATGGCTCCTGAGAAGCCTGGGGGTGCTCGGATTTGTTTTTCGGAATGCTTATTTCAGTTCTCCTTCCAAAAGGCAGCTCTGTGGTTTGCATGCATTACAGACACCAGCAGTATAAGTTGTAGGGTGATATTTTGGTAACAAAAAATAGCTTTTGCATAAAACATCAAAAAGTGGCTCGTGCAGATCCGCTGCTCACTCCGCTTGCCGAGAGAATCGGGCCATCGCTCCGAGCTTCCCCCCGAAGAGGCCAGATTGCGGGGACGGAACCAGGGAGAGGAGCCAGCCGGGCCCAGGTGCAGAGTCCCCGGGGAAATGTCACTGCCCACACGCAGCTCTTGGCATGGGAGAGAGTGGGCTCCGCCTACCCGGCGGATGGCTGCAGACGCAAAGGCCCGAGAAAACAGCCAGCCAGCTGAAACCGGTTTATAAGACAGTGACGGAGAACTGAGGGCGGCACAAAAGACACTAGGCCCGTAAGTGAAAAGCCAAAAGACATGTTAAAAATCAATTAAAAAAACAAAAACAAAAACATGAATATCAGAAGGATGTTTTTTTAATGTTTTAATTTTTCAAAGAATAGTTTATTGATTTTTAGAGAGTAAGGGAGAGGGAGAGAGAGAAACATCGATCGGCTGCCTCCCACATGACCCCCTCCTGGGGTTCAAGCTGAAATCAGGGCACGTGCCCTGACCAGGAATCAAACCAGCAACCTTTTGGTGCACGGGAGGACACCCAACCAACTGAGCCACACCAGCCAGGGCTCAAAGAATATTTTATTCCCATCAAGACTCTCAGATCCTTAAAGAGGGCTTGAAAATATGTCCTAGAAAGGTCCAGATACTAAGCATTGTCGGCTTCCTGGGCCACAGGTGACACGTCTCACGTGTAGCTCAGAAACAGCCACAGACGGCACATGAATGAAGCTGATCCCAATCTGCTTTGTTCACAGAAACAGCCGGGGAGTCAGAGTTGACCTGAAGGCTATAATTTGCCAAGCCCTGTCCCTGAAGGTCAAGAACAAGTCTTCTCAAGTCCCTCAAGGTCATGGTAAAGTGCTTGGATATCACACAAGAAGGGCATTAAATTGTTTCCTAAAGTTGGGTTTCTTGTTGTGTTTTTTTTTGTGTGTGTGTTTCATTTTCATAATAACCTACCTCTGTGAAGCACACATCATTTATCCCCATTTTACAAAAGGAGGAGCTGAGGCTGAGACCTTGAACATCTGCAAGGTGACTACCCAGCCTGTACGCCACGGAGCCAGGAGGAGAACCCATGTGTGCTGGCCTTCAGCGCTCAGGGGCCTTCGCCCTGCCACAGGGCTAACTGCTTAGGGATGGACACGCGATCCCTTTGGGAAAAGGACAGGGGAAGATCAGGACATGGTCCTCAAGATGCCACAGCTCCAAAGGGCATTCAGTCTGCAATCTCCGCGGGGGAGGCGGGTGGCAAGAGAAACACTCAATTTGGCCCAACTGGGAAAAAGACAGTGTACCATTAACACAGGGCAAGTGCAAAGGAACACAGTACTCTGAGACTGGTAGGAACAGGAACCCCATTGAAATCAAGGCAGCAATCTCTCCATATCTATCTCCCTCTCCCTCTTCCTCCCTCCCCTCCATCTCCCTCTTCCTCTCTCTCCTCCATCTCCCTCTCCCTCTTCCTCCCTCCCCTCCATCTCACTCTTCCTCTCTCCGCTCCAACTCACTCTCTCTCTCTCCCCTCCATCTTCCTCTCCTTCTTCTTCCCTCCCCTCCCTCTCCCTCTTCCTCTCTCCCCTCCAACTCCCTCTCCTTCTTCTGCCCTCCCCTCCATCTCCCTCTCCCTCTCTCCCCTCCAACTCCCTCTCCCTCCCTTCCCTCCATCTCACTGTCTCACTTCCTCTCTTCCCTCCATCTCCCTCTCCCTCTTCCTCCAGCTTAGCCTCAGAGTCTCTGCAAATTGTGGGGATGGCCTCAGTGGCTGAAGGCTGCACTGTGGCCACAGGGATGAGCTGGGTGTGGCCACGGTGCAGCCTTCAGCCTCTGAGCCTCGCTCGGTCAAGGACAGGCAGGTCTGTGGTGCCACAGGGTTAGGAATGCCGGAGCCCCAGGAAAAGCCAGTTCTTTCAGGGACACATGCCAACATGTCTAACATCCGAAAAAAGAGAAAGGCTGATTGGGCTCCGCAACCCAAGGGAAACAGCAGAGGAACTGGAGGAGCACAGAGCCTCCGAGTACTAAAAGGAGGGAGGTGTTTACTCAGGCCAGGGAGAAGCTGGAGGACTTGGGGAGAGACCAAACGAGAGCGATAAAACTAATTTTATAGATGAAAAATCTAATATGGGAAACTATAAAAATACCATTGTAAGAAGGCTGTCCTTCTTCTGTGTGAGGGATGCTGTGGACCGGGTGTGGCAGCTGCTGTGCATCCGCACCATCCAGGGCGCAGCGAGAGGGAAGGGCACCAAGGCTGGGCCTCCTGGTCGGCTTAAGGAGCTGCCAGCGAATTCTCACCGGGGATGCCAACGGATCCAACCAACTCTCTGAGCCAACTCAGAAAAAACTCAGTATAATGACCACCTGCCTGTGGACACAGGACATTTCGGGGAGGAGAAATCCCTGACATCGCAAAGAATTCTCCGCTTTATGTAAGATTTCAGCGCCAGGATGCTGGGCTGGGAAAGCTCATTACGTCCCCTGATTTGCCTGTCCAAAGGGCCCTTAAGAAACGGGAAGGTAAATCTCTGCTCAAGTTCTGTTTTTAGCACCAGGCCCTGCTCGTTCTCTCGCCTGCTTCTCCGAGCTGACCCAGATCGCTCAGCGCTGCTTCAGGACACGCTCAGAGCCGAGGGGAGCGTGGTTATTCGGTGACACCCCCACAAACCCGAGCGCAGCGTGCCACCCAACAGAACCCTCCTAATCGCCACGAGGAGGAGGCGCCTGGAGACAGCTCTGCCCAGTGATGGCCGAGACACTGTGATGGGAATAGAGGTGACATCCCATCAAAGCCCTTTCCGGCGTGTTCTCTAATGAAAGAGCTGACTCCTGGGGGGAACAGAGCCAGTGCTGTAGGGCAATGGCTGTGAAGAGCAGAAGTATCCGAGAGCTTCGTAAAGAAAGTATCTGCTAGGCCTCCACCCACAAACTCCATCCCATTCACCACGGGAAGGTCCGCATCCGGAACTCGGCCACCTGCAGAACCCTCCAGAGGGCTCTGCCACATAGTCAGCCTTGAGAGCCACTGGTTTAGGGCATCAAAAGTCAAACAAGGACCCAGAGGCACTCTGAGGAAGGGGACAAAGCAGAGGAGTGAAGGACCTCCATGCCCAGTGAGCTGGGTTTGGAGTGACTTCTCCAGCTGTAGAGCGCCTGGGAAGACACATGAGCATTTCCTTAATTATTGTCAGCTGAGTCCAGTGGCGCTGGCAGAGCCACATCCTGGAGACGTACGGTGCCAGAGGCAGGTACGTTGTCAGCCTGACCCTTAGCTCAGGTGCCAGGGGGTGGGTTTTCATTATCTAAGTTCAGCCAGGCGCAAGGAACGGACGCAATTATCTGGGCTTAGCCAGAAATGACTATTACAAAGAAGCCACAAGAATGAAAAATTACAGCTTGATCTTTAACCATGATTTCACATAATTTCCTTTGTTTTAAACTCTAGTAAAACTTCCTGGAATTATACTGTTATAATAAACGCACTGCACTGGGTCACTGTCTCTCCATCAGAGGACAGCTGTCCCACCCGGTCCCAGCTTTCCATACTGTCTCTGTGTGTCTCTTTCATTTTCTCAATCCCCCGTTGCCCCTACTCAGGACTCCTGTCCGCTCTCTAGCCGCGCTGGTCGCAGTAAAGAGAGAAATACTTAATATCCAGCCATGGAGAAGGATGTCTTACCCAGCCACAGAGTCCCACAGCCACAGAGTCCCACAGCCACGGAATTCCACAGCCACAGAGTCCCACAGCCACGGAGTCCCACAGCCACGGAGTCCCACAGCCACGGAGTCCCACAGCCACAGAGTCCCACAGCCACAGAGTCCCACAGCCACGGAGTCCCACAGCCACAGAGTCCCACAGCCACAGAGTCCCACAGCCACAGAGCCCCACAGCCACAGAGTCCCACAGCCACGGAATTCCACAGTCACAGAGTCCCACAGCCATGGAGTCCCACAGCCACAGAGTCCCACAGCTACGGAGTCCCACAGCCATGGAGTCCCACAGCCACAGAGCCCCACAGCCACAGAGTCCCACAGCCACGGAGTCCCACAGCCACAGAGCCCCACAGCCACAGAGTCCCACAGCTACGGAGTCCCACAGCCAT
The DNA here is from genome assembly GCF_027574615.1 of Eptesicus fuscus. Lineage (NCBI taxonomy): Eukaryota > Metazoa > Chordata > Mammalia > Chiroptera > Vespertilionidae > Eptesicus > Eptesicus fuscus. The sequence goes on from NC_072479.1 coordinate 98,309,197, forward strand.
GGAGTCCCACAGCCATGGAGTCCCACAGCCACAGAGTCCCACAGCCACGAAGACACAAGCCCAGGAGGTGGCTCAGCAGAGGGCTGAATGCAGAGCCCGCTGGAGACATGGGTGCGCCATGCAGCCAGTTTCAAACACTGGGATCTCCACGGGGTCTCTGCACACTGACGGAGTGCTAAGCTCCGCAAGCAGACAGGTAAGTGCGATGGCCACTCCCAGGGGAATCGCGTCCAGGTGAAGCCAGAGCTACAGGTGTGTTTACAACAAAACCAGCCCGTGGTGACCTGCCTGGACCTGGCGAACTCCAGAACCGGGAGGGAGGCCAAAGGTGATCTCTGATCAACCAGCACGTATTGATCCGGCTTTCCGAGAATTTACCGCCGAGAGTGGCTCCGGCCCGTCCACGCCGAGGCTCTGGGAGGGACGAGAAAAATCTGAACAGCCATGCCAGCTGCCCAGTCCCCACTGCACGGACTCCTGGCTTCCGGAAAGAGCAGAGCCCACGCATGAGTGCGAAAGCCGCGGCTTCGTCTGGTGCCTCGCAGAGAGAATCCTGCCCCTCGGAGGTCTCGCTGACACGTTACCCAGAAGGCACGCCGTTACTTCAACTCTGATGGCTCCTCAGAATACCCCCTTGTCAGCTGCTTTCCAAAGAGCTGAAAAGATGATGTTGTTAGAAATGTCATCTGCCTGTTAGGCGGCAGCAAAATCAAAGTGCTCTTTGTGTTAAATGTGACTCTCACCGCGCTGGAAACCAGAGCATAAATGTTACCAAGACCCTCGGCACCGCCCCCCCCCCCCCACCCCCCCCCCGCCCCGCCGCCACCTCACCCTGTCGTCAGCTGGAGGAGACTGCAAAGACAGATTCAGATTTCTTCATCTCGCCACTTGTTCTTTGCTTGTTAATTTAAAAATATCACCGTGTTTTAATTGCACCCGATTTAATGTACTATACCTGCCAGTTCCAACACACTTCATTATTTATTTTGCTGGAAAAGCACTTAAAAATCAGGTTGCATAATCTGTCCTTGTACATCTTTAAGGTAGATTTATATCTGGAAGTGTCACAGAGCTGGGCCAGCCTGGCTCTGAATATTCCATTTTAACAAGCTGTCCACCCCTAAACACGGGCGGAGAACGCCGGGAGTGGGTCATTAGTTACTTGAGTGAGGAGCTATGAAGAGAGGAGTTGAAAAGTCAATTCATACCTGTGGTTGTTAGGAGCCAGGGGTGCAGGGCCAGTCTGCCCCGGGGGTCACACCCCAAGTGTGCTGTTTATCAGCCTTGTGTCCTGTGGCCCACGACTTAACTAACCTTTCTGTGCCTCATCTTCCTCCTCTGTTAAATAGGAATAATAACAATACCTGCCCTGGCTGGTTTTTCCCAGTGGTTGGAGCGTCGGCCCATGGACCAAAGGGTCTTGGGTTCGATTCCCAGTCAAGGGCACATACCTCGGTTGCAGGTTCCCCAGCCCAGTAGGGGGGGCATGTGGGAGGCAACCAATCGATGTGTCTCTCTCACATTGATGTCTCTCTCTCCGTCTCTACCCACTCCCTTCCCCTCCCTCTAAAAATCCATGGAACAAATGGGCTGTGATCTGGCTCAGGCCTCTCTCCCCTCCCCAATTCCACCCCACCCTTCATCAGAGCACCCCACGTGCTCCCTGACACCCAGGCCTCCCCTCAGCACCCAGGCATCCGACTCCAGCAGGCAGAGCCCGCTCTTCTCTGGCTGGTTCGGCCGCCCCGCACGCAGGCTTCCATTCCGCAACTATCTCTGAGCGAAATCCTCCCTGGCCACATCTGTGTGCGCAGGAGACAGGAGACTGTTTCAGACCAGAGCCCTTGCCCGTGGGAATGGCCGGATCCCAGCCTCTGCGGCACAGGGTGGCATACAGCTGAAGCTCGGTGACACCGAGCGTCCCACCTGCTGTGTGCCAGGCACCACTTGTGCTCCCTACAGTGTTATCCAACCCCAAAGCTCAGCTGAACGCCAGGAGTCTGAGCCCCCAGGGACGCCGATGGCAGAAAGGGGAGCCCCAGCCACTATGTAAGTGACACGACATTGACAATGACAGAAACAATAAGATAGCACAGTATAACCTCCTGTGGAACAACTGCTAGGCACTTTGCACTTTTAAAAAATAAATATATTTTTATTGGTCTCAGAGAGGAAAGGAGAGGGAGAGAAACATTGATGAAGAGAGAGAATCAGTGATTGGCTGTCTCCTGCACACCCCACACTGGGGTCAGGCTTGAAACCCAGGCGTGTGCCCTTGACCAGAATCAAACTGTGACCTCTTGGTTCCTGGGCTGATGCTCAACCGCTGACGCACACCCAGCGGGCACTCCTTGCCCTTTTCCTTTGCTGGCCCCTCTAACACCGTAAGATGTGCTTTGGGGGAGAAGACACCCGAACCGCCTTCCGTGCCGCCTCTCTCCCCTGCAGGCAGACGGCACAGGGAGTGGAGAGCCCCCCCTACAGCCCTTGCTGAGACGCAAGCATGGGGCCGAAGCACCGGACAGAACTGAGGGTTTGCCGCAGGGAACGCCCGACAGCGGCTCGGACGTGGCAGCCGTCTCCGCGTCACGAGTGGTGGAGCCACAGTCACCGTCCCAACAGCAGTGAGGCCCTGCAGCCGAGGCTGCCCTCCGGGGCGCCAGCGGGCAAGCAGGCCATTCCGAGATACTAGCATAACCGTTTTACAGCGAGAAGCTCTTCAATAAAACACGAAACAAGGTTTAGTACCAAATGCGCTTGCCCTGAAGTCGGCAGCATCGGACGTCGCCGTGGGCGGCACACCCAGCGACTGTGGAATGTGCTGGGGAAGAAGGGGTGCAGGCACCTGTCTCCAGATTCCTTCCCTCCGGCCTGTCCCCGTCTCTGCCCAAGCTTCCCACCGACCCCTGGACAGCAACCGTGCAGTGAACAGATGAGGACCATTACACAGTTATCGAGGCTAACACGGACACAGAGATCTGGATGGGCCCCAGGCTGTCCACACGTTTATACCCCTCAGGTCCCTGGCACCCACAGGGTGCAACCGACCCTCCAGGAACAAGACTGAGCCCGGCTGGCATGGCTCAGTGGTCGACCTATGAACCAGGAGGTCACGGTTCGATTCCCAGTCAGGGCACATGCCCGGGTTGCAGGCTCCATCCCCTGTGTGGGGCATGCAGGAGGCAGCTGATTAATAATTCTCTCTCATCATTGATGTTTCTCTCTCTCCCTCTCCTCTCTGAAATCAATAAAAATATATTGTAAGAAACTAAAACAAATAAGTAAGACGGATATAGGAGAAAACCCATGGAGGACCCCTCGGTAACATTCTTCTTTGCGGATCAATCTGGGGTTTCATTGATTTCCTGAGTCGTGCTGCCCATAAGCAAAGGTGTGGCCCATTCAGGGACATTCAGAGCTACACGGAACCCCATGAGCAACGGTGGACCCTCAGGACCTGGCTCATGGGGGTGGGGGTGGGGCGGGGGGGTGCTGTGTATATGGTGAATTTCTCATCAGTACATTAGGGATGAAGGAAAGTGGGGCCAAGCCAGCTAAAGTGTAGCTCAGAGGCAAGGATTACATAAAGTGACTCTCTCCTCCCTGCACCCCCTCAACTCCTGAGATGCCACTCAACCCCAGGAGCCTTCCCATATCCCTGTTCTTCCCTTTCCCCCAACCTCTCCATTTTCCCAGCGAGGCCCTGAACTTGTCCCTTCTCAGGCCCGAGCTGCCAGAGGACGCCTGCCGAGGCTCCACGTCACCTGCATTTGCGGACACCAGGTGCCTGCGAGGGAACCGCCCGCGTCTCCAAGCTCCTGACGGCTGGCTCACTCTCCCCTGGGCGTGAGCCTGTGACCAAACGGAGCCAGCAAGTCCCTCCTTCAGGTGTGCACACAGGGAGAGGGCGGAGCCCTGGGTCAGGGAAGGGGGGTGGGGGCCACTGTCCTGGAGATGAGAAGGGCGAAGGCAGAGTGATGGGGACCCGGAACCCCTGGTCCCCGGGGAGGTGCTGAGCCAGTAGGAGGGGGCTACTATGCACAGGAAACCCGAAGGGATTCTGCCTGAAAGCTGGGAGCAGGTCTCCCCGGAGGCATCTCGTAAAGCACGTGGACATTCATGGAAGCAGGAGGAGGACCCCAGGCTCCCAAAGGGCATTCGACACCGCACCCCGTTACCCAGAGTGTGGGACGCCAGCCCGCCCCGAGGGGACTTGGGTAATGGGGATCTTCTGTTTGGCATAATGAAGGCCAAGTCACATGGCTTTTCTCTTCTCAAGGCAAAGGCAGGAATCATGGCTGTGAGGACGGTCCAATCGCACGTTCCTGGGCCGCACGCGGGTCTGAGTGACCCGGAACCCCAGGCGTGGTCTCCGGAACGCGCAGGCTGAACAAACCCCCAGGTGGGTTTCATTTCCATGTGAAGTTGGGGAACGGGACCTGGGTTCTCATGCTGTCCCTTAGGAACAGGACAGCTCTGGGAGATGTCCCTCGTCCAGACGATGTCCCTGCTGGGGGCGGGATGTGGGTCTGGGCCGCAGGGCCCGGCGCTGTAGGGAACAGAGGGAACCCTGACACCATGCACACAGACAGCATGCACTCCGCAACATCGCAAGCCTCGACTTCCTCAGCCGAGAAGTGGGTGAGCCCAGCACGACCCCACCCGGTGAGAGGAGACAGGTGTGGGGAGCAAGCGGTTAACAGAGGGTCTGGCCCAGGATAAGGGCTCAAAAGATGATGCGCTCCTCGGGGACAGCATCCAGCAGCCCCTCTGTGATCCGGAGCGCATGCAAAATCCCGAGTGTAGGAACAAATGCGGCAGACTGTGCACGTGGCTGTCCTGCCGGCACCCGGATCCTCACCCATCAGATGGAGCTCAGGAATATGGTGGAGAGGCCCCGAACCAAGGCTCCTCTCAGGAACTGGAGCCCTGCCTGACTCCCCGCTTTCCCTGGCATATCCGGTCCATTACCAAGTCCCGTAGGCGCCTCCCTGGAGCCTGAGTCCAACACTTCTCAGCACCTCCACTTGGACCCCCATGGCCTCCTTCCTGGTCCCCCGACCGCAACATTCCTCCCAGCCAACACTCTCCACACAGCAGGCTCTGCTCTGAGCCCAGCAAGGCAGAACCTCCAGGCTTAGCAAATTAAAACGGAGAATGCCCATGTAGGTCCAAACTGAAACATTACCTGTGGTTTATCTGCAATGCAAATGTAACTGGCCATCCTGCGCCTTTATCCAGCAACTTGGTATCCACGGCTTCCACTGCACTTGGGATAAAACCCAGTCTGCCTGCAAACATCTGGGAGCCAGCTCTCATCCACCTGGAGTCCTCTTCCTGCCGACCTTTGCCTGGCTCCATCCCCTCCATTCAGGCCTCTGTTCCATCTTCAAAGAGAGCCTCCCTGACCTAAAACTCCACTCCCCACCCAGCCTCTCTCTTTACTTTCTTACCATTTTTTATTGCCAGCTGACAGAATTCCGCCCCCCATATTTTTTCTTTTTCAAATCCTCACCTGAGAATTTTTTTTCCATTGATTTCTTTTTTTTTTTGAGCATGCAGGGGAGGGAGGAGGAGAGGAGAGGGAGAAGGAGAGAGAGAGAAACATTGATGTGAGAGAGATACATCAATTGGTTGCCTCTTCCATGGGCCGGGGCTGGGTATTGAGCCTGCAAATCAGATATACGCCCTTGACAGGTAATTGAACCCATGACCCTTTGGTCCCAGGGCTGATACTCTAACCAATGAGTCAAACCGGCTGGGGTCAGAACTTATTTCTTATCCATTGTTCTTCCTGGAAAGGAAGTGTCATGAGGACAAAGACTCTCTCTTAGTCCTCATAAGGATGCAAATGCAGCCCTAGAACTGAGAACAGTGAGTGACACATAGTAGGTGCAAAATACATATTCGTGGAATGAATGTCTGAGGAGGCATCACATTCTCACATTCCACTCCAGGGAGCCACATCAGAAGCGGTGCCAGTCCCCCCACCCCCAGCAGCAGGTGTTGGGGTCTCAGTTATATGTGTTTTGGGGGAAGTGTGGCAGGATGGGAGGGGGAGAGAGGCACATGAGGATGATGGAGGAGGAGGAAGGGGGAGGCAGGAAGATGGTCTATTTGTCAGGCAGGCCCGAAGCCAACATGGGCGCTGCCCACCTAAATAGTAAAAATATCCCAATACTAATTCGTGTCCTATTCCGCCTGGATCAAGGGCCCTCACTCAGCTTCTCTCTCGATGGCAAACAATAAAACACACCTACAGAGTGGCCATATGCTTCCTCTCCCCCAAGATTCACCACAACCACTTGAGGAAGGAATTATTATCTTTTTTGTAATTTTTTTATTTATTGATTTGAGAGAGGGAGAGAAACATCGGTTTGTTGTTCCGCTCATTTATTTGTTGTTCAATCGTTCATTGCTTGATTCTTGCATATACAAGGGGTCGGAACCCATAACTTTGGCGTACTGGGACAACACTCTGACCAACTGGGCCACCCAGCCAGGCCAGGTAGTGTTGTCTTTATTTTTCTGGGGAGGAGGAAATCCATGCTCAGAAAGGTTAGGCAACTTACGCAAGGTAACACAGCTAGTAAGTAACAAAGTCAGGATTACTTGTAGCAAATTAAGTGTAAGGACTCTAGAGCCAGACTGTCTGGATGAAGTCCTAGCCTGGCCCCTCTCTACCCTGAGGTCCCTCTGCAAAGCAGCGACAAGCGTGCCTGCCTCAAGTCCATGTGCTATGAATGAGCTGCAATGAGTGAGCCCCACCTGGCGTGCGGAGAGCAGGACCTGGCACCTAGGAAGAGGTACCCACTGCTTTAAGCTCAGGCTTCTGGAGTCCAAATCCCTGGCGTGCTGCATGGTTTTGAACCCAGACCTCTGGCCCCCACAGCGGTGCTCCCTCAGCCTCCTTCCCATCCTCCTTCTCTCCTTCCTTTCTGGACCTTGTTCTCCTCTGCAAGCTGATGGAAGCAGCCTTGCTGATCATTGCGCCTCCAGTGTTGAGCAGCTGGGCGCCCAGGCCTTGCCTTGTCCCTGCTCATTGTTAAGGGCATATTAACGGCCTCATTCCACCTCCCTCATTTGTCAACGCTCCCTCCAACCTCCTCCTTCAGTGATTTCCCCCCATCCGGGCCCCAGCTTTGCAAGGTTTTATGTCTTTCCTGATCACATATCCAAATGTAAAAACACTACATTAAGCACCAAGCCCTGGTTGAGAGCTCTAAGCCAGTAAATTAAAAGTTATGGTTCCCACAGTAACCATCTCTCTTCCTACCACGTCCGTATTTAGAGCCGTGTGTTACTGTACAGGCTGACAAATGTATTGCCTCGGCGTGTGTGGGTGTGTGTGAGTGTGTGTGTGTGTGTGTGTGTGTAAGTTATGAGGAATGCAAAAAAACCCATCTCCGAACTATCCAGACTTCGGGGAGATTAAATCTCAGTCCTGGTCCTGAGGCAGCATGGTCCCGGGGACGGAGGGCGGGTGGGGGGGAGCCTAGTAGGGTGCCTGATGCTCAGGCCAGGGGTGTGTGTGTGGGTGGGGGGGAGGCGGGGAACAGACTCGAATCCCTGCCGGAGTTTGGGTTTTGGTTTGGTGAGTATCAAGACAGATAAAAGCAAAGAGAGATGAGAGAAAGATAGGGGAGGAAAGAAAAAACAGGCAGGAGCAGAGGGCTGGGGGGAGAGATGTCGGGAGACAGAAAGGAAATAGGTGTGAAGAAGGGGGTACATCCTGGGGGGTCCAAAAAGAAGGAAAGACCAAAAGAAAGAGAAAGGAGGGCTGAGCCAAATATGGGTACCGAAAGGGAACAAGGATTAGTGTAAAAAGGAAAAAAAAAAATAGGACAATTAAAATGGAGGAAATAATGTGAATAAATAATCCTTTAAATACGTATAATGCACGTGTTTCACAGTGCGTGTTAAAGAACCCGACCACAGATGTTCAGTGAATGCTAGTCCCCCACCTCCCCATGCACCGGCTGCTTCCACGGGGAACCCTGAGCCGGGGAGCCGGCAGGCTGGTGCCGTGCCCTTCGGCCAGTTGGTTGGTCTCTCTAGGCCTCGGTTTCCTCATCTGTAAACTGAGGAGAACAGTCTCGCCACGTGGGTGGCCCTGGGGACTGAGAGCACCCATGTAGAACCAGTAAGCGCCATAGAATGTGAGAGCTTTAAATACTGCAGTGATGGCTGTTATTATCCTTCCTCCCTCCAATCCCAGATTTAGGTATCTACATCCCCAGTTCACCTGGAAGACACCGGCACCCAAGTGTCTTCTCGCCCAGCAACCCACAGGGGGCGAGTCACACACACTCCGTGTCCCTTTTACTGGAGACCACTGGGAGAGGAAGGAGGGCAGGAGAAGAGGGGAGACCGTGAAAAGGTAAAGAGACCACAGAAGAGAAATAGAGAAGAGACACAAGGACTGGAAAGAGAAATCCTGAGCCCTTCTTTAAAAAAAATATGTATGTGTGTGTGTGTGTATGTATGTATGTGTGTGTATAATATCAGAGAGGAAGGGAGAGAAAGAGAGATAGAAATATCAATGATGAGAGAGAATCACTGATCAGCTGCCTCCTGCATGCCCCACACTGGGGATCGAGCTTGGGAAGGTTCTATTCCCATGTGCCTTGACTGGGAATAGAACCATTGACGCTCAACCACTGAACCACCCAGCCGGGCCTGAGACCTTCTTGACAAAGGCAATGGAGTTGGAGGTCAGCCTCTGGAACACCTCCATCTGGCCAGTGAGGCCAGGACTAGGCGGTGTCCCACATGTCCACCTCCCCACAGTCCATCTGGCTGGTCCTCCCACATGGCGCCCCTCCCTCCCTCCCTCCCTCCCTCCCTCCCTCCCTCCCTCTCCTGGGCTTGCCCTGCACCGCAGAGCCACGGCTGCTGCAGAAACAAGAGCTCCCGTGGACCCTGCCTGGGAGGCTCCTCGAGAAGCATGAGGGTTATTTCCAAGTTCCAGAAGCTGCAGGGGTGTGGGGGAGGCGCAGGCCCCCCGGCCCCAGCCTCGGGAATGCCCAGGTTGAGGGTGCAGCCCCGGCAGTTGCACGCACCTTCCTTTGGCTTGAAAGCAGAGGAAATTTGCGATGGCGATGGTTCAAAGAAACCTCCCCCGCCCAACATCAACATGGAGGTCCTGAGCCATGGCTTTCCAGAGTCCAGGCTGAAGAGATGTGGAGGCAGCCGCTCCGCACAGTGTGAATCCAATGGACATATGAGGGAGGAGGTGGAGGAGAGGGTGCTGGCCAGGAGGACTGATCTCACCCTTTTCTAAAAGATGGGAGGAAGGGCCAACCAGTGTGGCTCAGTGGTTGAGTGTCGACCTATGAACCAGGGGGTCACGGTTCAATTCCCGGTCAAGGCACATGTCCGGGTTGCGGGCTCGATCCCCAGTGTGGGGCACGCAGGAGGCAGCCAATCAATGATTCTCTCTCGTCATTGATGTTTCTCTCTCTCTCCCTCTCCCTTCCTCTCTGAAATCAATAAAACATATATTTTAAAATAAAAGGTGGAAGTAGGGGATTGAAAATAGATGTTGTCACCCTAACACTACAGGCCACGCACATGACATGGTCACAGAGAGAACCCCATGGCTGAGTGTGGGACGAAGTGGTGCCGGGGGACTCATTTCTCACCAGCGGCAACCGAGGGCGCAGTAAGAAGGCTTATGAGCCCAAGACTGGGATATGGTTCTTCACGGGCCCAGAGGTCAGTCAGCAGCGAGCAACAAACATGCCTTTCAGCTCATGTCTATACGTCTCCCTACAGACGTGGACATGAACATGGGCTAAGCCCCATTCCTCTCTCCTGACTTCCCAGCATGCCTGGCCCATCCCCGCTGATGTCTAACAAGCATCTGCAAAGGCAAGACTTTCGTCAACAATTAGCCTCCTCTTACTCTCCGGGCCCATCCCTTCTATGGTTCTGACATGGAGACATGGGGAGACCCCTACGGCACCAGGAGGAGCCATGGCCTGGGTGGTGGTGGGGGTGATCCTTACTCTTCTCTAGGCAGCTCCAAGAACAGGGGGCGGGGGGGGGGGTGCGCAGGGGAGAAGACGGGGAGCGGGTGGGCACGGGGCGTGCAAGTCGCTTCCTCCCTCGGTACCCACATTTCATCTTCCCAACACACCTGGAGAGGCAAGCATCTCCTGTGTTATTTCAACAATTCATTCCTAAAAATAAAATGCTTGATGCCAAAAAGCTAGCCCAGAACCAATTTCTCATGATTTTTTAAACAGGAAAATTTATAATTACATTATAATTAAAACTTATAATGTACTGCATGTTAAGCCAACTCCCTCCTCCCAATCAATTTCCGAAAAGGGAACAAAGACATCGTAAACATAAAACACCTGCACGGGAGTGACAAGGGCTCTTGTTAGGATGTAAAACGCTTACAGCGCCGCTTCTTGATCGGGAAACTAGACAAGCGGCGCCTGGCAAACAGTGGTGCACGCAGCAGCCTGCCTTTCCCAGTGCCCGCAGCACCCGGGACCACGCCCCGCCTTGTTGAGGCCTGCGGGATTCGCAACGTCTCTAGTCCTGATTCCAGTTTGTTGTTGTTGTTGTTAATCCTCACCTGAGGAGATTTTCCCCATTGCTCTTTTAGAAAGAGTGGGAGGGAGGGGGAGAGAGACAGAGAGAGAGACAGAGAGAGAGAGAGAGAGAGAGAGAGAGAGAGAGAGAGAGAGAGAGAGAGAAACATGGATATGAGAGAGACACAGAGATTGGTTGCCTCTCGCATGCGTCCTGATCAGGGCTGGTGATGGATCCTGCAACCAAGGTACGTACCCTTAACCTGAATTGAACCTGCAACCCTTCAGTCGTCAGGCTGACGCTCTATCCAGTGAGCCAAACCAGCTAGGCTCTATTTCTATTTCTTTTTTTTAAATATATTTTATTGATTTTTTTTACAGAGAGGAAGGGAGAGGGATAGAGAGTTAGAAACAACAATGAGAGAGAACCATCTACCAGCTGCCTCCTGCACACCCCCTACTGGGGATGTGCCCGCAACCAAGGTACATGCCCTTGACCGGAATCGAACCTGGGACCCTTCAGTCTGCAGGCTGATACTCTATCCACTGAGCCAAACCCGCTAGGCCCTATTTTTGATTTTCTACCTATTGAATCTTGTCGGTAACTTAATATTTATCACAATGCATTACTTTGTTGAAAGTATTATATTGATTTTTTGCAATGCAGGTATAAATTTCCCCTATATAAATATCATCCCCAAAATGTGCTGCTGAGAAATGTACAATCTATGAAGTTTGGCATTAAAAAAAAAAAACCCACAAGAGGCAGCAGCATTTATCCACAATCACTAAAAGGTGGAAAAACCCAAGTGTTCATCCACAGATGAATAGATGAACAAAATGTGTTACATACAACGGAGCATTATTCAGGCTTAAGAAGGAAATTGTGACACAGGCTGTAACATGGATGAACCTTAAAGATACTTTGCCACGTAAACAAACAGGACACCAAAGAACGAATATCACACAACCCCACATCTGCAAGGTCGAGAAAGGGCAAGTTCCTAGAAGCAAAAAGCAGAAGAGAGGTTGGCAGGAGCTGGGAGGGGGCAGGGGGTCACTGGTTCGTAGGGACACAGCTCCTATGGGAGGCCATGAAACAGTCCTGGAAATGGGGTGTGATGATGACACACACCTCGAATGTACTTGAGGCCACGGAAGCGTGCGGTTATAAATGATTAAGGGGGTGAATTTTACGTTATGCATATTTTGTGACCAACAAACGGGTGTTCTACGAGGAAAAGGTCAAAGCAGAAGCTTGCTGTTGGGGTGGGGGGTGTTATCAATGCCTTCATCCAGAGGATTTAGGAATGGGGTTTGCTCAGTGACATAGCGGCTTGCTCAATGGCACGCGGAATGTTCAAAACAGCTCTCATCGGTGAGGTCAAGTTTTCAAGACATGTGGACGGGATGACATATTTTAGGTACTGTCCACCGTTTCATAAACAGGCTGAAAACCTGGGGAGACTGGAATCACCGTCTTTAGCAGTGATGTCTGCGTGAGGGTGGTCCCGAAGCAGTCTGCCTTCTAGTCGCTGATAAGACCTCTGATTGCCTGGCACCAGCGCCTCAGTGCCAGCGAGGGTCCCTGCGACAGGCCATGTGAGCCTCTCGTGAGCCTGCGAGACGGTGGCCGGAGCACCGGAAAGGGCAGGAGACAGAGACATCGCTGGAAAACTGGGAAGGATGTTTGACTCACCTGGTACCTACTGACTCAGGGATGCGGTGAGGTGGCAGTGGGAAGCTAACTCTCCCCCCTCCAACCGTGTGGCCGCTGCTGTTACCTACAAAATCAACTAAGCTTTGTGTCGTTGCCTTTGCGTGGCTGGCACCGGCTCTGGGTGGAGGGACAGGATGGGGACATTCAAGAAGTCAGAGGGCGGGGCTATCACGAGAGAGGAAGAGAAATAGTCGGACTGAGCACCTGCTGTGGACTGGGGATGGGTGCTCTCTCCAGGATATACCCCAGACCTGCCGGAAGCCAATTCCAGCATGTCATAATTACAAGAGTTTTATCAAAAGGTTGATGAAACTTGGGGCTCAACAAGGGCTGAGTCACATATGTAATTTCCTGTTGGAGTGGCTAAAGGGCACTTCCCCCAAACCTGAATAGGATGATTGTCTGCTGCCAGACAGCTCAGGGCATCTTAGTCTACATGTTATTGCCTCCTGTTGGCCAAACACCTGAACAGCTGTAGGCTATTGCCCAATCTGACAATGCTTCTGTACCCTACCCTTTGAAGTGTATTATCTCCACCTTGCCTTAGGACAAACTGTGTTAATAAAAAGCAGGGGTCCTGAGACAAGGAGAACTACGAAGAACTTAGAACTTTAGCTCCTTTAGCTGAAGCTCCTCTGACCCCCAATGCCTTTCAAAATTATCTTTCATCTTTGGACTCTTTCTTAATCTATGCAGAGCCTTTCTCCAGATTGCTGAACCCTTCTTAATGCTGGGACAAGAACCCCGGCACAGACCCAGCTAGTTCAGTTACCCGACTTCTCTGTGCTCTCCATCCGGTTCTCCAGAAATCACCTTGTCCCAATATAGTAGTGACCCGGGATAACTAGAGCAACTTTCTTAGCAACCAGCGGCTAAGGGGAACGGACCACACATCCCATAATATAAAATGAAAAACTTTTTTGTGCTAATATTTTCTTAAGAAAATTTTCAAACATACCACAAAGATGAAAGCATGTTACAGGAAACATATATCCCCACGCCTACTTCCTACATTAATATCTTACCTTACTTGCTTTCTCATAGCTACCTCTCCTTCTATCCATCCAATGACCCATTTTTGAAAAAAAATGCATTTCAAAACAGTGAGTTTGTCATCTGTCATCGGCACATTATTCTCTGGGCACTTCAGCATGCTTAACGTGAACCAGGGCTCAATGAAGTTCACCTTTTTCTTTATCTTGAGGTCAAAGGTACATATGATAAAATACACAGACCGTTGCAGGAGTTTTGACACATGCGTACCCCAGTACAGGAAGTCCTCACTCACCATGATCCCCAGGGCTTGGAAACTGGGACTTTAAACGAAACGTTGTCTAATGATACCAGTTTGACTCTCGGCTCATTAATATAATAAACAAGAGTTATGTTCCTACAACCTATTTCTGGTCACAAAAATATCCCCAAATTTCTAAATACAGATAAAAACAATTTTCAATATGAAGCACTGAAATAAATGTGAGCTACACATACATTTAAGAAAGGGTCATAAAAGCACGTGAGACAATTATTTTCCAACCTGCTCACCCCAGTTCAGGGTCACAGGTGGCCAGAGCCTCTCCCGGCAGCTCAGGGCACCAGGGGGGACCCAGCCTTGGACAGGGTGCCTTTCCATGTCAGGGTCACACACGCACTCACCCAGACCGGGACAACTCAGGCACATCGATTCACCTGACATGCGCCTCTTGGGGATAAGGGAGGAAATAGAGTCCCCAGACCATGCAGACATGTGGAAAACATGCAAACTCTATCCAGGCAGAACCCCTGACCAGGACTCGATCTTTTTTCATCTCATCAACATTTTAACAAAACAACATTATTTGAGGACCTTCTGTATAACCCCTTTCAAGACAAGGAACATTCTGGGGTGAAGATGTAATTCACCCAAACACCTTCCCAGTCCCTCTCCGCCTGCAAGCCCCCCAGGCTCCCATTTTTCTGATTTATTCCCATTATAAACTGGTTCTTCCTGTCCCCCAACTTCATCTATTAGGAGTCAGAGGAATAGAATCTTTGGGGAAGCCTTTCACAGCATAACACTTCTGGGCCCCGTCCGTGCTGTAGCTGGTATCAGTCACCTGTTTCTCTTTATTGCTCAGGGAGCGACAGTCCTTGATATGAATATATCACAACGTGCGTACCGCTCTCTTACTGAGGAACGCCGGACAATGACTACAATTGGAACTGAAGGGTCGGAGAATAGGTGTCTGTTTAGTTCTGAAAGAAACTGTCGGGCTTCTTTCTCTGCAAGGTGGACAAACCCTTTTATACGAACGACGCAGTGAGCGTTCCAGCTGCGCCCAACCTCACCAACATCTGTCGCTGTCCGTCTTCTTCACTTCAGCCCTGCTGGCGGGCTTGTGGGGGCCTCTCACTGGGGTGTCCCTGCCTTCCTGCAGGGTCCTTGACCACTTTTCAGAATTCCACTTTGATTCCCTGAGAGTGCTTTTTCGTGTAGCTCTGTCCACGGCTTTTTGCGTGGCTGCTCTGAATATGGCAATATACCCGCACAACTTATCAGAATCCGCCGGGGCGACGCCTGAACAAGTTGAGTGAAATGCAGAAACCGTTGCGTCCCCCATCCTCTCCCATTTACAACGGGATTGTTTTGTATTTCCCCTGAGTACGTGAGAGCCACAGGAGACATTTCCGAAATGCCTCCACATGCAGGACACCTGCTGGGAACGCTATTCCCTCCGGGGCCCACACTCCTGTGTGAGATGGGAGGCCCAAATGAACAGCAGGGGGTAAAACAGCTCTTGGGCTGCTTTTATGCTTTCCTGGCGAGCATGCACGAGGGGCGTGTGTTTCCTCCCGAGGCATCTGTCGTTAGGTCCCCGAGTCTAGTCCCGAACTTCATGAGCATCAAATAAGGCGCCCATTCCGCCGCTGCCTTGGCTCCCGCGGACTCATGTGGTCCTCCCGGGAGGAGGTGACCCCGTGGCTTCCCCCGCTGGGTGGGCAGGTTCTGTGTGGCTCGGAGAACTGCTCCTCGCAGCTCAGTCTAGAGCCCGCTGCTCCCAGAATTTGGTAAGGCACCTCATACGGGCCACGTCCTTTCCTGTTTATATTCACGCGTTCTCGCGTGTGTCCAAGAACTCCAGTCGAGTCCCACGGCTAATTATCACAGAGCTGGGATCAAAACCCAGATCCATTCTTTCCTCCACACCAAGTCTCCCTCTGCACTAAGTTCTTCGAAGGAGGAGCTGCTGCAAGTCCATGTCCTACTTTAAGATCATGCGCTGAGAATAAAATGCTTGCATTTCTTTGTCATTCCCGCTGCCTGGGATGCCCTCCACACCCTGACGCCCTGTGGCTCTCCCTCCCACCCTGCAGGGCAGGCCAGTTCAGACGCCACCGCTGGACCACGCGCATCCGGGGGCCGACGCTGGTTCTTCCCCATCAGCAGGGTGGTACAGCAGCCGGCTCTGGGGCCCATGCCACTCACTGCGTTGGACGTGCTAAGCAACCCCTCCCTGCCTCAGTTTCTCTTTCCGTAAAACTTGAATAATAATGGGAACTACATTTCACAGGGCAGTTCCAAGAAGTCAAAAAGTTGATAAAATAAAAGCATTTGGAAGAATGCTTGGCATGTAATAACCACTTAGCAAACACTAGGTCACCGAGAAGACCCAGCATAGCAGACATGGAATTCAGTCGGCGTTTACTGAATCCAACTTGCAGTTTTTGGATTGAATTCTGTGCCTTAACTTTTTCTGGGCTCATGAGTCCGCCACACCCACTCTTCTCCACAGCCCAGCAAAAAGCCGGGATCCAGTCCCCAAAAGGGACATTATTTAGATGGAAGATTTTCCGCAGCCATCCCGGTCTTCAGAGCCTCGCCAAGAAACAGAAAGGAAAAGCAATATAAATGTTAATGGGAAATTGTCTGTTGGCTTTCACTTAGGCCGATCTGGTACAGCACAACAAAGAGGGAATGAGGACAGCTGAAGGGACAGGAAAACATGGAACCTGACAGGCTGAAGCCCACGGGGCCTCCGTCTCCAGGGGGAAATGCAATTCCAGGCCCACAAGGCTGCATGGAAATCAGCACGCAGGGCTTCTCCCTGGGATGTCTCCATGGTTACTGCCCCGGCCCCCGCTTTCCTGGGCACCCATCAACCAGTCCTCCGAGGTGCAGGCCATGAGAATGTTAGGTACGAAGAGCAGGGAACTGCACTGGGGTAGGCCGAGTAATGGGCCCCCAAAGATGCCCATGCGCTAATTCCTCGAATTTGTGAATGTTCTATTAAGGACAAACGAGACTTGGTAGGTATGACTAAAGACCCTGAGATGGGGAGATTATCTTGGACGACGATCTGGCTGAGCCCAATGTAATCACAAGACCCTTCTAAGAGACATGCAGGACGAGTCGGTGTGATGAAGGAAGCAGAGATTGAAGCGATGCCCTTTGCAGATAAAGGAAGAGGCCAAAAGCCAAGGAATGCAGGCGACCAGCTGAAGCTGGAAAAAAGCAAGGAAATGGATTCTGCTCTCGGAGCCTCAGGAGGGAGCCAGCCCTGCGGACACCCTGATTCCAGCTCAGAGAGACTGACATTGGACTTCTGACCTCTACAAGTGCAAACAAATACTTCTGCATTAGTTTAAGCAGCTTAGTTCGTGGTAATTGGTTACAGCAGCAACAAGAAACTAATACACATTGGTTGTTTGAGATGCACCTTCAAGAATGTTGAATAAGAATGCCAGAAAAATGAAACTGACTGAGGAGGAGTGAAATCAGGTGTGTGCACCAGGCCGAGTTCTCATTTTATCCTCAGCGTGGGCAGCTGCTGTGGGACATTAGGCGGAGGGATGGTGGAATAAGACTGCCCCTATAAAGCACTGAATTATCAGATCCTTCGATCTTAAATCCTAGGAATTACCACATGTCTAATTTCCCATTTTATGGACTCTCATTTCTTTTATCACAGGCTGTAATGACTTTATGAAAAGAAGGATAAACCTACTGGAGTAGGTTAACTCTATTTCCAGCCCTCCACATTCCAGGCTAATGTTTTCCAAGATGCTGTATTTGCAGAGCTGTTAGCAGGCACAGGTATGCGTGCGTGGACAGCTGTACTGTGCTAGAAATTGGGAGTCCGCCCCCTCTCCCCCGAAATCCTGGCCAGATGATTGCTGTGTTCCTAAAAGGGTCAACGTTCAAATGAATGCTCATCCCCCCACACACACACACACCTCACCTCCAAGAACGGTTAGGCAGCCGACACTCACTAGGCACTCACTCCGAGCCAAAAGCTCTGAAGAGTCCCTTGTTGAGCCCTCCAATGGTCCTTAGAGGCAGAACCTTCTGAGCAAAACTCTAGGTCCTAGGGGGACTCCGCATCTCAAGGGACCCAACCCCATTCCCCAGTCACAGCTGCCTTAAGGCACAGGGGCCCATCAGGGAAACCCAGGCAGAGGAGATAAGCTACCGCCTATGCGCCCAGACGGCTGCCCAGTCTCTGTCTACACACAGAAAGGCCTTTAAATATCAAATTGCCCCAGCCTCCAGGTCCCTGCCCTTCCTACCTGCCACATGCATCACCCCCCTTCCCCCACCACACACACACCCCTCCTCTCTGGGGCCTCTGCCAGCGCTGCCCTTTGCCCACTGTCACTTGCTGCCAAAGGAACCGCTTAGTGGCATTTAAGCAGCCCTGGATCTGAGCAAGTCCGGTTTGCTCTGGCACGGCCACCAGACCTCTGAGGCCACCGGCCAGGCACTGCAGAGGTTCCAGGGCAGTGCCCTGACTGTGGCCAAAGCAGGGGACCTGCAGGAAGGGGTGCTCAGTGGAATGAAGAACTGGTTTCAGAAACCACTAGCCCTCTCTGGGCCTCAGGGAAATCACTGGATTGCTGCCTTCCCATCATCACTCAGCTCCCTCCCAGATGGGACCTCCCACAGGCTGGCATCATGCTCCTGACGCTCCCCACGGCCACAGGGGGCGCTGTGGTACTGAAACACCAAACTGCCTGAAGACCTGGGATGCATGCGGAGTTGTCAATTTGGGGCTATATTTTTATTTTTTGGGTTAATCCTCGCCCGAGGATATTTTTCCATTAAATTTAGGGCTATTTTAAACAGCACTGCTAATGAACCATTCCCACAGGTCTCACTCTCCCCTTTGCTTCTGGAGTCTGTATTCGGAAACGGCACATTCCTAAAACTAGAATCACGGAGTTAAAGGGTAAGATGTACAACAGGCAGTTTATTCCCCAGAACGAGTGACATTGGTGTCACCCACAATGCAGATCCAACCGCCATTAACTGAATGGAGACTTTCTGTGGTCTCCCTTCAGCACCACGCAATGCTCTGTCAGCCCACTGCACAGATGAGGAGAGTGACGTTATGTCAAGCAAAGCGACTCGGCCAAGATGGTGACTTTGAGACAGGGCAGGAAAAAGAATCTAAGGCCCGGTCTCTCCAAGTTCTGGTGTATCTGCTCGATTGCTCTGATCTTTGAGTTATCCCATCCACAGCAACAGCTTTGTTTACTAAATACTAGAGGCACGGTGCACGGATTCGTGTACCAGTGGGGTCCCTCAGCCTGGCCTGCAGGGATCGGGCCGAAACCGGCTCTCCGACATCCCCCGATGGGTCCTGGATTGTGAGAGGGCGGTTCTCGGGTGACGCCCCCTGGAATCGGACTCCCTCCTCTCTGGTTCCGGGTGCGTCACCCGAGAACTGCAGCTCCCAAGTCACCACAGCTCGACAGCTCCTACGTTGAGTGTCTGCCCCATGGTGCTCAATGCGTGTCATAGCTACTGGTTGGAGCGTCTGCTCCCTGGTGGTCATTGCACATTATAGCTACCAGTCAGATGGTCGCTTAGGCTTTTATATATATACATAGACTAGAGGCCTGGTGCATGGGGGGTATGTGTCCCTCAGCCCAGCCTGCACCCTCTCCAATCTGGGACCCATCGAGGGATGTCGGGCCTAAAGGGGCAGTCGGACATCCCTCTCACAATCCAGGACTGCTGGCTCCCAACCGCTCGCCTGCCTGCCTGCCTATTTGCCCCTAACCGCTTCTGCCTGCCATCCTTATCACCCTCTAACCACTCTCCTGCCAGCCTGATCGATGCCTAACTGCTACCCTGCTGGCCCGATTGCCCCTAACTGCCCTCCCCTGCTGGCCCAGTCACCCCTAACTGCCCTCCCCTGCCGGCACGGTCATCCCCAACTGCCCTCCCCTGCAGGCCTGGGTCCCCCCCAACTGCCCTCCCCCGCAGGCCTGGTCGCCCCCAACTGCCCTCCTCTGCAGGCCTGGTCCCTCCCAACTGCCCTCCTCTGCCGGCCATCTGGTGGCAGCCATCTTGTATCCACATGGGGGAATCCATCTTTGACCACAGGGGGCGGTCATCTTGTGTGTTGGAGTGATGGTCAACTTGCATATTACTCTTTTATTAGATAGGATAAATGAAAATGCCCTAGCCGGTTTTTGCCCAGTGGATAGAGCATAGGCCTGCAGGTTGAAGCGTCCCTGGTTCGATTCTGGTCAAGGGCGTGTACCTCGTTGCAGGCTCAATCCCCACCCCTGATGTGTCTCTCTCACATCAATGTTTCTCTCTGTCTCTCCCCCTTCCTTCCACTCTCTCTAAAAATCAATGGAGAAATATCTTCGGGTGAGGATTAACAAAAAAAATAAAGATAACCATAGGCCAGGTTCTGGACTGGGCATTTTATTCCATACATTCCCACATCCATCCAAGTCAGCGAGACACCCACAGCGAGGATGCTGCCGCTGACGAAGCCAGCGCCCACCTGCCACTGAATGCTTCATACGCGCCAGCCACTGAGCAAAGTGCTTTACATTCCCGTATTAACTCTAGAAGTCTATGCAGCGGGCATCAATACGCCCAGTTCGTAGATGAAAGGAATGAAGCTCATGAAAGTGACTTCCCCCAACAGCTCCACGGATCACAAATGGAAAATGCGTCCATCAATAAATGGATGTGAACACAGGGCTGCCTCCAGAACCTAAGCACCTCACTGCAGGGCTAGGCTGCCCCTGACGCTGACAAAGCCAGGTGGGCGGCGGGGAGGGGGTTTCTGAAGAAGACGGTGAGGAAATCAGCATTCCGGGTGGGTCCGCCTTCCCGGCGCTGTGCTGGCGGGGTGCAGCTGGAGCGGCGCTGCGCTTATCTCCACGCCGTCGGACGGGCTGCATACAAATGCACGCCTTTCTCTTCTGAGGGCTGCTTCCCATTACAGCAAACGTGGATCACAGGATCAGCCGCACCCCAGCGCCATCCCTCCAGGCAGACGCCACCCACGGCTCAGAAGGGCTTTCTCATCGCAGCCTGGGAAGGAAGGGACGGCTCCCTCTCAGGGGCACCCTGCGCAGTGCAAAGAGGTGAGCCAACTAGAAAGCAGAAGTCTGTCCAGAGAAGGGGAAAGGAGTCTCAGGTTCGAGTCCCAGCCCTGCCAACAGCTCAGTGTGTGACCTGGGAAAGCCAGCCCTGACCTTGCCAAGGTGGATAAATTATTAAACAAATAACTTGATGTGATTTCAGACGCCCCCCCCTCCCCCTGGAGGCAGCAAGGGAGAGTCTAGTAAAGACTGCGTTGCTTTAAAGGGAGGAAATGATTTAGCAAAACAAGTCGGGATAGCCAGGTCCCAGGTTTTTTCACAACTAACCTACCACCTTGTTCTTTTCCTGGTCATGCGCCCTGAGCCCTGGCCTGAGGCAGCTACCACCTCAGACGCTTCTGGCCCCCACACCAGCCCGCCTGCCGGGACTCCTGCAGACTCAAAGCGGCCTGAGAAAGCAAGCATGACCTCCAGTAAGAACGCTGTCATCTCCAGGAATCCCGAACAGGCTCACCAGCCCCAGTGCAGCTGAATGATGTCATGCCTAACAGAGAAATGGGGCCCTGGCTTGGTTGCCTCAGTAGAGAGAGCATCGGCCTGTGAACTGAAGGGTTGTGGGTTCGATTCTGGCCAAGAGCACGTACCTCGGTTGCAGGAACGATCCCTGGCCCCAGTCTGGGCATGTGCGGGAGGCAACCGATCGATGTGTCTCTCTCACATCAAGGTTTCTCTCCTCTGTCTGTCTCTTCCA
This sequence comes from Eptesicus fuscus, assembly GCF_027574615.1. NCBI lineage: Eukaryota > Metazoa > Chordata > Mammalia > Chiroptera > Vespertilionidae > Eptesicus > Eptesicus fuscus. Next base: position 98,330,546 of record NC_072479.1, read on the forward strand.
TCCCTTCCACTCTCTCTAAAAATTAATGGGAAAAATATCCTTGGGTGAAGATTAACAAAACAAAAAAAGAAACGGGAGGGAAAAGGGGGCAAGGCCACCCCATGTGCCACTTCCCTTCCTCGATGTCCTGACACTGGCTGCTGTGCCTGCCCCGGGCCATCCTTCTGCCAAATGCTAAAGAGGGACCACCTGGGAGCACACCTGCCCTCTGCACAGCGCCCCATCGCTTGGCTGCGTGCCCCCCGGGAAATACAGGGGTGCCAGGTGAGGGGGGGAAAGCATCCAGCACCTTATCACAGAACTCACACAGCTGAGTGGGCTGGGGGACACTCTTCACTGTCACTTGGGAAGCACGTCTCCCGGTGTTCCCGCAGGAAACGGTTCTGGGGTTCCTCCTGCTGGGGTCCAGGGCCACGCTCGCAGTGCACAGCGGAGATTTTCCAGGCGCCCGGGAGGCCAGGCGCCCGTGCATCACTCCCCTTCCTCTCTCCAACTGCTCTGGCTTCCCAGCCAAACTCACTCCCTGCTCCCAGTTCTTTGGAATCAAAAGAACGTTTCTTAAAAAAAAAATCAAGCTGTTTTGGGAATAAAAGTGTCGATTCATAAATTCCCCACTTGGCCTTGTCTACCTGCACAGACACAGAAGAGTCTGGGGAAGTGACAGGAGAGGATTCTGTTTCTCTTTTTAGTTTCCAGATGGGGCTGCCGCCCACTGGCCACCCACACGCCCAAGGGGCTGATGTCCTACTGTGACTTTAGTAGTGCCAGCGGACCCTGGGGACCAGTGCCCCCAGGAAAACCACAGCACGGAGGGCATCGGAGAAAGACAGACGGAAACCAGGAAACCAGCATGTACTTGGCTCTGGGACGGTCTGCAGAACCACCAAACGGAGACCAATCAAATGCACAGGTGTGCACGCCTGTCAGCGGGCCTGAGTGGGCCTCAGAGGGGCTGAGCAGGTCTTAGCAGGACGGAGCAGATCCTAGAGGGACTGAGGGGGACTGAGGGGGCCTCAGAGGGACTGAGGGGGCCCTAGAAAGACTGAGGGGGCCTCAGAGGGACTGAGGGGGTCCTAGAAAGACTGAGCGGGCCTCAAAGGGACTGAACGGGTCCGAGAGGGACTGAGGGCGTCCTAGAGGGGTTGAGTGGGTCCCTAGAGGGGCTAAGCAGGTCTCAGAGGGACTGAGGGGGCCTCAGAGGGACTGAGCAGGTCTTAGAGGGACTGAGCAGATCTCAAGGGACTGAGTGGGTCCTAGAGGGACTGAGAGGGTCTCAGAAGGACTGAGAGGGTCCGAGAGGGACTGAGCGGGTCCAAGAGGGGCACAGACGCTGGACCAGGCTCATGAAATCTGAGGTGCTCAGAAGGACGGAGCCCCACATGTGGCCCCGCTAGGACCCTCAGCATAAACTCCTGTGGTCATTTGCTGGGATGAATCAAGCACACGGTCTGCAGGAGGAAAAATGCTTTCAGCTGAGCCCTGCGCCTTCTCGTGAACGGCTTGCACAGGTGGAAGAAAAGTGGCTGACCCCAGTGGACCTGCCATTGGCACAGGAATCTAATTGTTATTACTGTGCGCCCGGCAGCGAGTCTGTCTCCTGGCAGTGAGTCTGTCTACCAGGAGGAGCGCCACGGACTGTGGTGGTGCTGGTTAATATGTGTGCAGAGACCTGGCAGAGGCTCCAGCCTGAACCTGCCTTACCTGGCCTCGCCAGGACTCCCCACCACGTGCCACACACTGTCACCTCAACATTACATCGCCTGCCTTCCGGTAACTGCCCTCTTCAGGTGAATGTCATGAGATTAGGCTGCTAGGGCTGCCATAAGGTTCCATAGTTTGCGTGGCCTGAGCAATGGAATGTATGCTCTCATGGTGCTAGAGGCTGGAAGTCCAAGACCGAGGTGTCAGCAGGGTTTGTTTCTTCTTCTTCTCCTTTTAAATATATTTTTATTGATTTCAGAGAAGAAGGGAGAGGGAGAGGGAGATAAAAACATCAATGATGAGAGAATCACTGATCGGCTGCCTCCTGCACGTCCCACACTGGGGATCGAGCCCACAACCCGGGCATGTGCCCTGACCGGGAATCACACTGTGACCTCCTGGTTCATAGGTCGGCGCTCAACCACTGGGCCATGCCGGCTGGGTGGGTTTGTTTCTTCTGATCCCTTTGTCCTTGGTGTACAGATGGCTGTCTTGTGTGTGTGTGCGTGTGTGTGTGTGTGTGTGCGTCCTAATGCCCTCTTCCTATAGGGACACCAGTCACACTGGATTAGGGCCCACCCATGTGATCTAATTTTGCTCAATTGTCTCTTTCAAGGCCCTGTCTCCACATACAGACGCCTTCTGAGATGCTGAGTGCCAGGATTTCAACCTACGCATTTGGAGGGGGGCACATGTAAGAGTCATTGCCATCTTCATACCACCAATGAGCATGAGGCACACAGGAAGGCTCAGTGGTTTGCTAGAGGGACAGAGATCTTAAAAGAGTGACCCAGGGACTGGGACCCAGGGCCCATCTAACTCTATCCCATGTCGCCACTGGCATTGAGAATGCCAAGACCGCTCCAGCTCAACTGCTTTTTGTTGAGCCGGTAACTTCCTATCAGCATAACTCATTCTTGTCTATTCAAGGTTGTCCGGACACCTGGCTGTGCCTAGCTACCTGCTCTCCATCGCAATGCACCAATTTTAACAAGACTCCCACACAGGCCACTCACTGCGGGGTCACAACAACCCTCCCCTGCCCCACCCCCCGTGGGCTCCCATTTGATGGGTGCCCGCTCTCCAAATTGGATTTCATGCTTCCTAGGATCCTCGCTTTGATGCCTCATGAAAAGCCTTGCGCACAGCAGTTTTTTGATAAATATTTCCCGAATGCGTGAACGGATGGATGAATGGATGACGTGGTCAAGGTAACCTCAAAAGACCTTCCCCATTTTAAGCTCCATGATTCTACTCTAGAAAGGCTGATGGCTGCATCAGACCCCAAGCAGAACCTTTTTCTCCATTGAGTACCTTCCTCCCAGCCAGCCAGGGTGTCAAGCAGCATCACCCAGTGACACAATGCAGTGCCAAGAAATGGCCACTGAGAGTAACGGCCTTTGTCCAGGTACAGAAAGATGGAAAGCCCTGGGACCAGCTACACTTTTCCCGTAGAATTAATCTCAATGTGGCTGTGATGTACTTCCCTCTCTCACTAGATCTTAGCTAGGTGGAAAGAAAAAAAAAAAAAAAGGAAAAGTTCACCGTCATTATCGAACTCCACTGCCCCTGCTGTGTGGATGGACTCCTATTAGGAAAATACCACTGTCATTCAGCAAATGTCTGTGTGAGCGGCTCCATGAGCAAAGCTACCACAGGCAGGTGCTAAAGAAGCAGAAGACCACAGCTCGGGACAGCATGGCCTTTGCCAGCAATTCAAGGAGATAGAGAAAATTCAAGAATGCAGAATCATGTTATTAATACAGAGTGTATGAACACGTGTTAAGCCTTTGCAGAATACCCAGTCACCAAGGTAGGGCTAGGATTTTACAGAATAAAGGCTTCTCAGAAGAGACGTGGTGAATCAAAGGAGAGACGAAAGCGGAACCCTTGGCCTTGGCCTTGGCCCGGGAAAACAGCGAGGTCTGCGGCTCGCACATGACCATGGGCGGGGATCAGCCAGGGTGTTGAGCAGGTTAGGAAGAGCGATGGCGTCCAGGAAAGGCTCGGAAGCTGTGCCACGTGTGATGGGAAAGGGACAGCGAGGAGCTGGCTGGCTGGGGAGGAAGCTGGGCTGAGCCTGGCAGGCGCAGGGGGTCCTGGAGGACCCCTCGGCCCTTGACACCGAGGCGTTCAGCCTGGATACAACGTGCACCAGAAACCCACTCAATGTCCTGAGCTGAGGAATACGGCGATGCGAGTGGTTTCTGGGGAACTAATAGCACCCCAACTGCCCAGCTTTCACTGGAGTCGAATGAATCAAAAGAGTGGCCCTGGTACCAGGCCCCGGGATCCTACTAGTGTACTCTAGAGGAGACAGCAATGCCCTTGAAAACCGGAGTGCGCTTGGACAGGAGGCCGCTGTCTCAGCAACGGGGTATCAGCGCGGAATATAAATGTTGTGTAACATTTTTCTCAGGAGGCCAGTTAAAATTTTCAGACATTTCCAAAGCAACAAATCACAGAACTGGAAAAGACCTTTGACAGCAAACTGTGCCAAGCCCTCATGTTAGAAAATCATTCATCTTCATCTATTCAGCCCCCCTGCGTATGAGGTGCTGTGGCAGGGATTGCCAGAGAGGCAACGGGGTGAGAACCACAGGGCTCCAACTGGATTCCTCACAGGTGTAGCAGTATCACCCGGTGACCAAGGGGAGCCGAGGCAGAAGAGGGAGAGGAGTCTGTGCTAAAGCAGAGCTGTGCCAGGACAAGGCGTGACCCTGCGGCTCTTGTGTTTTGTAAACTGTGGGAGCCAAGAGATGGACGGATGGAGGGATGGGGGGATGGGGGGACGGGGGGATGGGGGGATGGAGGGATGGAGGGATGGGAGATGGGGGGATGGAGGGATGGGGGATGGAAGATGGGGGCGATGGAGAGATGAGGGATGGGGGGATGGAGGTATGAAGGAATGGGGGGGTGGGGGATAGAGGGATGGGGCAATGAAGAGATGAGGGATGGAGGGATGGGGCGATGGAGGGATGGAGGGATGAAGGAATGGAGGATGGGGGAATGTGGGGATGGAGAGATGAGGGATGGAGAGATGAGGGATGGAGGGATGGGGGTGGAGGTATGAAGGAGTGGGGGGATGGGGATGGAGGGATGGGGTGATGAAGTGATGAGGGATGGAGGGATGAGGGATGGAGGGATAGGGCAATGGAGGGATGAAGGAATGGAGGATGGGGGTATGGGGGGATGGAGAGATGAGGGGTGGAGGGAGGAAGGGATGGACCAGTTCCACATGGGGCTGCAGCAAGACAGGTGGCAGGGCAGAACCCAGGACTCTGAGAACAGACTGGATTTATCCTCTTGCAAGGGCTCTAACCTCTGGACTACAATCCTCTGCTACACCCAGCCCCAATCCAGAACTCTTCCCACTCTCGGTGAAATGTGTCCAAAAATACTGAATGGAATGGAAGTACGCTCTGGAAACCAGAAACAGGGGCTGATCGCTTTCCTGTAGAAAAGTGAGGTGAGCCCAGCCGGTGTGGCTCAGTGGTTGAGCATCAACCTGTGAACCAGGAGGTCAGGGCACATGCCCAGGTTGAGGACTCGATTCACAGTGTGGGGCATGCAGGAGGCAGCCAATCAGTGACTCTCTCATCACTGATGTTTCTATCTCTCTCTCCCTCTCCCTTCCTCTCTGAAATCAATAAAAATATATTTAAAAAAAATAGAAAAGTGAGGAGAGTTGTCCACAGCAGAGGAATTCACAGGCCGCTGTTCAGGAAAAGCAAGTACTGCCTCGCAGCCAGTGACAGGAGCAGAAACACCCGAGACTGGACAGAGAGGAGAGCAGGGAGCAGGGACGAGAACGTAGAAATGTCCGTTTTAAATAGAAGCTGCTTCTTCCCGCTTTCCGAAAATAAACATGAGAGCTCATGGTTGCTGTCCATTCGAGGTGCGCCATTTGATGGATGAGGACACTGAGGTCCAGGAAAGTGGAGTTAATTTGTCCCAAGTCACACAACTGGTGACGCTAATGCCAAGATTCGACCCCGGCAAGTTTGCCATAGAGAGCTTTACGCTCTGCCATGACCCTATTCAACAACCCCGGGCGGTGGAGAACGAGGCGGTGGAGAAACCTAGGTAGGGAAGCCGGGAAGCCAGGAAACCTGGATGCCAGGCCCAACACTGACCCGAATGGTCTTGGGCTCCTCGGAGGACGGCCCTTCCCTGAGCACAGGCAGCCTTGAGGCAGGCAGGGCCACGGGTCATGGAACCAGAGGCCTTCAGAGGATAAACGCTCAAGAGGAGAATGTTCGCTGAGGCCAGGGACCACTGGCTGCGAGGCGGGACAGAAGGACAGCCCAGGAACCGGGCAACAAGGGAGTCACACACTCCATCCATCATCCATGGAAAACCATCAGGAAGTCTCGTCTTGGCTCCAAGTGGGGTCAAGACATAGAAAAGATCAGGTAGAACAATGGAGGAAACCAAGGGGTTAGAATCGCAGCAATTGAGGGAGGAATGGAGGGATGGAGAGAGGGATGAAGGGTGAGCAGGGTGAAGGGATAGAGAGAGGGAGGGAGGAGGGAGGGGGAGGGAGTGAGTGAGACCAGGTACATGTTGGTACCGTGCATTCTACTTGGCTAATATGAAAAGTTACTAACATAGCAGTCTTTCAAAGGAGGAAGTCGAGGCAGCACAGGGGGCACGAGAGCCAGTCGCCTTGGCCCCAGCGCTCAGCAGCTGCAAGGGGAGTCAGGTTGAAGTTGTGGTCCTGCCGCCTAGCGCCCACGGCCTGCAGAAATCCGCCTGGCGTGGAGCTGTACTCACAGAAGGTGTATCGGATGCGGGTCCACGGTGACAACGACAGCTGCTCACTCACAGCCCCTAAACCGCCTGTCCTCGTGGCTGACTGGTTCCGTGCTTGTACGCAAAGGCTCCCCGTGAGGGACCGCCCCCATCGTGAGAGCGCAATCGCATCGCTTGAGGGCTGAGAATGGCCAAGACGCTCAGAGCTTCATTTCATATCTGTTTTCTTATAATCAATCCGTTTTATTTAAAAAGGAGGAGGAGGGGGAGAGACAGCCGCAGACCAGGGGAAATGGATACAGCTTAGAGAACGATTATACATAATAGCCCCAGAAGGTTTAGCTGTTCGGGAGATCATTAAAGAAACGAATGGAGTTGGTTTTCCAAAAGGTTCCGGCTCCCCCTGCATCCGCCAAACCAGATACAACAAAACGGGAGGGGCTATTTCCACTTCTGGACCCGCGTTCAAGTGTCTCCCAAACAGCCCCTCACGCAGCCCCTCCCACCTCTGCCGCCTCCGGGATATAAATGCAGAGCCCATCGCTGGCTGCCGGAAGCAGTGAGTTAACAGTTTGCGGTCGCTCATCACTGCGGTTACGGGTGGCTCGTGTTTAAACGCACCGGCCAGCACACCCTGCTGGACCCAGGCTGACAGTGTAATTACTCTCACAATTCCTTCATTATCTAGTTATAAAAAAGCATTATAGGCTTCTTTTTTCCCTTGAGTCATAAATAGCCAGTCTAGAGATCTGCCTCCTCTTCTCCTTGGACAATCAGCATTTAGCCATGAGCCCCCCGCAGTCAGCACTGGTGGTCCGAGCAGTGGGGGGCCGGCTCCTGCCTTCCCATGGAGGTGGCTACTACAGAGGAGGTCAGCTCTGTCCAACCGTGGAGGTGACCCGAGGCCAGAGACGGTCTCCCTCCTCCGCCACATGATCACAGAACCGCAAAGAAATGAAAAAGCCGATCTTCCGCCCTAACCGGTTTGGCTCAGTGGAGAGAGCTTCGGCCTCTGGACTGAAAGGTCCCAGGTTCGATTCCGGTCAAGGGCATGTATCTTGGTTGCGGGCACATCCCCAGTAGGGAGGTGTGCAGGAGGCAGCTGATCGATGTTTCTCTCTCATCGATGTTTCTAGCTCTCTATACCTCTCCATTCCTATCTGTAAAAAAGCAATAAAATATATTTTTTTTAAAAAGAAAAAGCAGATCTTCCTCTGGAAAAATGGAAGGGCCGGCTCGGGAGTCCGACAAAACTGGTTTGAATCCCGGCTGGTTTGTCTGGGCAGCACCGGGCAGGTCCCTTCCCTTCCCTCATCTGTCAACGGTGGGAAAGAATGTTGCCCACTTCTTAGGATTAAATGACCATAGTCAACACTGAGAGAAAAGACACCACACAGTACACTGGAGACAAAGACCAGCAATAACTGGTTTGATCCTATAAAAACGAAACTAAGGACGCTCATATAAATGGACCCGAGTCACAAACCAACCCAAGAGGTGAAAACAAAAAGACAATGGCAGGGTAATCTGCAACCTCCAGGGAAAAGGGACTGTGATATCGTCTCCTATTGCTACCCAACCAGTCCTCACACAGGCCTGCTGTCCTGTGGCCTCGCTCACCCCGCTACTTCTCCAAGAACAACCAACCACACGCGGACCGCTGACCCGTCCAAACCGCACTCTGGCCTCCTCGGCACCCCGACTTCCAACCCCTGAGCTCAGGTTCTGGCAGGATGCAGGGGGCTATTCCATGTGTACTGAGGTATGGAGGAGGGAAGAATGGGGGGGGGGAGGGGGCGGTTCTTTCTGAGCACCGTTATCTCATCACCACTGCCCTCAGCGGAGTTTGGCCTCATCAGCCCTTTACTCAGACTGAGACGGAGGCTCCCACAGGTTCATTAGCTCATGCAGCTTCGCCTGGTCTGCACCGCCCTTTAGAAATGTGAACCCAGCGCTGAGGGCCTCCGAGGCCCCCCCGGCTCCCTCCAGGCTGTCCTCCGAAATTCAAGTCACAGGCAGCCTCTCTCGCTCCGCAGCAGGGAGCTGCCCGGAGGACTTGTTTGCAAGCCGCGGAGAGAAATGAGGAAGGTAACAAAACAGGAGCAAGAACTGGTCGGGAAGCGGGCAGACCTGAACTCGCTCCCCTGGGGGCAATCCCTGGACTTCCACCTGTTCATCTTTTACGTGACAAACTTCGCCCAGAAAGAGCCACATTGAGCGCTGTTCCCCCCAAATCCTCACTGCACACAATCAGAAACTGAGGTCCAGAGAACAAAGTTAGCAGTTGGAGGGGTCACTCGGCCACTTCCTGGCCAGCTCAGGACAGAACTCAGGACTTTTCCCCGCTCTTAACAGCCACACGTGACAGCTCACCACCAACAGGTCCCCTTCTTCTAGGCCCAACGAGCCCGCCATTGAGGCACAGCAGGTCCCTGCCACCCTGCTTCCCTGAGTTAATGTCCCTCGGGGCAGGGTGCTAACTGGCTATTGGGGTAACACCTCCAGAGGCCAGCTGTGCTCACGCTGCCCACCCTGCAGGCAGCCCTTTTTCTGAACTGCACGCCCCACGTTCTTCCCCGGCTCCTCCGCTGTCCAGAGCGGTGGCTCCCAGACGTGAGTGGGCATCGGAGCCACCCTGAGGGCTGGCTGAGGCGTAAGCCACCCTGGGCTGCACATCCCCGAGGCACCTGCGCCGTGAGCCTGGCGCGGAGCCCGGGAATGTGCATTTCAAACAAGTCCCCAGGTCAGAAATTCTCTCTCCCAACGTTACCAATCCAGTGACACGTGGCCAGGATGGTGAATCTGAGCCCATCGACCACTCCGGCGGCATCACGCGTGCGCGCCGGGCTGAGGTTGCTACTCCTGGACACACAGCTCAGGTCTCCCGCGTGATCACAGACAGATGGCGCCGAGCCAAGGCCTGGAGCTCACACTGTGAATCCCAGCTGACAGCGGGTTCTCCTAGGAAACCTCTCAGGAGCTACAAAGCATCCACCATGTATTTAATTTTGAGTTAATTCTCCATCACTAACTCCTAATTCCAAGTTCACGTTTCCCTCTGGATACGTTGTTTCAACTCTTTGCACAATCAACACTCAAATTTCCACCTCACCCCCTGTGCTTCCGGAGCGTGACAACGGATAGCCTTCGCTTTGTGAAACAGGGGCAACCCTTCACATCCATGCCCGGAGAGTCACCCCTGTGTCCGAGGGCTTCCGGACTTAGGAAATAAAATACAGTACAGCAGTCAGATTGGAGTTTCAGAGGAAGCTAATAACTTTATGTTAGCACAAGTATGCCCCATGCAATATTTGAGATAAACTTACAGTAAAAATTGTTAGATGTGTATCTGAAATTGTAACGAACAGAACCTTGTATTTTATCTGGTAACGCTGCTCCACCTGTGTACTCATTCAAACCTAGTGAGAGAGTCTCTACTAGGTGTTCCTTGCTAGGAATACAAGCCAGATAAGCAGCGGTAGGTGGGAAATGTTTAAAATCTGGCCATTCAGGAGAAGATGCCTTTTAATGTTTGCTTACGCGTGGAGTTCCTGCAACCGTCTTCGCAGATATGAGGGACCAGAAGACCTGCCGAGATGCCCATCCAGAGCAGCGACGGTACTGAGCCATAGAACCGATGGCTGCACCACCGACCTCCAAGATCTCGGATGGTGAGACAAACATATGCCTATTTAAGCCACGGTTAGCTGGTCTCTCTGTTACTAGAATCCAAGTGACTCCCAACTGATACACAGCACAAACTGCTCTTAGCCATGGGTCTTACATTCTGTCTCTCCCAGGAGGCCAAAGTGTGTCTGCTTGATGGTCATGTCGATGGGTCTCTTCTTCCTTCCTTCCCTTCCCTGCCTCCCTCCCTCCCTTCCATCCATCCAACCGTCCATCTACCCACTCACCCACCACCACCGGGCACCATGTACGTATGCACCCTATTTGACGGTGCAATACTGGAGACCTGCAAGGAGGCGGCACAATTAGTGCCTCTGGCTCTCGGGAAGCCAGTCACCACTGCTTCCCATCAGGACCTCTTCTGGAAGGTACTTTGTAAGTCTCTCAGCTCCACCAGGGTACGGGCTTCATTCCTTCCCGGTCTGATAAGGCCCCAGCCCCTCCGCTGGCCCAGTTCTCCTCACCTCCTCAGTATTTGCTTAAGGTCAGGTGACAACACTGCAGAAATCCCAAAAAAAGCCACAGGAGCCCTTGAGGGCCCATAAATCCACTCGAGGACACGCAAGTTCCCACAATGGGACAGGAGTGCTCTTAGCCACAGGTTCTCTGAGAGCTGTTTACCCAACACACACTTCACTGGCATTTACTTCTCTCTCCGATGCAACAAATAGAGAAGGACACAATGCCTGAAGGACGAAGATGGCCAGAACCTCGCGTGGCACCACATAACCAATCATGTCCTAGCATTTCTCCCAGCAAGGTCCTCCAAAGTCATGTCCCCAAGAGCCAGGCTGTCCCACCCCACTCCAACCCCGCCCACTGCATTCACCATTCCACTACACCCCTGAGAGAGCCTCTTCTTTGTCATCACTCTGCTTTTATTCCTGCCACCTCAGCTCTAAAGCCTTTCTCTTTGTCACTGCGAGGTTCCTGCAATACCTCGTGATATACACCATTTAAGGAGAGGCTCAAAAATAAAAAATATAGAGGCTCAGTCATAATACTGCAGTGTGGGCAACCTTTTCCGACTCATTGCGGACAATCCTAGGTACTGGCTATACTTTCCCTGCGTCAAATAAAATGTGCTATTATTTACTGTCAGCTCGCAGTCCCCTATTAGCACATTGACTAACTGTGTCCAGAGAGCAAATGCCCAAACATGTCAGTACCTTCAGGTATCAATCAAAGAGACAGACCACAGCCGAGACCCACTCTCCTCCTCTGAGGACTCCTGCTAAGTGTGGTCCATCCGAACCACAGCCGGCCCAGCGCATCCCTGCACTCTGCAGAGACAAACCAGATGCCGGGGAGAAAGCCAAGACAGTGACCAATTGATGCGGGGATGGGGGTTGGACACACTGGGAGGCGCGGGAGGAGGCTAAAAAAAACAAACAGACGGGAGGCTTTTTAGAGGAAATCTGCTCACACGGAGGATAATTAATGAACGTGTTGACTGGACTCCCAGAGGCGATGCCAGAAGCTGAAGCCCGAGTACTTTTAATGGACTGCGGTTCCTCTTGGGTGGAACCAACAGACGCCACAAAGAGCCGGCGGGATGCATGGCCAACAGCCTGGGCTCCGTCCATCCTGACCTGCCATTATTTTCCGGAGGACGAAGTGGCTACCCCACCCCAACCCCAAGTCCATAGCTGTGTCCCACCCTGACACTGTCCTCCCCTCCACAGGTTGTATCAGCCAGGGGTCCTGATCCACAATGGCCCCTGGGAGCTTCACCCAGCAGTGCTGAGCCCATCATACGCATTCTCAGGGGAATCCTATATAATAAAAGCCTAATATGCTAAGTGCCTGGTCGCCCAGTAGGCCATTCAACCAACCAAAGCATAATATGCTAATGATATGCTAAGGCCACTCAACCGCTCACTGTGACATGCACTGACCACCAGGGGGCAGATGCTCTGACCAGTTTAGCTTGCTGCTGGGGTCTGGCTGATCGGGACTGAGTGAGATGGGCCAGACACACCCTGGAGCCCTCCCGCGGTCCCTCCCCAGCTGGCCAATCTCCCAAGTCCCTCCCCAGCCCTGATCATGCACCGGTGGGGTCCCTCGTCCTGGCCTGTGCCCTCTTGAAATCTGGGCTAAGGGACCCCCAAACCTTGAGTGCACAAATTTCGTGCACTGGGCCTCTAATTTTAAATAAGGCACACACAAAGAGAAGCTATTAGTGACAGGAGGTGCCTAAGCTGGCGACATACAGAGCTGGGGCTGGTGGACCATACTGGGTTGTGCAAAGAAAGAAAGAACACAGGGAGCCGGACAGGAAGAGGAGGGGGAGGAGAACTCAGCTGATGAACGAAGAAAGGCGGAGAGGGACAGCATATGGTACTGGGGAGCAAGAGAGGAAGACCGGGAGAAAGTCAGAGGGAAAAGATGGAGAGACAGAGACAGGGAGACAGAGAGCTAGACAGACCCTTGTGGCTTCCTATATCCCTGATGAAAAGCCTTAATTTCCAACATTCCAGATAAACACTGAGCGTGACTTCCTGCTCCTGGGTTTGGGGCATGTACCTGTGTCTCATCACTAACCCAACCACCCCTCTTTTCAAACCTGAGCAGAGCTGTATGAGTGGCAACTAAAATGGGCAGGAATAGAACAGGCACCACCATGAAGCACTCCTCCTGAGCTAAGTACAAAGGTTACTGCCCTTTCGAGTCAAAGCAGGCCTGCATCCAACATACGTGTTGAACATCTTCTCCGTCTTTGACCTTGTACTTAGCGCCGGGTTCAGGGGGATGAATCAAAGCCCAGCTGGTGCCCACCCACAGAGTGCAGAGCAGAAGGGAGCCGTCCAAGGCCACACAATCAGGACGTGGTCTGGGAAGTGCTGTTTATAACCAACGTTAACAAGGAGGCACGTGAAACGGAGCTCCTGCCAGCAGGGGCCAGGTGGGCGCTGGTCAAGAATGCCATCCTGGGAGAAGCAATGTCTGAACTAAGTCCCAGCAACAACCAAGAATCAGCTGGGGGAAGCGAGGAGAGAAGGGCATTCCAGGCAGCCGGGCTCCATTGGAGTGCTGGTGGCTCCTCCTGAAGGGAGAGTTTACACCACAGAAATGGGCAGATACTGCCTATCAGGGCCTTTTTAAAATTCTTTTCTAGGAGTTGCGAGAGCAGTGCACACCCTGGAGAAAGAACAGCCCCCGAGGCCCAGGGAGAGAGGGAGGCCTGCCATCCCTGAATCTCTCATGTAATCACTTCAGGACCTGGGTTACGTGCAAAGAAATCCTAGAGACTACCACGCCCATACTACCTTTCTTCTACCAACCGGCTCATTTCTACAGACATTTTTGGAAGTCCTACTATGTGCAATGATCTGTAAGGTGTGGAGGTTGAAATAAAAATGAAATAGGCAGTACTGATTCCAAGAATCTTACACACAGACACAGCTGTGATGCCAGGCAGATTTGGGTAAAGGGTAGTGTGCAAGGTGTAACCAAGGAATCCTGATAAAGGGGAGAGGGGGTATGGAATTTGGAGAGGACAAAGACATTGTTGGAAGAAGGTATGTGTGCTGGGCTTAGAAGGAAACACCCGGCCGTCCGTACAGCCATTCGGAGGCCCTCATCTTCTCCCATGCCCATGCCTTAGGGAATCTTTGGGGCACCCCGCTCATACCCCAGCTCCCCAACACCACCTTCAACCTGAGCAGGGTCCGGCCTCGGACACCAGTGCAACCGGGATTCATCACTGAGCCCGGCCATTGGTGGGAAGAGAATGTGGGAGTCTGGACGTACCAGCAGGAAAACTTGGGGCGAGGGCTGAACAATCCGGTTCTCTGCTTCAAAATGGAATGAAGCCAACCCGTCAGCTGTGCAACCGCGAGGAAGGGCCAAGGAGGCTCAGTGGAGAGAGTGTGAACCAGGGAGGAGACCCCAGGCCCAGCGTGGTGGGACGGGGTGAGGGGGCAGGAAGACAGGAGGAGTACTGGCGACAGTGACCAAGGCGGGGAGACAGCCTGGGGAGCAAGAGCTGCGTGGGCAGCGGAGTGTGCCACAGTGACGATGCCAGGTGGAAATCAAGCCGTCAGAGGAGCCACCATGACGGGATGCATGTTTTCTCTCCGAAAAAGTCTGCAAGCCGAGGTGGGAAGGGTGAGAAGAAAGGGCACCGAGCAAAGCAGAGAGAGAGGAAGAGTCCCAGGACGAAGGCATAGAACACGAGCATGACAGGCCTGTCCCGATGAGGCCAACGATGCTGTGGGGTCAAAGTATGACCCAGGGCTGTGGGCCAGGACCCCACAAGCTCGCCCTTCATGCCCTCATCTGTAGGCCCAGGACTGAATTACCTCCAGGTTGAGAAGGGAAGGGTAGGCCCAGCACCACCCAGAGAGTCTGCACTCCAGTTCCAGCGGAGTGCCTGGACGGAGGAAGAAGTAAACTTAAACTCCACACGGCACTCCCTGCAGGCCCCAGCCACTGAATTCCCTGTCTAGGACTTGTCGGTATAAAGCAACCCTTCGATTTTTCACGTGGCCCGAGTTCCTGAAGACGAAAAGGCTACAGACTTTCAGAAATGCGACCGTTTATAGCCTGCGACGCACTCAAAACAACAACAATGTAAAGAACGGAAACACTGTAGAGCTTTTTAGCACATGCAGAGTTATTTACACTGCGAAACGCATGCCTAAGGACTGCGTGCCTAGACGGGCAGAGATGGCGCATCTATCTTTTAAATGTTAATTTGCATTTCAAACGTTGAGCTTTGGTACAGAGAGGTTGGCTTTCCTCTTTTGGAATCAGGAAATCAAGAGAGACTGATTTTTTTGACCCATTCACCCATACACCTACCCATCTGTCTGTCTGTCCATCCATCCATCTATCCATCCACCCTTCCTTCCTTCTTTCCTATGACATGCCCACCACTCAGGAATGCAAAGGGACAACCCCTCTTTAGAAAGACAGACAAACAGAAGTAAACACAAAGTAATCCATTAAGTATAATAATCAAAAGACTCCTCGGGGCATTTGCAAGATACTTTTGTCCTTTGGTTCCCGTTGTCCTGAGAACTGGCTGGGAGGCCCCTTCAACCTTCACATTCCAAGGAGGGAGGGTTCATGTTTGGGCTCACGTTTTTCTTTCCTTATCACCCCTGCCTCCACCCCTCTGGCACAGGATGGATCTGTAAACGTAGCGCCAAGTCACCAATGACCTCTCGCTTCTGTTCAGAAGGGGCGGCTGGTGGTCACAGCCCCTCACGGCCATGGGTCAAGGGCGGATGGAAGCAGTAACATCTCCAGGCGCCCTCTCGCTGCCATGTGAGCTCTCAAGTCAGTTTCCTAGTCACAGGTGCTGGCCAAGCCAGAAGGACCACACCGGCCCTCCCCCGTGTCCCCTGGAACAGGGAGGGCATGTCAGGAACATCACGTGGGGGAGGTTAGGAGAAAGGACAGATGAGGGGAGCCACGCCTCTTCGTCCTGCTCTACCTTAAGGCTACCAGACCGCTGTACCGATTTTTCGGTAATTTCCGAATCTGCCGCTGTACTGCTTTACCTAATTTTCTGTACTTTGCCTAGTACCTATTTTCTACAATGTCTCCAAGTTCCATCTTATTCTAACCACTTGTTTGCATGTAAGTAACATTTTTCTATATCATGTTGATTTTTTTCTCTTTAATGCTCAGGAGCCCAGGTATAGGGGACAGTTAGGTTCAGGGCCTCAGGTCTGGTAGGGTTAATCAGCAACATGTTAAAATAAAAACCTTTATTGAGATATAGTTCACCTACCATAAAATTTACCCTTTTAAAGTATACAAATCAGTGTTCAGCATAATCTTAGAGTTGCGCAACCATCACGAATCCCTAATTCCAGAACAATCCCAGAACCCCAAGAAGAAACCCTGTATGTAGTCACTCCCCCAACCCTTGGAAACCCTCATCTCCTTGCTGTCTCCATGGCCTGGCCTATTTTGCCATTTCACACGAATGGAATTACACATTACAGATGGCCTTTGTGTCTGCGTGCTTTCACTTCATGTTTTGTTCAAGATTCAATCATGTTGTTGCACCTACCAACACGTCAATCCTTTGTATGGCCGAGTCATATTCCATTGCATGGACAGACCACACTTGGTTTACCCATTCATCAGTTCACAGGCATCTATCTGGGAAGTGGCCACTTTTTGATTATTATGAATGTGCTGCTATGAACACTTGTGGACACGTTTTTGTTTGAGCACCTGTTATCAATGCTCTTGACATATATCTAAGAGTTGTATTCCTGGGGCATATGCTAATTTTACCTTTAATTTTTTTAGGAACTCCCAAACAACTTTCTAAAGTGGCTGTGCCATTTTACATCCCCCTCTCCCCGAGTAATGTATAGGTTCCCATTTCTCGACATCCTCTCCAACACTTGATATTTTCTTATTTTCTATCTTCTTTATAATCGCCACCCAGTGCGTGTGAAGTGGTCTCCCACGTGGGTCTGACTTACATTCCCCCAGTGAGTGTCTTTTCAAGTGCTTATTGGCTATGTGTATACCTCCTTTGCGCATGTTTTAACGGGGCCATGTGTCTTGTCATCATTGAGCTGTAGGGATGCTTTATCTACTCTGGGTACAAGCCCCTTATCAGATGTATGATTGCAAATATTTTCTCCTATGTTTTAGGCTGTCCTTTCACTTGCTTGTTGGTATCCTGACTTTTTTCAGTTTTTCCTTGTGCTTTTGTAACCAGACAATCATGGGTCCGCGTTGCCTGTCACTACGTGAGCCAATTAAGCAGCGACAGGGTTGAATCATATATGAGCGTTTGTTCCAATACTGCCGGCAGTATGGGAGAGCAGCAGGTCACCCACAAAAGTCTGCTCTGCCTCTCCCCATAAGCCAGGGGTTTGGACCCCAGATCTTTCATATCGCTGGCCATGCAGGTTAGACCCCTGACTTTTTCCTCCTAAAGACAACATCTAGGCCTCAGTGGTATTTCAGCTCCAGGCCCAGAAAAAAAACAGCAAAACCAGACATAGGACACCTGGTTACCTCAGGACCAGCTGCTTGTAGGAGGACAAAGATTACATGGGGAAGTAGGCAAAAGGGTAAGCCAAACAGGCAGGGTAGAGGTCTTCAAAGGGCCAGTGATATGCAAAGGGCTGGGGCTCTTCAAAGGGCTGGTGGCTCTGGTTTCTGCAACAAGGTTGTAAATCTTTCCAAGATAATAGGCAGCTCCCTGATGAGGAGGATGGCCTGCATTTCCAGGTGAGTTCCCAGGTCCCACGTGTAACTCCCAGCCAGGTCAGAATGTACCTTCTTTAATCCGAACAAAACAGTCACGGCTAATAGAGCATAATTAATATTTCAGCTATAATAATTATAGCTGATCCCCAATATTCTATTTCTGCCCCCATCACTTTTGGCGTCATATCTAAGAAACTGTCACCTAACCCAAAGTTAAAAAAATGTACTCTTATTTTTTTTCCAACAAAGAGTCTTATAGTGTTAGCTCTAGTGTATTTGAGGTCTGGGATCCTGTTAGACCCCCAGAGCATGGATGATGGGCCAGGTACAGAAACTCACCGGGGCAGAAAGCCCTGATGCCTGGCATGAGGCAAAACTGGGCAAACAAGAACCTCACCCCCAGGGTAACCTCCCTCTCCTGGCATATCACTGGTCGTGGGGTTTGGACCCCAGATCTTTCATATCGCTGGCCATGCAGGTTAGACCCCCTGACTTTTTCCTCCTAAAGACAACATCTAGGCCTCAGTGGTATTTCAGCTCCAGGCCCAGAAAAAAAAACACAGCAAAACCAGACATAGGACACCTGGTTACCTCAGGACCAGCTACACTGACTAATGACCCATGCACAATCCGTGGCGACCAGGACGCTAAAAGAGCACGCCTGGAAAGCTGATGGATAGTCTATGGAGACCCTCCGAGACCTCCCCTAAGATTTCCACCTACAGAAAAGAGATGAAGAAGCTCAGGACCAAGGACCCAGTGAGCACTCTCCCTCCAAGGAGCACGCCCAGGCCATCCACCCACAGGCATGTATCCCCCAACCTCTAAAGCACCCCACAAGACTTGCAACCGGGGGAACAATGGGCAGCCCCTAACCCCATGAACCTATCTCCAAGGCCCCCTTTTCTCTGTGTAGCCCTTCCCTTTGGATCTCCCCCTTTTCCTTCAATAAACTCAATTTTCTTTAATCACCATCTGAGATGGCTGTTTAGCCTGCCCGAGCACCATGGACTTTAACCTTTCCAATCCATTTTGAGTTGACTTTCAGTTTTAACCTTTTGAGGTGATGGCAATCCACCTAAAATCTGTTGAACTCTCCCAACACCAGCCCACCTTATTTTACAGATTCGAGAAAGGAGGGGCAATTTGCCCACGGCCACACGGTGAGTTCCAGGCATGGTGGGCTCGATTCTGGGTGGGGAGGCCGAGATGATGTTACCTGATTCCTTACAATACATACTTGTATGTCAGGCAATCCCCTTTGCTAATTTCTTTTATTATTGTTTTTCTGTTGTTCATCCTCACACGTGGATATTTTTTCATTGATTTTTAGAGAGAGTGGAAGGGAGGGGGAGAGACAGAGAGATGATATGAGAGAGTCACATCGATCAGCTGCCTTCCCTGACCAGGGCTGGGGATGGAGCCTACAACCGAGGTTCGTGCCCTTGACTGGAACTGAACCTGTCCGAGGGCCAACGAACTATCCACTGAGCAAACCAGCCAAGGCTTCTGCTAATTTAATGTCCTGGGAGTCCCTCAGAGTGAGAAGACTGTTGGCGAGATGCCAACCAGTTCCCCAACCCACGTGTGCAGGAAGGCTGAGAAAAGGCCTCTCCCACTGAGCACAGAGCCCAGGGCCCAGGGCGGTAAGAGGACCCTGGGAGGTGGTGTGGGTGTGAGGGCCCTGTGCTAGTCAAGAGGGGTAGTGGTTGAGATTCTTCATTTCGGGGAGAAACTAATCATGCCCTCCCACAGCTGGCATATGGCAGCCAGCAGGGCTCCCAGGGCCTCAGCTGACCCCTGCGGGGAGCGGAGGGGAGGAAATGGGGAAGAGGGGACCATGTCCGTCCTGCCATCTCTGCTTCCAAAAGGACCATGGAAGCATCCCGCTCCTCCAGCTGGAGTTAGGCTTCTCGGGTACCATGGACCAGCCCCACTGACGCCCGCAGCCCCCGCATGATCTCCAACAGCATCCTCCTTCATTCTCTTCAGCACTCCAGTCTGGTGAATAATAGAGTCTCCAGGCGCATGCAAGATAAGCTATTATTAGCAGTCAATTCGCATGGCAGAGCAGCCTGGGGTGCCGAGCTTTGAGAAAAGCCTGCTTCCCATCCTAATTCTCGGCCTGATCCTCCGACTCTCCGCCTCCTGCCCCTGGCATCAGCATCCTCCACTCACTGCTAATCGCAGAGACATAGCGTGAAGAAGGCACCTGGGTATGGGCGCACCTCTCCGAGGGCTGAACAGGAGCTCATAAACCCAAGAGCCCAAGCCGTCCTGCTCTGATATTCTCAGCAGCAGCAGGACAATGAAGCTGGGAGCTTCCATCTGACGGATCCGGTCCCCCTCCTCCCTCTCCTGGCAGTGGTCTTCAACGACAGACTGTGATGCTCGGGCGCAGAGAAGCTAAGGGAGGCGGGCAGAGAAGTGACCCCCAAAACTGCGCCCGTAGAAGCAGATGAAGGAGCTTCCCACAGACACTGGATCAGCTCCTGGCTCACTGAGGGGAACTGGGATGGGGGAGAAGAGGGCGGAGGGTGGGAAGAGCAGAAAAATATCCAGCTCCTCCCTGGGCCTGATGAAGATTAATATCTCCTCCCTGACTAGATGAGGCGGCTTAATCGCTGCTATTAATACAAAATCACCAAGGGCCAAAGATGGGGGCGTGGAGGGAGGTGGGGGACGGGATGAGAATACCGTGCCGAAGCTACAAGGATATGCAAACATTGGACGCACGAAGACGGGATTTCTGAAGACCGGAGAGTTAGCACAGGCACCTGCTGGCCGACTTCAGAAGTTCCTCCTGCTTTTCCCACTAAGACCCTTGGACCTACCTGGTTGAGCAGGCTGATCTCAGAGACCACGGCTGGGTGATCTCCATGGACAGACTGACCATCACCACCGTGCAATCCCATGATTCCAAGCACGACAGCTCAGGTGTGGGCTTCCAACTCTGCTCCCCATAACATGCAAGACTCAGCCGAGGAGGCCCTTCTTCAGGAAGCTTTCCTGACACCCCCAGGGAGTTACCCCTTCTTCCTTTTCGACTCCCAAAGACAGGCATGCCCACTTCTAGTACAGTCATTACCTGGGATTGCAATTGGAGTCATCACGCCAAGAAGAGCCTGCTACTCTTAGACTTAAATTCTTGCTTGTCATCCTGCAACTCCCTTACCCATTAAGCAATGTCTCCACCACATAATACGTTTCCTCGGAAGACGCATCATTCCCAGCGAATGACCACATGGGGGAAGGTCAGTATCACCCAAGACCAACAAGAGAACGATTTGTCTTGAGGGCAGGGACCATGGCTTCACCTACTGGAGTCTTCCTCAGACTCTAGTCCAATACCAAGCACATACTGGGTACTTAATCGATATCTGCTCCAGCATCTCACAGGAAAAACGGGGAGCAGGAAATGGGGGCTCCAGATCAGATGGCTGCTGCCCAGAGGAGGCCTCAGCACCCATGAGGAAATGTGCAAACACACCGCGGGGGACACAGGTCCTACCTGCACAGGCCTTACCTGCTCAAGGTATCGGGACCTTTCTCAAGGGGGAGGTCATATTTAAAAAAAGGGAGCAAAAGGGGTACCCCTGCACCCCACTCCCTACTGATCCTCACTCACTAGAACTCTGGGTGACTTTTCATCTGAGATAAGCTCAGGATTCCTGACTCCCCGGATCCCACACCATCTGACCTCTGGGCTGGAGGGCCAGGGAAACGGGGAACTGGCCTGGAGAATCCCAGGAGGGCGGCCCTGGACAGACAGTGGTCACCCCCGAGTTTCACAGAAAGAACCAGAACCATCTCATTACGTAGAAGAAAACCTCCCAATGTGAAGGGGACTCACTTGGCATTCATTCAAGAAGACAAATCACCGTGAAAATGTGTCTGATGAACCAATGCACCTGCTGTGTGTATAACCACCAGCACACTGGGACACACAGCACACACGTGTGCCATGAACACTGCGGCAGCCCAGGCCCCACGGAGGCCTCTGTGCCCAGCTCTTCACTAGACCACAGTCTCGACAACACTAGAGCTCACCTACACTTAGAAAATAAAAGGTGATTCATCATGTAATAACATGCCTCCTAGGTGGGTTAAAGAAGACACATTTACAACGTGACGCTCTCACCCCCACTGTGTGCGATGCACAGTAGGGGATTTAAAGAGGTCCCAAAGCCACTCTGAACCATTGAGGTGCTTTCATGCTCACAGGAATGGAAACATCTACAAAAAAAACTAGCAGGTGAAAGATCCCATGTGAGTCGCCTGGGGTTAGCGGCAAATGTCTCCAGGGGAATGGAGGCTGTCCTGACGGCACAGGTGTGCTTGAGCCAAGGGCAGAAGGGCTGAGCCAGCATCACACCAACCCCGCTGGGCTGAGTCTTCGAGCAGCCAGATTCTGGCTGATGCACCAATATCCCACCCCCCACCCCCAGGACTGAGCCTCCTCACTAAGCCAGGGGCTGGGCAGACCCATCAGGAGGGGGTGCGGAGGGCCAGGTGTGCCGAGGCGGCGCAGCCAGGGCGCCTGGACATGCAGCTGGGAGGGGGAAAGAGCGCGCTCCGTCTCATCTTGTGCCCTTCTCCATGACGCCCTGCTGGCAGCCAGTCCCGTCCAGCCGCACGCAAGTGAGGCCTCCGCTTTATATGTATTGGGCAACAACTACGTGCCAGAAGGGATTCTTTATCCCACATTTCATTTGCAGTTACAGACCTGAAACATATCGATAAATGACTCATCAAAAATAAAACCAATAAACAGCTAGCTGCGACTTACTGAGGGCCCAATATGCGTCAGCTGCCTGCATAAATCACCCTTGGGCCTCGGGATAAACCGATGCGGAAGGTACAGGGGATCCCATTTCTACACGAGAAGACTGAGGCTTAGAAAAAGTGAGAGGGGTGCCGTGGCCACACAGCCCGAGTGGCCCAGGCAGGTGTCCAGCCCAGAGCGTCCTGCCTGCAGAGCCCGGGCTCGCTGTCCCCCCTCTCCGGCGACGGACGCCCCTCTCAGATAAGCCGTGGCAATGCTCAGCTCACGCAGGAAGCCTTCCTAGCTCCCTCCTGCCCAGGCTTTCTGACATTCCTCTGTGCCTTCCCAAATGACGGATCGCCCCCTCCTGGGCTCAGGACACTCTCACTGCCCTGCCCAACCTCAGGCCCGCCTTCCCCACGAAGCCCTTCTCCGGCCTCTGGCCCGTGCAGGGCCCCATGGCCTCATGTGCTGTCATCACAGTGCCCGCAACACGCTGGGACTTGTGTAGTCCTGTGTCATCCCTACATCCAGGGAAATGCCCTACCCGTCTCTGTTCACTACGTACATGCTACTGATTATAATGACAGGGGAGGAGGGGGAGAGGAGTCATGGGGGCTCTAAGCCAGACAGGCCGGGTCTGCACTCGGGGCTGGGACCTGGGACGCGTTCTCAGCCTCCTGCGCCTGCATGATGAAAGGGGGATGATGACAGGACCCACCTGTCTTGAGAGGAAAATACGAGCACTCAGAACAGGGCAGGAGGCGCATGCTCCCCGCGATCACCCTCGTCATCCCTCGGTAAGACTGGCTGCAGGAGCTGTCTCAAAACCTGCTTCCCTGACCTGGCACTGCACAGGGACGGGGCAGAGACAATCCGCCCTTCCAGGGTCTCGCTGCTCCCACCTGCCCCGGGAGCCTCTGGGAGGCGCTGCAGAGCTCATCTGGGGCCAAGGTGGAGACCACAGGGAAAACAGACGGATGCTAACAGAGGCTGGTGAGAGCAAACGATAAACATTGTGTAAATACTCACTCCCGGAGATCCTGACCGATCCGCCCCTTCATGCCACTCACCTCAGAGTGTTCCCTCACCACGTGAAATTAAGCAGCGGGGGGACACGCTTTTCTCCCCTGAGCCATCTCACTCTCAGGACGGACTCCCTCGCGGACCCTGTCTCGGCACGGAGGAGGGCCTGCCATCCGGGCACGGGGTTCCTTTCTGGAGCGCTGGTTTAGGGAGTTCAAGACCCAAAATGCCTCAAGTCTCGCTGGAGGGAGCCAGGCACGGCCTTCTGGGAAACATCAATCATAGGGACAGCTTCTGGGAAAGGACAGGCAGGGAGGGGCAGTCACCTCTACTTCTCAGAACAGGCTGACCCTGTCCACTCCTGAAGGCTGGGCCCAACCTTCAGCAGGGGCAACCGGCAGGTGAGCCCGGGGGCAAGCAAGGGAAACCCCGGGTGGGAAAAGAAAGCAAGATGAACACATGTGAGTCTGGAGAAGGGTTGATCTAGTACATTTTCCAGGTATATGGGGAGGGTTGTTCAACACGATAATGACCAGCTTTTCCCCAATCTCCACAGAGAGTGAAGGCACTGTGGACAAAAACTGGTGCTGTCAGAAATCACAGACTCCTAACTGGACAGGTCATGGTGTGCAGCCATGCCCCAGGCCTATAACCTCTTTCCTGATGGGTTTTAAGCCAGCCCTGTCCACTGGTCTTGTGCATCGGGGTTAACACACCTTCGAAAGGCCGGAAGAAGTGCCCCTGGAAGGCGTAAGCACCCTCAAGAGAACACATAATTGTGTTAACTATCCTGGAATCCAAGCCCCACCTCGCTTTCTCCCACCTCCATGCAATCTTCCTTCCGTTCCCTCCTTAAGTTCACGCGCATAAAAGAAACTGCAAACCTGTTCCTCTCCGAGCATTTGAGGTCAGCAACTGTCATCATTATTTGGCTCAAATAAACTCACAAAAATTTGCCCCAGGTGTGGGATGTTTCTTACGTTGACAGGGCCTTACATAGAAAAGAGAAAACACCTAGAATGAAGTCAGCTGAACAGGTGGACCAAACCTTGGAGGGGTCAGGAGAACACGACTGCCTGAGCTACATCTCAGCTCCACCTCTTGCTGGCTCTGACACCTTTGAGCACAGTCTGGACATTGCCTGTGCCTCAGTTTCCTCATCTGCACAATGGGACTATCAGGAAGCACCTTACAAGGCGGTCGTGAGGAACAAAGGAGTTAATACAAGTCAGGGGTTTAAATGCTCCATCAGCAGTAGCTAAGGAAGCTTACGAAGACACTAATTTGAAATGATACGCACATCCCTATGTTCACTGCAGCATTATTTACAATAACCCAAATCTGGAAACAACCTAAGTGTCCATCGATAGATGAATAGATAAAGGTGTGATATATATCTCACATAGGTAGAAAAAGTAAAGGAGAATAAAAGGCACAAACTTCCAGTTATAAGATAAATAAGCCATGGGGATGTAATGTACAGCATAGGGAATATCATCAAGAATGCTGCAATGACTTGCACGGTGACATACTAGTATAGGTACTAACGCACCGTGGTGATCACGTCGTAAAGTATGTAAATGTTGAATCACTGTGCTGTATCCCTGATACTAAGAGAATACTGTAGTCCACTATAAGAAAAAATTTTTTAAAGAATAAGGATTCAGAGGTGCCTACAAAAAGGTGAGACCTCACCATGGGAAGGGTGTGGAAAACGGTAAATATTCATCATGTATCTAGCACTTCTCTAAGCAAAGCACACCACTATTTCAGTCTACGCGACAACTCTGAAGAAGAGGGAAGTTACGTGATGAGGTGCAGTTAGCACAAGAAGCGATTCACAGAAGTGCACACAATATTTTGGCTGAGGGCAATACCTCCCGAACATTTCAGCGTCAAAGGAGATGAAGTCCAAAGGCAGGCTGCCCTGTGAGACAACAGGAGGCGCTCAATCAGTGCAGTCCTCGCCAACCTGGTCGTTACTGAGTCCAAGTCCAGGCCCCCAGACGCTTCACTTGATCCCATCAAACTCCCAAATTTGCCAGCAGATAAAGGGTCACCTGAGGTGCTTGTTAAAATACAGACCCCTGCACACCTCTCCTGCACAATCTCCTTTGGCGCACCCAGGCCAGGCCTGGAAGTGTATTTTTCCTACAGCCCCAGGGTGGGCTGGGAGTCTGTTAACAGACCCAGGTGATTCTTTAAAACACACACACACACACACACACACACACACACACATACACACACATATATATTGATTTTAGAGAGGAAAGGAGAGGGAGGAGAGAGAGAAACATCAATGATGAGAGAGAATCATCAATCAGCTGCACATCCCACAAAGGGATCAAGCCTACAACCCGGACATGTGCCCTCGACCGGAATAGAACCTGGGACCCTTCAGTCCTCAGGCTGACACTCCATCCACGGAGCCAAACCGGCCAGGGCAACCCCAGGTGATTCTTAAGCCAGAGATCTAGGTGACCTCTTCACAGGCAGGAGGAGAAAATACTCGCTCAGGTGCCTCTTAGCTTAGCAGCCAAAGGCAAGTCCAGCGCAGGGATGAAGTCTGAGAGCACGCTCCAGACCACCCCTGGGTCCTGTGGGAGGAACCCTGCCCACCTGGCCGGACTCCACCTGCCACGCCCCTCTCCTCCAGCCCAACTTCTCCTGGACGTTCTGCAAAGGCACCAAGCACTCTCCACTTCCTGCCTGAGACGCCCTTCCTCCTGACCTCCGCCCAGCTCAGCGAGGCCGGTCCAGCCCGTGTCCTCCCCATCCCTCACCAAGCCTCGCCCCTGCCACTTGCACTGTCATCTCAGGCGGCTTTATTTCTCTGTGGCATGTATCACCACCCTCACTTTAACTGGCTAATCTTCTCTGTCCACCGGGAAGTGAGCTCCATGAGAAGGGGGACATGCAAATGGCATACCCTCTGTCCCTCCTGGGGCTGCGGGAGGATCCAATGTGCATGAGAAAGCTTGTGTTCAATAGCACCGGGCTACCTAATCAGAGCTGCTACCGAGGGGTGCCATGGAGAGGCTCCCTGCCCTGGTGTCCCTGCAGGCACCCGCAGGGGCTCTGCTCCATCAAGAGAACTCCAGACTGCAGGACAAGGGGCACGGAGTGCCCTCTGCTGGAGCGCTGATGACAAATACCCACCAAGGACCCTGCATCCTCAGGTCTCTTCCAGGGAGTCCCTGCGTGAGCGACTTTGTGCTTCAGAGCTCAGGCAGCATGTCAAACGCAGCTGAACCCTGCCCGGCAGATGTGGCTCAGTGGTTGAGCGTCGACCCATGAACCGGGAGGTCATGGTTGGATTCGTGGTCTGGGCATGTGCCCTGGATTCAGGCTTGATCCCCTGTAGGGGGCGTGCAGGAGGCAGTCGATCAATGAATCTCATCGATGTTTCTATCTCTATCTCCTTCTCCCTTCCTCTCTAAAATAAATAAAAACGTATTTTTTTTAAAAAGTTCGTGGACCTACTCTATGCTAGGCACGATGGACTCCTCCTCATCTGCACAAAGACCCCGTCCAATAGGGAACAGCACCCCCACTCCTGAGGAGCAATGTGGGCTCAGAGAGGTTAAGTTACTCAGCTAAGGTCACACAGCGTTTAAGAGGAGGTTGGGGAATAAGAGCCATGTGTGCTGACTCAGCTACGGCCCCATCAGACAAAGCTTCTGTGAGAGAAGCGATTGAACTCTGCGTCACAGGGTGGTCCTCCTCATTCCTCTTGAAAGTCCTCACAACAGGTCATCCAGGAGGAATTTAATTTTTTCCAAACACGGCCACCGGGCCCGCGGTGAGCTGCAGGTGCACTGTGACTGTGGCTACGGTATATCTCAGAGTCCCCTCCTCCCGCCCCTGCCTCCTGCACACGGAAAGGGAGACTGCCGATGTCTGGAAAAGACATGACAGCAATGAACCAATGTGACACGTGTCTTTTGTCTTGACAAAAAGTAGTGAAGAAGTCGGTGACAAGCAGCGACACAGTTGGTGACACAGACTATCCGGGTGGCGGTTCCAATGACATCCCTGTCTGGGGCTCTAAGCCTCGTTTGGTCAGTTCTCCAGGCCTCAGTTTCCTTGTTTGGACCACGTGGGTGACCTTTTGCATCCCTCCCAGGAAGAGCTTCCAAGATTCTCAGAAACAGGAAAAGAAAGCAAACATTTATTGAATAATTACTACTCTAATCGGAACTTCATAGCCTTTCTAACAAGTGCGTGAGCTGCATATTATAGTCCCCTTTTCGTGAGAAGACACAGACCTGCAGGGATGCTAGGTAACTTGTCTACTGTCACTCTGGGACTTAAATAGTGCCACCCATCACTGAGGGACAGACACGTTCGCCCACCATCAGCCCCCGTCCTAGATAAAGTCCTTGTGTCGTTTTCAAAGGTTTCATCTGCTTAGGCTTCAGCCTGCCTAGATGATTCCGAAGGCCCATGCCTGCTCTTAATTGCATGAGTCTCTGGCAGAAACAAAATGCAAATTGCATTAAAGGACTAATCGAATTTTCTGCTTCTGCTGGCTTATAATAATCCCCAAGCCACAGAACATGGTGTGCCTTCTCGTCCAAGATGGCCTCGTTCCCTCGTCTCGGGATGTGTTGGGTCCTTATCTGAAGCCTGAGCGTGTTGACTTTGAAATGTCATCCACCAGTTGGTTCTATATACGCAAGTTGTGGAGACAGCCGTGCTCTGGGCCGCGGCAGGCGGGGCCTGGTTTGCATGCTGGCTCCCTTATGTACTGGCTGGGTGACCTTGGCAAAGACCTCAACAGCCCTGAGCCTCGGTGTCCTTATCTCCAAAACAGGACAAGCGTGAAGCTATCTGGAGGAGCAAATGAGATAATGTATGTAAAACCCCCAGCCCAGCCCTAGCTGGTTTGGCTCAGTGGATAGAGCATCAGACTTTGGACTGAAGGGTCCCGAGTTCGATGCCGGTCAATGACACATGCCCGGGTTTCGGGCTTGATCCCCGGTAGAGGATATGCAGGAGGCAGCCAATCAATGATTCTCTCTCATCATTGATGTCTCTCTCTCCCTCCCCCTTCCTCTCAGAAATCAATAAAAACATATTTTTTAAAAAATAAAATAAAATCCCTAGCCCAGCCCATGGCAGGGAGTAAGTTAAAAGGTCTAAAACCCAAGTCTAACTGCGCGAGACAGGATCAATAAGCAACATAAGCAAATGCCAGTTCTTTCTTCTCAATTCAGCTCTGTATAGATGACCAACCAGGAAAGCGGGACTGTGACAAGCCTGAGCGAACGGACACGCCCCGGCAAAGGGACAGTGACTGCTCAGCTCAGCCAATCGCTGCTGGGATGGAGCAAGGGTGGGGTTTGCTAGACCTTCCCATTTTTGTATGGAAAGCCAGAAATCATGATTTTTTTATGTGCCAGCTCCCATTTTTTAACTATTCATATAAATTCAAAAATGGTAAAAGCAGTGGGCAGGCCAAACCCAATACAAATGCATGCCAGGTGCAGCCCATTTCTGTTTAACAAGCTATAAATGGAAGCTATTGCTGCATAGTATACAGGGGAGGCGAACCTAGGTTAACAGTTGCAAGTATTAGAAGCACAGAGTTTATTCTTGTATTTTATTTATTAATTACTGTATTATTTTCCATACGAGCAACTGTAAACCTACCCTGCCCCACCTGCATTTCCGCTTTGTGCTTCCATATCGCCAAAAGTGACAATACCAGACGCTGTCTTTTCCAGGCTCCTGGAGTTTACAAAGATGCAAGTTTGTTGATGAATGCAGATAGGAACATTTGTCTAATGTGGCTTGATGTCCAGGTCAAGAAGTAATATTGCTTTGATTTTTTAAAATATATTTTTATTGATTTCAGAAAGGAAGGGAAAGGGAGAGAGAGATACAGAAACATCAATGATGAGAGAATCATTGATCGGCTGCCTCTTGCACGCCCCCTACTGGGGACCGAGCCTGCAACCTGGGCGCATGCCCTGGACAGGAACCAAACCCGGGACTCTTCAGTCCATAGGCCAAAGCTCTATCTACTGAGCCAAACCAGCTAGGGCAGTGGTCGGCAAAACTGCGGCTCGCGAGCCACATGCGGCTCTTTGGCCCCTTGAGTGTGGCTCTTCCACAAAATACCACGACCTGGGCGAGTCTATTTTGTAGAAGTGGCGTTAGAAGAAGTTTAAGTTTAAAAAATTTGGCTCTCAAAAGAAATTTCAATCGTTGTACTGTTGATATTTGGCTCTGTTGACTAATGAGTTTGCCGACCACTGAGCTAGGGCATATTGCTTTAATATTAATCAGAGCTACATCATTGCCAGAGTTCGGGTAGGAATACAGGCATAGCTCATATACCTCATTTTACTGTGTTTCACGAATGTTGCATTTTTTTTGTTTGCTTTTTTAAACAAACAAAGGCAAGATCCTCCACCAACAAAAAGATCATGACTCCCTTTACTGTAACACTCGCTCTACTGGGTGGTCTGCAACAGAACCCGCAGTATCTCCAAGGCCTGCCTGTCCTGGTCCTGTTTCAAACTGATAGAAACACCCTTTCAGAATTAAGGTTCTCTGAGCGAATTTCAGACCTTGAAGTCAGTGCTGTGATCAGACCCTCCTGGGGGGGAACCTGTGTCCAAATGGCGAGGCCCATCGGGAAGGAAGAAAGGAAGTGTGGTTAAATAAAAACGGTCAACATCCATCCCAAAAGGAAAGTTTCATGCTTAGAAAGCATTTGAATTTCAAAGTTCAACAGTGACATACATTCGAAATACCCAAAGGCTCAGAAAATCCCTCTCATCCGAACAGAATGCAAAACCCACAGAAATCTCTTCAAATTCAGATACTTATTGAACTATCAAGGCTGGCATAGATTTTTTTTTTTTTAAATAGCATAACATACAGAAAAGTGAACAAATCATAAATGAAGAATGTTGTAAACTGTCACAAAATGAACACACCCATATAATTATCACACAGGTTAAAAAATAAATTATTACCAGCTCCCCAAAGTCTTCCTTATGCCCTGCCCTGGTCTCTAATTAACCCCAGATTAATTTTTGACTGTTTTTGTATTTATATAATTGGAGTCCTACGGTATGTACTCTTCTGTGTCTGTCTTCCTTTTTATTTTTTCTTTAAATTGATTTCAGAGAGGAAGGGAGAGGGAGAGAGAGATAGAAACATCAATGATGAGAGAGAATCATTGATCGGCTGCCTCCTGCATGCCCCACACTGGGGACTGAGTCCGCAACCCAGGCATGTGCCCTTGACCAGAATCGAACATGGGACCCTTCAGTCCGCAGGCTGACACTCTATCCACTGAGCCATACCCACTAGGGCTGTGTCTGTCTTCTTTTGCTCAACACTCTCTGTGAGTATATTAATGCTCCTTGCTCCGTAGTACTTCACTAGATAAATATACCACTAGTTATTTAACTTTTAAATAATATTTTAAAATACATTTTTACTTATTTCAGAGAGAAAGGGAGAGGGAGAGACAGATACAAACATCAATGATGAGAGAGAACCATTGATGGGCTGCCTCCTGCACGCCCCCTACTGAGGATCGAGCCCACAACCTGGGCATGTGCCCTGACTGGGAACTGAACCGTGATCTCCTCATTCACGTGTGGACACTCGACCACTGAGCCACACTGGCCTGGGCAAGATGGGCCCTTTCTAACTCACGTTAAATATTTGGAAGCATAACCTCGTAGAATGTTAACGCCCACGAGGAGTGCTTCATTTTTACATCGTATCATATCAGGGGAGATGCAGCTCTAGAAAGAGGAATGATTGGGTCCCTACCCCCAGCAACTCTGGCTGATTCCAGGGCCTGAGACGCCCGACCCCACGCCGCGCTCCCTCAATTCATCCTGCAGCTGCTTGTCATCTAACTCTGAAATCTTATGCTCAGAGCGTCCCCATCTCAGGGAGTGTTCTCGGCTCTGCTCCCAGGAGATCCCCTGAAATTAAACAGGGTTGGAAAATAAATCACCCCCCATTAAGAATGAATAGCACTGCCGTAAACGCAGACAGCAACTCTGTACCTTATTTATGGCTCCACCAGCCTTGAAACAGAAAACTCAAGGGTGTCAATAAATAGATGGCAAGGTTGTGTTTACCCGGACAGGAATGTCTCCGCAGGACCGGCTGGGAGTGCACCTATGTCTGCAGCAATGGCTGGAGCTCCACCTAGCCGCCATGACCCCACAAACACTCAGCCTTTACTAGCCTCAGGATATCTGGGTCAGGAGGTCAGCAGGGCATCCCGTCCTACTGTCCCCACTGCTCACTCCCTCCCCCAGGTCACCCTGTCCTACTGTCCCCCATGCTCACTCCCTCCCCCAGGTCACCCTGTCCTACTGTCCCCCATGCTCACTCCCTCCCCCAGGTCACCCTGTCCTACTGTCCCCCATGCTCACTCCCTCCCCCAGGTCACCCTGTCCTACTGTCCCCACTGCTCACTCCCTCCCCCAGGTCACCCTGTCCTACTGTCCCCACTGCTCACTCCCTCCCCCCAGGTCACCCTGTCCTACTGTCCCCACTGCTCACTCCCTCCCCCAGGTCACCCTGTCCTACTGTCCCCCATGCTCACTCCCTCCCCCCAGGTCATCCTGTCCAACTGTCCCCACTGCTCACTCCCTCCCCCCAGGTCACCCTGTCCTACTGTCCCCCATGCTCACTCCCTCCCCCAGGTCATCCTGTCCTACTGTCCCGACTGCTCACTCCCTCCACCCAGGTCATCCTGTCCTACTGTCCCCCATGCTCACTCCCTCCCCCCAGGTCACCCTGTCCTACTGTCCCCCAGGCTCCCTCTCTCCCCTGTACTGCCTCGTGTTTGCACACACCTCATGGCATGCATTTCACTCCTCCCAGGGCAGCTCAGGCCTGCACAGAACAGAATGATCCTCATTATGACAAGCTGGACTTCGGGCTCCCGGCCACACCCCTCCATGGATTCAGGGCCATCAGAGTCATCCTGACCTCTGCCAGGTGACAGCCCTTTGACTGTTTGCTGAAGCTGACACATACACCTGGAGCCTCCGCTTCTCCAGGGTAAACAGCCTCAGTTCTTCCCACTGTGTGTACTGGAACCAGGCTTGGATCGGCACCATCCTTCACCTGGATTCTCCTAAGGGTGCGGCCGTATCTAGACGGTTCTGAAAGTACGGCATCTGGAAACAAATGCCGCGGCCCCGCTGTGGACTGCTACCCGTGAAAAGAAAGCTGTCAGCTTTACCATTCTAGCTGGAATATGTCTGTTAATGTACCCAATCACCCACCCCCAACTTAAAGCAGTTTCTGATTTGGTCCCAAAGGTAGGATGTCTTGTTAAGCTTCACGGTTATAGGTATAGAACCTACCCCAGTCTGTGCGGGTGGTTGCAGAGTATTTCCTCAATCCTCCCTGTTTCCTGTAACCTACCTGCCAGTCTAATAAAATCACTCAAAGTCAAGGATCACAGTCACCCCATCAGCCAGGGTGGGGAAGAGCGTGATGCTGGAGAGAGTCTTCAAGTGGACATCAACACATCACGAAGCACAGCCAGGTATGAACGCTCCTCACGCAGATCAACTTCTACTCTCTCCTCCGAGAAGACGTATCACTTACCTTTGGGGCCACCCCTTCCCCGATGTCACCCATATTTCAGGAGAACTCCTCTCTACCCCATGACCAGAAACAGGCACAGAGCTCGGGGCTGCCATCCCCAGCCTCCCCACTCAGTGACTGGTCTCTGGACAAGCAACTAGAGGCAATCCAATCAGAGGCAAGCATGGAGAGTTGGGGGAGGGAGAACTCCTCTTTCTATAAGGACTGGGGAGGATAAGTCATAAACTATAGCTTGTTTCACGTAGGAAAGACTACCCTGAAAGAAACCACAGAAGAGAAAAGCAGAGCAAAGGGATGAAGAGAGACTGAGCTACACGGGTATCACTTGAGCCCCTGGATCCAACCCTACCTGAAGCCTGCCTCCACCGTCGAACTTACAAGTTTTGTTAGCCCCCAAATTCCCTTTTTGCCCAAACCTTTTAGGGTTGAGTTTCTATCAATGAGTGCAAATAAAAATTCTGCAATTTCCCTCGCAGCACCCAGAAGCGTCATGTGACACCCTGTCAAACCCCTTGCCAAAGTCTGCTACCTCACTGAGGCCCCGACTATAACATGGTTTTATAGTTAAAAACTCCAGCTCTCGAGTTCAATAATCCAGGCCCTGTCTTGACTGGCTTTGGGGCCTTGGGCAGATCCCTCAAGTTTACCTTCCCCGCCTTCCCATCCCTACCTATTACATAGGATTCTTGTGAAAAAAATCCTAACGCGTCAAGTCCTAACAACAATGCCTGGCAGGTAGAAATGCTCAAAAAACTAATAGCTTGCCCTAGCTGGTTTGGCTCAGTGGATAGAGTGTCAGCCTGCGGACTGAAGGGTCCCGGGTTCGATTCCAGTCAAGGGCAGATGCCAGGGTTGCGGGCTCGATCCCCAGTAGGGGACATGCAGGAAGCAGCCAATCAATGATTCTCTCTCATCATTGATGTTTCTATCTCTCTCTCCCTCTCCCTTCCTCCCTGACATCAATAAAAATATATTTAAAAAAAACACTCCTCAAAATACTAATAGCTTATATTGTTATCCTCATTATTGTTATAATATTAGTATTAGCAGTCTAGTTATACTATGAAAGTCAATGTTTTAACGTATTAAACCGAGTCAGGCGCCAGCCCCTCATAGCCTGGTTTTATCAGGGCTCCTCCATCACCCCTAGAAAAACATTTCCTTATATCTCTCCTAGGCTTATCACCAGCTCACCTTCCTCCCTCCGATCCCTTTACGGAAAATTACCCACGCGATCCCTTTAGGGAAAATTACCCACGCGCACCGCCCTGGCGTCATTCCTGCTCTCCAGCCCCTTAGATGAAAGCTCCACCATCTGCAGGGGGCGCTGGGGCAGGCGAGGGGCAGGGGTGTGGCTCGGGGCCCTTCCCTGCCAAGCCCACACTCAGTTCCGCCTCCTTTATATTCCGTCTGGCTCCCTCGGGGCAAATCTCGGAAAGTGAAGTGCAACTCCTAATTAAAAGGTAGCCTTGAGCTGTCAATAAAACTATGCATAAAGAACATGTTTAAAAACACAGTACTGACTTCCTTGAGTCAGATTTTCCTTTGAGTTAATTTTTCCCTTTTAACTCAAGTGTGGGGGTAAATAGAAGAAAGCTGTGCTCGCCAACACGGCCACGCCTCCCCCCCCCCCCCCCCCGCTTAGAAAACCACCTCCGATACACAACGCACAGCGTTTGAAACTGCTGGCTGGGAGAACAAACGGCAAGTCTGGTCTTTGCTGATGATTTCTGAACAGTGGCAGGGATTAGCGTTGTTGCGCTCCTGTCCTGGGCCATCGGATGGCTGATCAGCCCTCCCGCGAGCCCGGCCGACTGCTCCGACACCCGCCTCCTCACACCACGCACAGCCTGTGCGGCCATCGTGTGTGTGTCCACCTGTCTGTCTCCCCCACTGAGCCGTGAAGGCCCCGGTGTGTCATCCCCGCATGTCCAGCACCTGGTTTAGCAGAGATGTAAACCACAGCAGCAGCGACAGTAACAACGAATGTTGAATATGTGACTGCGTGAATGAGGAGATGGAAGAAAGAATAAAACATCTGGCTCCGTGAATAGCTAAGTCCTCCCTCCAGGGCCCAGCCTTGCCTGTCACCAACACAGCGATCCACTTGCAAAGCCGGTCTTTGACGTCTGTGCCACCTCCTCCACGCCACTGCGCCCAGGCGCACCTGATCCTGCGGTTGTGTCTCTCTCTCCTCACATTCCTGACTCCCTCCATTGACCTGTGAGAACCCAGGCAAGCCTTCCCCTGTGACGGGGCATGGGCATTCGCTTCTCCAAAATGACCAGCTGGGATCAGACGGCTCGGAGGCTCTCCCTGGGACGCTGGGACAGCCGGTGTTCTTCTCCCCACCTCCCGCTCACTCCGCAAAAGCTTCCTTCTTACCTTCGAAGCTCCCGGCAAACAGGTAAAGCCAGGTGATGGCTGGGATGCAGAGAAGAGTCAACGAGGCAGCCAGGAATTTCCGTCTCCCCCTGCAGATTCCCAGCATCCTCTCGGAAGTGGCAATCCCTAATCCCAGAGCCGTTTCTCTGCCCGGAGCGTGGAGTCCTCGGCCTCCCTCATAATACTCCCTGTGAAGGAAGAGCAGAGGGGAAGGGCTGTAAATGGATGCAGATTGCAGAGAGAACATGCTGGAGCTCCCGGGAGGAGGCTGACTCGGCTACGGTTTCCTGCTAACCCTTATTCCCGAGGGATGCTGCTGCACCCCTGCCATCTATCAAAGCGGAGACAGTTCGTTAGGAAATAAACAAATAAAGCATAAGGGCGCTGGCTCTCTCCCTCTCTCTCTCTAATGTGCACACTTACACACACATATGCACTTCTACTATGGGTTACTTCTGAAGCCTGAACTAACACACTCATTACACGAGCATTTAGTGAGCACCTTGTATATGCCAAGCACTAGCCAGGTGCTGTGTTTTGAAAAAAGCAGAATGAGGGTTGGCGTCAAAGAGCACAATCTAACAGGAGAGGCCAGCATAAAACATCCACAGACACTCGGAGAATGTGACGGCTGCGATGGGCAGGCACCTCCAGGGAAGGATGAGGACGTTGCCGACCGCTCCCGTGTGCGGCCAGGGGGGTGGAACAGTTCCCGTGTTCCCGGCAGAGAGCCCAGTGGAAGGCACGCAGGGCTGACCACACACACACTCACTCACACACACACACACACACACACAGGAAAGGAGACTGGCAAGGCACGAGATCTCCATCACCGTGGAAAGCCTACACGCACTCATCTTTAACACGGAAGAAGAGCCCAGAAAAGCATGGACGACGATGAAGATGTGCAGAGCACGGGGAGGAACATGGAGATAACCCACAGCCGTCTGCAGAGGGACAATCCTCGGACCACGCAGGAGACTGGTGAAATGCGAAGAACAGAGGAGGGAGAAGGCCTACACAGATGGAGTAGAGGACACGACCGCTCGCCTGAGTCTATAACCAGAAACTCATGTGCCTTACAAAGGAATTAAAAACCCAACAGGCCATGAACTCCCATCTCCATCACCTCCTAACGCAGTCACCTGGGCTGCAGGTGGAGAGCGAGGTCCACAGGGAAACTCCCTGACAGAGCAGAGCCCACGGCTGCAGGCAGCTCCCATGTAAGGCTTCGGTTCCTAAGGAATGGTGTCCCTTAGACACTCCCCCACGGTCCTTCCCTCTGCCAGGACCCTCACACCCCATGTGACGATGTCTGGGTGAACCGTCTCCCTTCCCCACCAGCCGTGGTGTTTCCAGAAAAATGCTCAAACCCCGTGGGATTCACCGGCATCCCTAAGACTTAGCGTCCTGCCCGTCACTTTCGGGTGCCTGGTAACTGTCTGCTGAGCGAATAAATGGAATCCGATTCTAACCAGAGGCGGCCCTCCCGAGCTTCAGGAGTTTGTGTTCAGCAAGCTGCCGGCAATAAACACCTCACGGAGCCCATCTCCACGTCAGAGGCCGGGCTGTCTTCCGCAACCCCTCTGACCCTTTTCTAAACGTTTGAAACAGATGAAAGGCCACAGGGCTGGAGGGTGAGCACAAGAAAGGAACGCCAATAGAAGCAAAATCCCTTTAAACCAAGAATGCTGACTTCAGAAAAGTGCCCCCGGGGAGAAGGAGCCACAAACCCCACAAACAAACCTCACTGGTCACTGAGAATGAGCATCTTCACTAAGAATGAGCAGCGGGAAATGCTGGCGATCCCAGGGGAGGGAGTGTTGGGGGCGGAAGGCAGAGGGAATCCGGCCACACCAGGACCTGGCCCCAGGTCAGCTTTGCTTCATTCACCTGTGCAGCGGAGGGACACCCTCAGTCTGGGCGGGTGGGTATGAGGCTGAAATAAGAAATCCCTTGAGCGACGAGCAAAGCCCCAGCAAGCACTTGGCAGGGTAACCCCGTCTTCCTAAGAACCCAACAGCCGTCTTACTTATGCTTTTCTCTCTCCTCCTCCCATGCCCCAACACACACAGGGTTTGGCAGAAAACAGATCTCAGCAAGTAGGTACTGACTGACAAGCCAAGTGATTTAACCTGAAAAACCTACCTACGCAATTCTCCTTCAGGAGTTCCCACCCATTAAAATCACATGGGTTTGTTTTGTTTGTTTGTAAACAGTTCACATATAAGAATAAAGACGATGAGCAGTAGTAGCACTTTTGGCGTATAAAGCATTTTTCTAGGTTTTTTTATTTGTTTAATTCTCAGAAGAACTTATTTTTTATCCCTATTTTATGGACAGGAAAACGAAGGCCAAAAAGATTAATTAATGGGCCAAAGGTTATACGGAGGGGGAGGGGGGAGCGGCTCTGTTCCCCCTAAGAAATGGACCCCTTCAAGGGGCATCTTCCTTTTGATCTAACCTCAGTCCTTTATATTGCATCTTATGAGTATGTCATTCCCCAGAGTCAAATGTATCACCAGTGTTTGCTCCTGTTCCAAGGGACAATAAAGTAGAATAGACAGAAATACAATCAGAAAGCGATAGATGGATTTACACTTCAGGGGAAAGTAGGGATATACCAAAAACTGAGCTCAAGTGGCACTGATATTTAAATAACATTTTCAAAGACTCCTTAAAACACTTATTTTCCTCCTTTTCCTCTCTCCGTCTGCACACGTTCGTTTCAACTCGCACAATTTATGTAAAGTTTTAAAACAGAGTCAAGGTTGGCTTGCATTTTATGATAACGCTGGCACCTGAAATTAAACTCAGCAGGTGAAAAAATACTCCTTCATGGATTTGACTTTTAAATGACACCTCTGTGCTCTAAAGACACATTTTAAAGAGAAACCTCCATATTTATCAGAAGTTTCTCCAGGAAGTCAATACAGGCATCAACACAAGAAGAAGAAAGGACGGAAGAAACTGGAAGGTTGGAAATTGCATCCCACACGTGTGCAAATGACCTAGGAACACCAGTCTCTAACCGGCCTTACCTGGTGGGAGGGAGACCGCCCACCTGGCCGTTAACCCAGGGGCTTCAAAGTCACCGCTAACCAAGCACCCCCTCAAATCCAACATACAACTTCTGGACCAAGCTGGTCGATTTCTCCTCCTAAACATCTACTCCACCTGTCTCCTCCCATGTCTGAACCAACAAATGTCACATTTATAGAGAACACTGCATGAGCCAGAAAAATGATCACGCCCTCTCTTAAGCCACAAAAGGAGGATTCAAAGCTGAACACAAACTATGACTGCAAGTATCCTTCAGCCCAGTGTGAGAAATTACATACATATATAAGAATCTCCATAACCACAGATATGGAAAGGTATGAGCACTGAGAGTTCTAGTTCTCTCTATGGGTAGAATGAGAGTCATTTCAACCCTGTGATTATATTCTTTCCTAAATTTTATACAAGGAGTGTGCATGGCTTGTATAATTTAAAACTATGTAAAAGCTTGAAATCATCACGCCTTCCTGTTACACTGTTTTGTGATTCAAAATGCCCAAAAAAATGTGTTTTACTTGCCTTGCTAGGTGCGGTGAGTTAGAATCAGCGGGACCCTAATTGGGAATGCATATCCTGCAGGCGTGGCTGGTTACCACTTGAAAGACTCCAGTCAGAAGCCTACACTCCAAACACAGCTCCACACCTCCCGGACCCACACCCGAGGCTGTCTTTTAATTAGCATCACGGATGTGCGGAAGGATTTTTCAAGAGTGTTCAAGATGTGTGGGTTGTCTAGGAACATTGCACATGAAAAGAAACTAAAAATCTATGTAACCTTCCAAAAAAAAAAAAAAAGTCTAAGAAACCCTTCAGAATCACTTAGGATCCCAAACAGATCCTATGGGCACTGAACAGATCTGGGCCATGGATTTTAACTAGATCGGCTGAATCCTGTCAGTCACCTATGGTCACCCCCGTCTCCCTCCAGTGACCCGTTCTTGCAAGGTGCTCTCCCGGTTCCTAAGAGCGATGAGACTGAGCTCCTAAAACAGGTCCTACAGCAGACGGACCCTCATGCTGGCTTTGCTGTTACCGTTACATGCGCCATTGCTAGAAGATGGCCAGCTCATGCCCTTACCCAAGCCATCTGCTCACACACACTCATACAACGCCCTTTCTCCTCCGCTGGGGCTGGGGAGGAATTTCAAGCCTCGCCGCTTCAAGTCCAGACCCGCAGCTTCCTTCCCCTCCTGTCTGCACTCCCACAGTCACACATTCCTGACGCTTAGCTGGGGTCTCACCATGTCCTGAGCATTAATCTCTCTTCATGAGACTAAAACCCCCAAAAGGCAGAGGATCAGGTTTTTAAATTCTCCATGAGCCCAGCATCTAGGACAAAGGTTTACGCTCAACCATCGCTGCCCAGTGTGTGGTCCCGGACCCAGTGGCATCGGCAGCAGAAAAGCAAACTCCTAGGCCCTGCCCAGGCCCCACTCCATCACACTCTGCATCGGAACAAAATCCCAGGTGATTCGAGTGCACATTACCGTGTGAGAGGGCTGTCCAGGCATGCGCTGCATAAGGACATTCCCGTCAACCACGGAGCACACGCCTGTGGCATTCCCCATAGCCTAGGTGTGTAACGGGCTATTCCATGGTCGTTGTGTTGATCGCCTAAGAACGCATTTCTCACTATCCCCATCACTAAGCGGCACATGACTGTACTAAAGCACCCGGTAAACAGCGGGTTAATACACAGAGTGCCACCTCCCCCCCCCCCCCCCCCCCCCGCAGGGACTGGCCAGTGCCTCTGGAGAGCCGTTCACCTCCGGGACTTCGGGATGGCATGCTTATTATAACAGTTCTCTTAACAGATGGAAGCAGAGTTTCTAGAAGGAAAGGTGCCTTTTTCTAATTACACAAAAGCACCTTCTGGACTAGAGGTGGCTCTGATGACCGCCCACTCCTCCCAGGTTTGAATAATGATTGAACCGCCACACCACCCACGGAGACATCATTCTATCCCTCTGGTAAAAAGGAACACTGAGACCAAGAGAGGCGAGCAACATTGA
This sequence comes from Eptesicus fuscus, assembly GCF_027574615.1. Taxonomy (NCBI): domain Eukaryota; kingdom Metazoa; phylum Chordata; class Mammalia; order Chiroptera; family Vespertilionidae; genus Eptesicus; species Eptesicus fuscus. The sequence continues at coordinate 98,370,737 of NC_072479.1, forward strand.
GTTAGTTGTTGGAAATGCTGGGACTCAAATGCTAGTTTCCTGAAAACATACACACACACACACACACATACACATGCCCAGCCTGTATCTGCCCAATCACTGCCCAATCAGACTCAAGGGCAGGCGCCCTGCCTGCTGTGGCCATCGCAGCTCTGTGTGGCTGGCACAGGACCTGGTCCATAAGAGACGATCATTAAGTGGGTACTGAGTGGCTCTATGACTACCTGAGTCTCAACCAGCAGCCTCCTTGGACATTCATCACTGTACACACTACCCTGTCACACCAGCTCAGCCCACTCCTTCCTCCCAAGCACAACTGTGGAACTCCCCCTGTGTGATCAGCAAATCCCCCTTTATCCTCAACTTCCTCGCACTTCCTCCTACCTCCTGCGCTTGTGTGGAAGGCTAGCTGCTGCCAGGATCCCGCTTTCCCTTCCTCCCACTCCTCAAGGCATGCACCCCAGGCCCAGGATGCGGCTCTGTGCCCGGCTTCCAGCTGTCTCTAGGGAGTCTGGCTGCCCCTCCGCTAGGAAGACCCTCGTGCTCCTGTGGCTCCCTTCCTCTCTGTCCTTGCCACTGTCATTTGGCAACGCCTCTCATTCCCTGAAGACTGGAGCTCCCTCCACACACTCCTCTGTCTCTCCACCTAAATTCCATGACAAAAAAATGGCCGATTCAAAGCCTTTGCCCCTTCCCATGGACCAGGGACCAGGTTCACCTTCTAGCACCTGGTGTCCTCACAAACAACACAACCTTACAATTTCAAATATCATCACCAACCCCTGCCCAGCCCCATCTGTGAGCCTTCCCGGCTGCCATTATCCAACTTCTTCACTGTATTGTTTCAATAAGTCCCCTTTAAACAAAAGCCTGCCAGCCGTCTGACTATATGACACGTGCCATGTAGAAACAAATCCCTCACCTCACCTCAAGTAGGTCCCTGGGGCAATGGTGTGCCCCGAGACACGCTCTGTTACGTGTGAGGTCACGTGCCAGTTCACTGTGCTACCTTCCTCCCCTTTCTCTGCTCCACAAGGAGGAACACACAAGAGGCATTCGGCCTCTCTCTCTGGGCCTGGCGCGTCCGTCCTGAGGCCGAGCCCAGTCACATCCCTCTGACCTCTTTTCTCTGCACATCAGGCCCCACAGCACCTGCCTCCCGCAGGTGACTCTTTGGTTGCATGGCACCAGGCCTTGGAGGCACTGTTTAAAAATTCATGCCTGGCAGCAGTCACTCAGTGGATGAGCATCGACCTATGAACCAGGAGGTTCATAGTTCGATTCCCAGACAGGGCACATGCCCAGGTTGCGGGCTCGATCCCCAGGAGGGGGCGTGCGGGAGGCAACGGATCAATGATTCTCTCTCTCTCTCTCTTCTCTCTGTCTCTCTCTCTGTCTCTCTCTCCCCCCTACCTCTGAAATCAATAAATATATATTTTAAATTTTTTTGAAAAATCACCACATGAACTACTATTTTAAGGACGCTAAGGGTCCATTCCTGCCACCTTAGTTTGTCTTGATCCCACTGCGACATCAGATCCTCTGGCTGCGGGGAAACTGGTCCTTCCATCCCTGGCACCACTGGGCGGTCCCAGATCAAGGGGCAGAGGCCTCACCAGGGTCTCCAGTCTAGTCTTCAACCACCCATTTCACACACCTCTGCAATGAGGACATGCTACCTACAGCCTGAGGTTTTGCCCACCTCGTTTCTGTTATGCTTCAAACAAACTCCAAGGCACGCCTGCATTTCACGTGGGCCTCTCAGCATTTACAGAGGACAGGGCCTCAGGATCTGGGCTCTGCATGTCGGTGGGAGCATCTACGCAAGTCATCTTTCTTCGTGAAAGCTCGTGGCAATATCAAGCACAAAGGGTTGCTGTCGGAGTTGGGGGAGATCAAATGAAATCCAATATATGATTGCACAGCAACATAAGATGCTGTACTAGCCATAACAACATTAAAACAAATCAGCTGAATTTTAGCTGCTTGACCAATCAAATTCTATGGATAGCACAGACACGACTGTCCCCTTGCTGTGATGTCCACAAAGCGGATAGAAGGGCATCTTACTCCATTTGGGCTTCTATAACAAAAATACCATAGACGGGGTGGTTTAAACAACAAATATTTATGTCTCACAATTCTGGAGACTGGGGAACCCAAGATCAAGATACCAGCATATTCCACGGCGGGCAAGGACTCCGCTTCCTGGTTCAAACTTTTTGCTGTGTCCTCAGGCAGAAAAGGTGAGGGAACTCTTTCAGGCCTCTTTTATATAAGGGCACTAATACCACTCATGAGGGCCCCATCCTCATAACATAATCACCTGCCAAAGGCCCCACCCCTAATACCAAGTAAGCAGTAAAGGAAATGGGCTCAGGAAACAAGTTAGAGGCAAAAGAAGGGCCCTTGGAGCTTAGGAAAGTATACTTGGAAAGATTGGAGCAGGGTGCTGGGAGAGGGTGGAGGGGGGATACAGGGAGAGAGCCCTGCCCATCTCAAGTGCTCAAGGGCCACAGTGATGAACAATACACGTTCCAGTATCTTCTGAGCCTCACAGCATCCCACTTACAGAAGTCAGTTTGGCCTTGAGCATGAGCATGGAATTGGAGCGGAGAACCTGGGTGGCTGGATGAACAGCACCTAAGCTGGTGGGGCCCAGAGACCTGGGTGTAAGTAGATCGGGAACACTCAGGAAAGCAGACCACATTAATCGGGCAACAGGGGTACCAGGTACCACACTGGCACTTCCAGGAGATCTTCATTCACTCAGGCTCTGCAACCAGTCTGTGCGCCTCCACTTCACAGACAGGGGCACCGAGGCTCCAAAGGCCACGTGACTCGGGTCACACAGCTGGGAAGCAGGACCCTGGGGTCAACCCAAGACTTCTGACCTCCTCGGTGTGGCATCACAGACCTCTAACACCTGCCTCCCCAAGGACCTCACCCCTCCCCGTTCCAATGCTGGACCACCCCCTCAATAAAGGACACCACGTCCACACCTCCCTGACTTTCCACCTGCTGCCTCCACTTCCTACTGGACTAGCCCCTACTTATCTACACGGTGAGCCTCTAAGGCAGTGGTCCTCAAGTGGGGGAATTTTGCCTACCACCCCGGGGACATGTTGAAATGTCTAGCAAATTTTGACGATCAAGACTGGGGAGAATGGGGTGCTATGAGCATCAGTAGGTAAAGGTCAGGGATGCTGATAAACATCTTCCAAGGACGGCCCAAGACAGCCCCCCACCACAAATGATTATCTAGCTCAAAATGCTAATAGGGCTCAGGTTGAGAAACCAGGTTAAGGCCCCACCGGCCCCTATTAAAGGCGAGAGCATGTTTCCATGGGGACACATGCCCAAAAGAACGGCAGCTTCACTGGGAGGCATTTCCTCCAAAGCCACCGCCCTTGGCCCGGAGAAGTGGAAGGCACGGACCTACATCCCAGGTACTTCCCTTAATTCCCACCCTTATATTCCACCATACATCCCAGGTCCTGCTTTTTAAATACATATATATATTTATTGATTTCAGAGAGGAAAGGAGGAGGAGAGATAGAAACATCAATGATGAGAGAATCCTTGATCGGCTGCCTCCTGCATGCCCCACACAAGGAACTGAGCCCACAACCCAGGCATGTGCCCTGACCGGGAATCGAACTGTGACCTCCTGGATTCACAGGTCAATGCTCAACCCCTGAGCCATGCCAGCCGGGCCCCAGGTCCTGCTTTTGAGGGGCAGGCGCGTCAGTTTAATAGAGATGTCAACAGGCGGGCAGTGTGAATGTCACTTGCAGCGCGGAGCTCTCTTTGGGGGGTGACACAGGTGCAGAAGCAAAAAGGGGGAAGAGATCGAGGAGCAATCAAAAATTCCCACTTACAGCATTAACCTCTTTGACTATGCCTCGCCACACAGATCTTTAATGCAAATGGATCTTTCCTGAGGATGTGCACTGTTCCCGGGGTCGGCCTACGGCTCCGGAAGGCTGATTGTCACGGTTCTCTTTTGAATGCTAAATCAGCTCCTAATCACATCCACGCGGCTGCCCGGGAAGCCGCCGTGGGGAGTGTGTTGGTCCCCGTTCTTTGGATTTTCATTCTGGAAAAGGATGACTTAAGCAGGCATGCCGCACATTTCCATTCTGCTTAAGCAAACACTCAGTAAGCATTTAACAAGGGCGGCTGCCGCAACACGCACTCCAGTCCTCCCCGCACTCCCGTCCCCTCCACGTGTCTAACTCGCTGAGTCTATTCTTCCTCCACATTCCACGGCCTTGGTAGCACACGGTAAAGAGAAGACAGCGACGTCTTTCCCTTTTCTCTCCTTGCCATTCACCCCTTTCCACACGGCACATGCTCCCCAGGCTCAGGCCCTATTCCAGGCATGGAGCTTGGGGCGGGGGACACAGAGATAGGTGCCACCTGCCCTTGCAGAGCCTTGTGAGAGTGCAGGCACGGACAGACAGACCGGGGCGCCATGACCATGCACACAAGGCGGGACTGGGAAGATATGGTTCTCAGGAGAAAACATCGGAGCTGATCCAACAGCCAATGAGGGTGGCACAATGTCCAGAGGCTGGGAAGGCAAGCGAGGTCCTCCCTGGGGAGGGAACCACTAGGAAAAATGCAAGGGCAGGCCTGGCCCCAGGGAGCAGCCACCGGCTACTCCTTCTAGAGTCAGATTAGGAGATTGATGGATAGAGGGGAATAAGACCTGGATGACCTTGAATGCCAAGTGAAGGAGAACTTGAACTTTATTCCACTGCCCCTGGGCAACTACTGAAGATTTCTGAGCAGGAATTACAGCATGTGTGTTTAAGAAAACTAACAACTCTGCAAGGGGGTGAAGCTGGAGGAAAAGCGCAGTCCAGAGGCCACCCCGAATGATTCTGGTGGCAGACAGAGCTGGGAGCCATTCCAGGCGCAATATTGGTCTTTGTTTTTGGGGGTATTTCTTGTTGCCACAATGCTGTTTTTGGTCCATAGGTGGGTGCAATGGACTGAATGTTTGAGTGTCCCCCAAATTCCTATGTTGAAATCCTAATCCCCAATTTGATGGTGTTAGGAGGTGTGTGGTCTTTGAGATGTAGTTAGGGCAGTGATGGCAAACCTATGACATGCGTGTCAGCACTGACACGCGTAGCCATTTCTGATGACAAGCGGCCGCTGAGGCGGCCGCGTGCCGAGAATGAAACATTTGCTGCTCCTGAGGATGAAACATTTGCGAAATAATGTTTTTTTCCTCAAAGTGACACACTACCCGAGTTATGCTCAGTTTTTTGGCGAAGTCTGACACACCAAGCTCAAAAGGTTGCCCATCACTGAGTTAGGGCATGAGGGTGGAGCCCCCAGGAATGGGATTAGTGCCCTTATGAAAGGGACTCTTTCTGCCGTGTGAGGACAAAGGAGAAGCTGGCACTTCACAAGCCAGAACAGGGTCCTCACCAGAACCCAGCCCTGGTCTCAGATCTGCAGGCTCCGAGCTGTGAGGAATAAATGTGTTGTTGATAAGCCACCCAGCCTTTAGTGTTCCCTTCTGCAGCCCGAACAGACCAAGACTGTGAGGCCGCAGGGTGCTGAGGACTGGCCTCCAGCCACAGGGAATGGGTTGCAGCTGTTCTGTGTGAGAGCAACGCCGCCATCCTCCTTTGCCAGGGGCTGGTTTGGGGATGGGGTGTGGCCCAGGCCTGGTCACAAGCTACAGTGGAAGGAAAAGTCCCAGTGTCATCCCAAAGCCACAGACGGGGTGTCATGAAGGAAATTCCCCTTGTAGACAGACAGATACATGATTTGCCTCGGGTCATAGAAAAAGTCTCTAAAATCATAGAATACACGCTGAAGGGCCTCCTGATTTGGATTACAGTGTGTGATGGTCCTCAACCGTCATAGACTTTAACCCTGTTCAATGTTCCCCTCATTTAGACCACACAAATATCCTCATGATTAAACAAGAATGGCCTTTTCTTTTTACTCGGGTGAAATTCGCAGAACATAGTACTATCCATTTAAACATGTACAATTCAGTGGAACTTAGTGCATTCGTAATGTTGTGCAACCACCACCTTGTCAAATTCCAAAAAATGTTCACCTCTCCAAAAGAAAAATCCACTCCCTACCCGTAGCCCCTGGCAAGCACCAATTTGCTTCCTGTCTCTATGGATTCATCAATTCTAAATATTTCCTCTAAGTGGAATCATACATTAGATGGCCTTTTGTGCCCAGCTTCTCTCCCTTCACATGATGTTGTTAAGGTTCCACCATGTTCTAGCATGTAGCCCAATGCCATTCCTTTTCCTGGCTGGGTAACATGCCACTGAATGAACATAACGCTCTTATTTATTCATTCACCAGCTGATGGGCATTCGGGTGAGTTCCACCTTCTGGCTACCGTGAGGAGCGCTACTATGAACCCTTGTGTACAAGTGCTCGATGGAGAAGGACGGCTTTTCTGAAGGTTACCTACACCCTCCTGCTCTACGCACGTAAGGGAACCCGGCCCTGGTCTCGGATCTGCAGACCTTTAATGGTGGTTTTAAATTTGTAGAACCTGGCACCTGAGGGAGCCCAAGCAACAACAGTGATTGTAGCGACAGTCTACCGCGTGCCTGGCTCTCTGCTGGGCAGCTGACAACACATCTCAGTTCATCTTCTCGAGACTCCTGATACGGTGCAAGATTCTTCCACAGAGGAGACAGCCACAGCTCACCCCGGGTTAAACACCACACCACACATTACACACGCAGTACGGAGGGGAATCAGAACTGAACACGGAGGCCCTGGCCGGGTGGCTCAGTTGGTCGGAGCGTCGTCCCATATACCAAAAAGGTTGTGGGTTCAATCCCCCGTTGGGGTGCCTATGGGAGGCAACCAATTGATGTTTCTTTCTCACATGGATGTTCCTCCCTCCCTCTATCCTTTCCTCTCTCAAATCAATGAACATATCCTCGGGTGAGGACTTAAAATAAAATTAAACACAGTGGAAAGGTGCCCGGCATGTTATCTGGCACAGAGCAGCTATACAATGATTATTAATTAATTAATCAAGCATGCAATGACAGTTTGATAATGAAAACACTGGAGACCTGGTGGGGAGTAAGAAGGTATAACCGGCCCTTTACTTTACCCGTCTCGTACTGACTGCATGTCCAAGCCCAGTGGACATTGCACTGGCTTCCTGGGGCTGCCGCAACCAAGGCCACACACAGGGCAGCTTCAGCAGGACACGGGTGGTCCCACAGTCTGGAGGCTAGAACTCTGAGATCAGGGTGTGAGCAAGGCTCGCTCCCTCCGCAGGCGCCAGGGGAGGGCCCGCTCCAGGCCCGTCTCTGAGCTCCGGACGGCCCCTCGGCGGTGGCGGTACAACTCCAGTCCCCACAGGGCACTCTCCTTATGTTCCCATCGGAGTCCAGATCTCCCTTCTATAAGGGCAATCGGTCATGGGCCCAACCTAATCCAGGATGATCTCATGTTAGCTAATTACATGTGCTACGACTGAATTTCCAAATATGAACATGTTCTAAGGTGCTGGGGGCTAGAACTTCAGCTTATAGTCGGCAAACTGCGGTTCGCAAGCCACATGCGGCTCTTTGGCCCCTTGAGTGTAGCTCTTCCACAAAATACCACGGCCTGGGCGAGTCTATTTTGAAGAAGTGGCGTTAGAAGAAGTTTCAGTTTAAAAAATTTGGCTCTCAAAAGCAATTTCAATCATGGTACTGTTGATATTTGGCTCTGTTGACTAATGAGTTTGCCGACCACTGCCCTAGCCAGTTTGGCTCAGTGGATAGAGCGTCGGCCTGCAGACTGAAGGGTTCCGGGTTCAATTCCCGTCAAAGGCATGTACCTCGGTTGCAGGCTCCTCCCCGGCCTGGGCCCTAGTCGGGACTCATGCAGGAGGCAACCGATCAATGTGTTTCTTTCACATCGATGTTTCTCTCTGTCTTTCCCTCTCTCTTTCCACTCTCCCTAAAAATCAATGGAAAAACATCCTCAGGTGAGGAATTTAAAAAAAAATAAAAGAACTTCAGCTTATGAATGTGGGGGAGGACACGACTCATCCTGCAAAAGTCGAGAAAGGAAAGCAGCACGAGGCAGAGTGAGGAGGGGGCATTTCAGTTCGCTGGGGTCAGGGGTGCCCAGTCCCCAGAGGACACCTGTCAAAGGTCAGCAGGACTGAGTGGGTCCCCGGAGGATGGACAGGATGGCCTGGGCGCTGGCACAGGTCTCCACATCCCACCGGTGTGAGAGAAGGAGCATGAAAGCGGGCCATGAAAAGTCTAGTTCTGGTCCCGCTCAGCCAGCAGCTCACTGTGCGACCTGAGCGAACACTCACCTTCTCTGGGCCTCAGCATCCAATCAAAGTAAGTGTGGGCTCCCTGACGGATCTCTAACACCCAGAACAGGGTGTCTGCTCTTCAGTGCCAAACCCACCGGGAGATACAAGCCCCGCCCCTGCAGGGAGGCGGACTGCTCGCGGCTTCCAACAATCTCCAGGTCGGAACTGTCCGCGCACGGGCCTGCCACCTGGAACGCTGGAGATTAAATTTCCAGCATCCAGGCTGGTGGAAGAAACATCAGATAGCTCAGCGCTGTCCGCCCGCACAACACAGCAGACAGCCGCCGCGCATCCAGTAAACAGCCCGGTTAATAAGTGTGAGTTCATTAGTCGCGGGGCTGTCAGGAGCCCAATAGCTGTGATCACACACCAAGCCGTCCCCGTCTCAGAAGTCAGGCTAAATGCTTTCCATTTTTATCACCCAATTCATAACCTGGCTGTCTGGCTTTGAGAATCAATAGCCTGGTGGTTTTGGTATCCAATAAATTTGTCTTCGTCCGGACGTTTTTCATTTCCCATGCCACTTGTCGAGAGCCGGGGAAGGTGAATTGCTCCTCTCAAAGCATTTGTTTTTCCAAATCTGTAATTTCACACTGACAGGTTCCACACACCGGTGAAGGCGACGCGGGAAAGAAAGCAGAGAACAAAGGCCCTATTCCCAACACCGAGAAAGCCTCCAGCTGGGGTCACGGGGGACGACCAAGGTAATGGGTTTCACATGGCAAATGTCAACGGGTCTACCTGGGATGATCCATCAACATTCACCTACCAAAGAATTTTTATCCAACACTCGCTAAGTGCCAAAGCCTGTGCTGGGTAATTTATAGGAACTATCTCATTCGTCCTCACCAGACAGCTGCCTGAAAAAATGCCACTGTTTTATACGCACACACAAATAAATAGACACGTTACATTTATTTCATGTAGAACAGGGACACTGATCAAAGAAAGCCATTCTGGTTTTGTGGATAAGAGAGAAGCAAGGAACTTACAGAACAAGCCCAGTGGAAGCAAATATATACATACAGACTCAAAAGAAAGCTTGGGGAGGGAACAGGTCTCGAATCCAACACAAAGGATCCGAATAAGGAAACTGAGGCTGAGACAAGGGAATGACGTGTCCAAAGTCATCCAGAAAGCAAAGACCAAAGTGAAGTCTACACTCTATGAGTTCTTGTCTTCTTGCTCTGCTGCTTCAGTTTTATTTTCTTCTTCATCATCATCAAATCAACACATATTTTATAAAATGTTTAACAGATCTAAACACGGAAAGATCCATGGTTTGGAACATTCAAGATGGGAGGGAGAGAAACCCTTCAAGAACCTCCTGGTCCAAATCCAGGGAAAGAGAAGGTGTTCACCTGGAACTCAAGGAAGAGGAGGATGGGAAGTGACTGCTAATTTCTTTGGGGGAAATGAAAATAAATGTGCTAGAATTCAACAGTAGTGACTGTAACACAGTCTTATGAATATGCTAAATAGATAAAACCAGTGATTATTAAAACCACTGAACTGTATACTTTAAAAGGGTGAAATTAATGGTATGTGAATTATACCTCAATTAAAAAAATAACCGGTGACATCAGAACAGTCAGGGCTTAATAATGCAGATTAGCTGCAATCAAAAGAATTGATTTTAAGAGAGAGAGGAAGGGGGAGAGAGAAGCATTGATGTGTGAGAGAAACATTGATCGGTTGCCTTCTGTATGCACCCAGACCAGGGATTGAACCCACAACCTGTGTATGTGTCCTGACTGGGAATTGAACCCGCCACCTTTCTATGCATGGTACAATGCTCCAACCATCTGAGCCAAACCAGTATATATATACACACATATACTAGAGGCCCAGTGCACAAATACATGCACAGGTGGGGTTCCTCGACCTGGCCGACGATCGGGGCCATCTTGCCCAGTCCTGATCGGGCCAATCGGGGCCTGCCGGCCGGGGGGAGAAACCACAGGAGGTTGGCCGGCTAGGGGAAGGTTGGCCGGCTGGGGGGAGGTTGGCCAGCCATGGGAGGTTGGCTGTGGGAGTGCACTGACCACCAGGGGGCAGCTCCTGCGTTGAGCGTCTGCCCCCTGGTGGTCAGTGTGCATCATAGCTACCGGCTGGTCATCCATCCGGTTGTCCAGTAGTAACTGTCACTTAGGCTTTTATATATATAGGTATATATATACTTAATGTATAAACAGTTTCTGTTTATACAAATTACATATATGCTATATACAGTATATATACTACATACTAGAGGCCTGGTGCACAAAAATTTGTGCACTCAAGGGGGTCCCTCAGCCTGGCCTTTTCCCCAGGGGATCGGGCCTAAGCTGGAAGTCAGACATCCCTCTGACAGCCCAGGAGCCCTCAGGGGATGTCCGACTGACAGCTTAGGCCCACTCCCCATCAGTCGGACATCCTTAGCGCTGCTGAGGAGGCGGGAGAGGCTCCTGCCACCACCGCTGCACTCGCAGCCGTCAGCCTGGCTTGTGGCTGAGCGGAGCTCCTCCTATGGGAGCACACTGACCACCAGGGGGCAGCTCCTGCATTGAGCGTCTGCCCCCTGGTGGTCAGTGCGCGTCATAATGACCAGTCATTCTGCCGTTAGGGTCACTTTGCACATTACCCTTTTATTATATAGGATATTCATTACTTTAAGTTTCCTGTCCATCTTGTGAATTAGGAAAGTGGGGAACAAAGATGTTAATACGGTCACCTGATGAGTCACTGCTCAACCAGTATCTCACAGGCACACCTTGCAGCGTCCTTTCTAAAGCACGGCACCACTCATTTCCAGAACGGCTGCTGTGTGCGCGGTCACCCCCAGCTGACGACGACACAAATGGAAGTAACGAAACATGAAGAAATGCATGGCCTCATTGCCACAAACCTGAGATGTTTAAGGATAAAAAAACAACAACACACATAACCCTCTAAAACCCATACATGCCAACCACAGGACCGGTTAGAGGGGGAAAAAATTACCGCAATTTGTTCTTATTTACAACTAGTTTTAAGCTGTTTGTCAAACCAAATGAGCTTATCTGCCAGATGAGGTCCCAATTTCATAAGTTCATTAGCGGCTGGCGAACAGAAAGGGTCGCCCTGGTGATTTAATAATCTGGCCCTGACTCTTGTCAAAGCCCCTTGAAAAACAAGCTGCCAGGAGAGGAGGGAGGTGCTAGCTGATCTCATCTGTGCACGATGTCCGTGCCACCACGGAGCAGGACCTCGGACACGCTGTGTGAAGTCGCCACAACCAGGGCAGGATGGCAGGGCACGGGGATGTGCCCAGGGCTGGACGCCACGCGGCTTTACATTGCCTGGAGACCAACTCTCACAGCCTCCTTTTGTTTATTGCTTTTAATCCAGTAGGTACCAAAGACACACTTTTAAATTAAAACTCGGCGTCATTAGGAAATGAGGAATTCCAGGGCATAAGCAGGGCGCACTGTTCAGACGCCAGGGGGAAATGAGGAAGGTGTCTTCTAATAAGGCCCTCATTAGGAGGGAGACTAGTTTTTTACCATTACATTTATTATATAATGCAAAGGAACACCACGGTCCTCATTCAAGTGTGTTAACTGGAATAATGAAGCATCCCCAATACATTTCTCTCCAAATTGCTCCACCATGAGCTATCAAGGCCAGGTTCAATATTGCTACTCTATAGCCAAAGGGCATTCTCTGTTGAGGAATTGGTCACATTTGGTCACAGTCGCAGGCTCTGGAATTCCATTTCAGACGCTCCAAAGCTGGAAGAGGTCACCCCGGGGGAGGTGGGTTTCTTCCAGGAGACAGTATGAAATATTCTGACCTTACGAAGGGGCACCAGGGAGGGGGGTTGGGAGCGTAACTCTCTCCACCCCCTCCAGAGGGCTCTGAGCATTCTCCTCTTTCTAGATCCTTCTCCCCTTTGTGCCCGAACATTCCCTTCAGGCCTCACTTCTCACGTCCTCAGCAAGAGCCTCCTTTCCTCCCGCTAAGGTGCAGGGTGGTTGTATTAGCATCTTTCTTCCCCGGGGAGGGTGAGCCCCCTGCAGGCAGGGGCTTGCCTGTGCCTAAGTGCAGTGAATGGCACACTTTGCTGTCAACTAAAGGAGGAGATTATTTTTTACCCCATTTTAAACAAGGACTAGAGAAGACTTCTGAAACCTGACTCACAGGTTAATCCAAACCCAGAGAGGGTAGTTCCAGAATAAGGGGCAATAGGGAGGCTGGTGACCTTAATCCAAGAGATGACAAGAAGGGAGGGCAAGTGGAGAGTCCGAGGGGCACGTGTTGTGTGTGTGTGTGTGTGTGTGTGTGTGTGTGTGTGTGTGTGTTTAATGCTATTCTGAAAGGGCAGGTCTTCATGGTAAAGTCTGAACATTCCTCTGAAATGTCTTTTCATTTCCAGAATTGGAGACCAGATATAAAACAATGTCCATTTCAAAACCAAACAAAAGCCATTTTACGACTGGCCTTTTGGAATGCCCTTCCTCCAATTAACTCTTCGTTGTCCTTCCAGACCACACTCAATCGTCACCTCCTCCATGAAGCCTTCCCCAACAGGCAGAGCTCCGCTCCATCAGACTGAGGAAATCAGTGTTGCCCGGCCAGTGGCTCAGTGGTTGAGTGTCAACCCACGAACCAAGAGGTCACTGGTTCGATTCTAGGCCAGGGCGCATGCCCAAGTTGTGGGTTCGATTCCCAATAAGGGGCGTGTAGAAGGCAGCTGATAAATCTTTCTCTCTCATCGATGTTTCTAGCTCTCTCTCCCTCTCCTTCCTGTCTCTCTAAAAATCAATAAAAATATATTTTTTTAAAAAGGAAAAGGAAATCAGTGTTTGAAAACCTTCACATCTGAGTTCAGAAGGACGTGGTGAGAAAGTTACTTCTCCCCTTCCCCCCTTACTGGGGTGCTGGCACATGCTCACCGCCCTGGAACACCTGCCAGAGGGAACTGGGAACTCCAATTCCCACGGGAGCCGGAGGTCAGCCTAGTTTGGTTCCTCGGGTCCCTGGCCACTTGAGAGCGGTATCGATTTCTCCACTCCATAAGCGTATTTCCGTAGGTAACTAGGTCTTAGGAAGAGGAGACAGATGTGGGACAGGAAGATGGGAAGGACAGCGCCCGAGAAGCCCAGCCCAGTTGTAAACTCCACGAGGGCAGGGACCCCGTGTCCAGCAGGGGCTGGGCAGAGCCGGTCCCCACCACCAAAGCCACCCTAACTGATACACGTTGCTCACAGCACCTTATCATTAGGCTACAGGGCACTGGGTGGATACATTTCTTATGAGCAAAATATGCTACTAAGATGAATATACTGACAATATAGTCAGTAAATAATAATAGCCCGGTCGGTGTGGCTCAGTGGTTGAATGTCGACCTATGAACCAGGAGGTTGCGGTTCAATTTCTGATCAGGGCACATGCCTGGGTTGCAGGCTCGATCCCCAAGTGCCATGCACCTGGCGTGGCACCGGGAACTCGGCCTCCTTAACTACTTGCGGAGGGAAACAGAGATGTGGGGACTTAAACGGAACCCCGCAATGACACAGCAGGAATTTAAACCACGTCTCCCTACGCTAAGTCCAAAATATGTTCAACCCTGAAACTCTATACCAAGCGTGTCAGACTCACAGCCAGCGGGCTGCATGCCTCGTTTATTTCGGCTGAGCGTCTGACAGGCTTGCTCTATACCAAACTGCCCCCCATGCCAATTAATATTTGTTAAGGGAATAAAAAAAATTTTTAAATAAATAAAATAAGCAAAGATAGTTGTTTCTCTTGAGGTTTTTGCCACTCAACAGAAATGCTGAAAATGATCCCCACCCGGAGATTCCCAGCTATCTTTCCAGCTTCAAAATGATGATGAAAGACCAAGTGATGCCACGCTGCAAGCTGACAGAGGTTTAAATTCACCCTGCCTGCCCGTCACAAAGGCCGAAAAACTCACATCCTGAGAGCCACTCCACTCTTCTGACACGCCAGCTTCCGGAGTTCAGCGAGATGTGAGATATAATTGACAGGTATTTCCAGAAGCTGTTTTGAGCTATTTTTGCAGCAATACCTAAGCAGAATATTTATTTGGATGACTTCAGACGTTTTTCATCTTCCTTTTTTCCTTGTTTTGCTTTCCAACTTCCACAGGCACATCGCCCTTCAAGATGAATATCAGGTACAAACTCTACCAAAAACGACAGCGGTGACTTTCTTTCCAACACCACCGACTTCCCTCAGGACACCCTGAGGAAAGGGCTCTGTCTTGTAGCTTGTATGAGCTAGAAAGACAAGACTTTAAAAGGAAGAAAGAAACCACTCTTTTAGAAGTACTAGATGAGAGAAGCTACTGAGTGATGGGATAGAGGTCCAATTAAGAAGTCGACGCGCTCTACCCTGGCCGGTTTGCCTCATGGGTTAGAGCGTTGGCCCTCAGACCGAAGGGTCTCCGGTTCGATTCTGGCCATGGCATGTACCCCAGTTGCAGGCTCGATCCCTGGCCAAGTTGTGGTCCATGCAGGAGGCAACCAATCGATGTGTCTCTCACATCAATGTTTCTCTCTCTCTCCTCTCCCACACCCCCTTCCATTCTCTCAAAAAAAAAAAAAAAAAAGAATGGAAAAAATCTTGGGTGACGATTAAAAGAAAAAAGGTCACCTGACCAGCATGACTCAGAACTAGTAGTTGAGCGTCAACCTATGAACCAGGAGGTCACAGTTTGATTCCCAGTCAGGGCACATGCCCAGGTTGTGTGCTCGATCCACGGTAGAGGGCGTGCAGAAGGCAGCCAATCAATGATTCTCCCTCATCATTGATGTTTCTACCTCTCTCTTCCTCTTCCTTCCTCTCTGAAATCAATAAAAATATATTAAATAAAAAAAAAAAAGTTGACATGCTCTGTACTGAACAGCCGCAGCCACCTTCAAACTTGACCGAGCAGCTGAAGTGCGGCAAGGAGGACGGTCTGACAGCTCACAGCAAGGTGGAGAAAGAAGAGGAGCACAGAGCCAGCAAGGAACGACCAGCAAGGCGGTGGGGCCACTGGCAGCCGGGCAACGCTCTTCCCGCCTCTGCAGGCCCGCGGGTGACAGGCTGGTGGGTGGAGTCACATTATGAAAATACGTTTAAGTACGTCTTTCCGCCTGGGAAAGGAGAGACACACAAGTTTGGACCATTTCCCACATCATCATCCTGCGTTTTGTTTTGTTTTGGTTGTGGAAATTTTGCTGCTTAAAGGGGAAAGCGTCCTTTCCTCTGGAAATTCACCTGGAAGGACCATTGATTGCTCCCAGCGCCTTATCATTAGGCTACGGGGCGCTGTGTGGATACATTTCTGTAGGAATAATCCTGCTAAGGAGCAGTTTCTAGCATATTCTTATGAGCAAAATATGCTACTAATATGAATATATTGACAATGTAATCAATAAATAATAATAGCCCGGTCGGTGTGGCTCAGTGGTTGAACGTCGACCTATGAACCAGGACGTTGCGGTTCAATTTCTGGTCAGGGCACATGCCCGGGTTGCAGGCTCGATCCCCAGTGGGGGGGTGTGCAGGAGGCAGCCCATCAATGAATATCTCTCATCATTGATGTTTCTATACCTCTTTCCCTCTCCCTTTTTCTCTCCAAAATCAATAAAAACTTTAAAAAATAATATTGTTATTAATATATTGTATTAGCAGCATATTATTTTTCTATGTAGTAATATGACAGGTTTATGGCTCTCATACGGAAGCTAAACCAAAGGCTTACTGCTACTATCACCACAGTACTAGTACTGCTAGTACTAAGTACTGCCATTATTACCAACGACCACCCTCTTCTAGGAAAAATACTAGAAGTCTTATTTGTGGCTAAGGAAAAAAGGAAATATTATTGTGGCTTATGTATTGAGTGCCTACTATGTGCTAGGACAGGCACTGGATGTCAACCGATGCCTCTGGGCCTCAGTTTCTTTAGATATAAAATGTGATTTTTAAAAACTGCACCTACTTCATGGAGGTTCTGTGATGTCTAAGTTAGTCAATATGCATATAATGCTTGAAACACAGTTAAGTACTCAACTATTATGCAGGTAATACATATATAAATGCATGCATCATCTAGTTCAATTTAACCTGCGACTGGAACCTTTTCTAAGAGCCCGTTTCATTGAGGAATAAAGAACAAACAGCTGCAGTAAGACTCTGAAACATCAGAAAGGGAGAAACCAGGAGGAAGCGAGACCTCTAACACATTCTGACGCCCTTGGATCGCGGGGATGCCAGGCATAGGTGTTGAAGAGACCACCATCGTTGGCGCCATCTCTCGGGATGAGGGGGAGAAACATCCAAAATAACCCAAAACTTGAATAAGAAACACAACAAAAATCTTTAAAATAATAAATCCAGGGAGGAGAGGTGTCAGGAACATTGTTTTTCTTGTAAAATTATCATGCACGCAAAGAAGACAAAAGAAACTAGAAAAATGAATATAGCAAAACAGCTCCTGTGGAAGATCCAGGGAAAATGCAAAGGAAGAGAGATGGGTGGGACAGGAGGGGAAATTTCTACCTTAAAGGTGATGTGTAGTTAGACTGGGCACTTCTAACCGTGTCTGGAAAGGTGATAACTAAAGCGGGACTCCAGGAAGAGCGTCAGAAACAGCGTGGGTGGGTCCCGGGGTGGGTGGGTTTCACGTAAACCCAGAAGCAGGTGGATGACAAAGAGGGGGAAGGAGGCTACTCAGGCCAGGCCTTCGCCTTCCCCAGCCTGGGTCTCTGGCCTTCTCAGCCACCCCCCTTGTCCTGACCTAGTCCCCACAACTCCACCTTTGCCGGCTCTAAGTGACATCGGAGGCCTTTGGACTCCTCGTCTGCTTGTTCACAGGCATCTTCTCTTCTTTTCCCAAAAGGACCCCGATGAGCCAGCTGGTTGGGTCTGGGGAAGGGTCCCACCACTTCTAGTCTTCAGGTTGGTTCCAATGAGACTTGACAGTCAGTGTCATCAAAGCCCCAAGGTCAGAGGGATTCCCTCAGGGCAGGCACGCATTTAGAGCCCACAGTGGCTGGGGGGAGGAGAGCCGAGGGGAGAGGACACAGCATCACGGGGAGTCAGCCTTACATCCAGGACAGTCACTTACGGGGAACTTCCAGTGAACTCCCTGAACTGCCCAAGCCAGTTTGCAGATCCGGTCCTCACAACAAAAGCCACCCTAATGGATACACAGACCTCGAGTTCCGGGCTCCTCCTTAGAGTCTGAAATAGTTCTGAAGAGAAACTGTGCCCTGAAAACACCAGTTCTGAAGAGCAACTAACCTGAGGCCATTTACAACTGTAACCATGGGAACGGTTCCTGAACATCCCTCCCCATCCCCACCCTCACTGTATGTTGCCCATCTGAAAAATGGGAATAGTAACCCTAACGTGGGATGGGGGGTTGAGGGAGATGTATGAATTATAAAAGGCAACAAATGTAGAGTACCCAGTGGTCTGACATATGGTGACTATAGGTGTTTTACATACATGGACACACACACACACACACACACACACACACACACACAACATTTATCTTTCCAAATGAACATCCTATATAATAAAAGCCCAGCGACCATTATGGCGTAATGACCGGAACGACCAACAACCAGAAGACTAGCCAGTAGTTATGACAAACACTGACCCAGACCTTGCTATCAGCACCCTGACAGCCCCAAATCCTATTTACCTGCATCACCTGACAGCAGGAAGGAGGGAGCCGGATACCCACACCCGGACCCAGATAGCAGGGAGGCAGGAGCCCCATTCCTCATGGAATCGGCCATTGGTCAGCTTGCTGTCCATGCCCTGACAGCCCTGAATCCTGTTCGCCTGCACCCTGGACCCTGACAGGAGGGAGGAGGGAGCCAGATACCCATATACTTGAATTCTTTTACAATGTGCACAAATTCGTGCACCAGGCCACTAGTGTATAATAAAAAAATATCAGAGGAAAGGAATGCATTGTAGGCTTAGGAAAGGCATAAGTGAAGCCTATGGTATTCCTCAGGGTTAAAAGGGAGAACTAAAAAAAGTGGAGGGGGTGAGGTATGACCCTGTCAAGTATATTCAGTGGTCAGAGTGTCAGCATGAGCACTAACGAGTCAGTCGCAGGTTGGATTCCGGTCAAGCATATGCACCTGGGTTGAAGATTGGACCCCCAGCTACGGTTGGGGCACCTAAGGGAGGCAACCAACCAGTCGGTGTGTCTCTCGTCACTATGTTTCTCTCTCTCTCTCCCTCTTTCTCTCTCTGCCTCTCACTTACAGCTCTCTGAAAAGCAATGGGAAAAATAGCCTCTGGTGATGAACACACCCTCCCAAAAAAAGAGGTGGGGAGGAAGGATCAACCACTGAAGTGCCAACACATGGCAATCCCCTTCCTTTCTCCATTCCTTACTCAGACACACACACACACACACACACACACACACACACACACACACGGCTTTTTTGCTTCAGGAACATTTGCACACAAATAGCTGTTGCTCCAAACGCCGGATGCAGGATCCTGATGCACTTTTCAAGGGTCTAACCTGAAAGGGAGGACATAACCATGCAGGTCCCTGCCCCTCCAAGCGCTTGTACACTGGAGAGATATGCACAAACGGACACTGGCATCGGGCCAGCTTCATCGGGTCCAGGACACAAGTGACAAACGCAGGCACCGCGGCGCCCACCCTAAACCCTTCACCAGAAGCAATTCCCCACGAGGGCTTCCTACCCTGCTCATCGGTGAAGCCAGAGAGACTCAGGGAGAGGGAACGTTGGTTTCATGGATTGTGCGTCTCATGTCCCACTTTTTAAAAAATCCAAGATTAGTGGAGGCACTGGAGCAAATTCCTTGACCCTCCTGTGACTCAGTTTCCTCATATGTAAAATGGGAGGGTAGTTATAGCACCGACTTCATGAGTAATGTTGAGAATTAAGAGTTAAACTATACACAGCACTTAAAAACACGATGTTTGCTGTGGTTATTATTGTTACTCACTCATGAAAAGAATCCCTTCCTCCCTGGGACCACCTTAGGAGGTCCTGAGCAGAAACGCCTGATAATTAATCTGAAAATGCAGGGTGAACGCGTCTGTGTCAGGGAAGATCTGTGAGATGAGATGCCTGGAGAACAGAAATCAGGCCCCGTTTCTCAAACAAAAGGTAAATCAGAAACAAAAGGAATCTGACCCCAGGCAAAGCCAAAAATAAAAGCAATAATTTGGCTTTTTCAAGGCACAGCTGCCAACTCTGTTGCCACTAGGTCCCACTGCCAATGGCTCGAATAGCAAAGAACTCGGCCCCAGGGAGTGGGTTTGGAACCATCATCACTTAAGAGTTCTGAGTCCCTGCTGCATGTCCCAGGCCACCCGTCTGGTGTCTCCCTTTGATTCCCACTGGCAGGGCAGGAGGGTTCCTGCCTCAGGCCGTGGGGAATGGCCATGTCCCCTGTTTGCACTAAAAGTGGCTCTGACTCATCTCACCACCGAATGAAAAAGATGTTTTCAGTTACCAGCTACCCTCTGGGGACTCCGAGAGAGGTGGCTTTCTTCCCTCTTCCTTAAATGGCCGTGAGGGCAGGGACAGAGGGCACCCCTGCACTGGTCCTTCCCTTCGGATAATCTCCTTGGACCTCACTCATCACCCACCAGGATGTCAGGCACACGCTCCTGTGCAGCCTTAGAGGGAGGTGTATCACTTTCTACCCGGAAGTATTTGTTTCCCCGGCTCTCTCCCTAGACCAGACCCCCCCTCAGCTCCTTCCTGTACCCCTGATATGTACACTCAATAAGGTAGCACGCTGCCTGGCAATACTGAATGCATGGGTGGGTGAGTGGTAGACAGGCAGATAATTGGATGGACAAGAGGGTGGATGGATGGATGGATGGATGGATGGATGGACAAACTGATGAAAACTAAAAGAGTAAGGGATATCAGCAAAGAGCAAACTATTCTTTCTCCAAACCACTAAACTCTACCAATACCTTAGAGTCACATCCTTAACTCTTCAAGACAGCAGTCATAACCCTCTCCTTATTCTTTAAAGTACATTTGTATTGCCCTAACTGGTTTGGCTCAGTGGATAGAGCGTCGGCCTGTGGACTGAAAGGTCCCAGGTTCGATTCCAATCAAGGGCATGTACCTTGGTTGCGGGCACATCCCCAGTAGGAGGTGTGCAAGAGGCAGCTGATTGATGTTTCTCTCTCATCGATGTTTCTGACTCTCTGTCCCTCTCCCTTCCTCTCTGTAAAAAAATCAATAAAATAGGTTTAAAAAAAAGATTCTCTCTTAAAAATAAAAAAATAAGATAAAATACATTTGTATTGATTTCTGAGAGGCAAAGAGGGAGAGATAGAAACATCAATGATGAGAGAGAATCAATGATCGGCTGCCTCCTGCACGCTCCCCACTGGGGATCAAGCCCACAACCTAGGCATGTGCCCCAACCAGGAATCAAACCTCAACCTCCTGGCTCAAACCACTGAGCCACGCCAGCCAGGCAATCCTCTCCTTATTAAAAGTCACCCTTACATCCTGGAAGTGGCAGAGCATTTATTGCCCCGAAGTTCTAGGGGTCCTGCTTTTATCGCAGCTACATTTTCTCTCTGAAACGGAGATTTCTGTCCGTGCCTCCGGGACGTCCCCTCTGTAGCTTACACGGTGCCCTGTGTGTGGAAATGTCTGGGGACCACGTCCCTGGAGGGAGCTTTTGCTGGTGTGAGTTGGTTTCTGAAGACGAAGTAGCCCGGAGAGCAGGGTAGTTTATGGATGTGACATGTACACATCTGGGACCCAGCAAAAGCCAATGGGATTCAAGGGTCGACGAGGTGATAGGACTGATTGTTTAATAAGGCAAACAACAAAAAAGGGTGGGGGTGTCAGCAGTCACTACGACCAGGCCCAGGATCCATGGCATACACTCACACATACTCATGGCTATGACTCTTACAGCAGAAGGACGCCAAGCAAACTCTGCAAGGGGTAAAGGCACCTAGGGACGAAGTCTGGGGGAAACCTGACGCCAGCTTTGAGAGTCCCCAGGACACATCTAATGCTCCCAGGGATGACCTGTGACAACACAGTAACATGCGGCATACCAGGGAAGCTTCTTAAAGGCTCGACCTGGGTTTTCCCTAGGGGCTGGTCAGCTAGGCATCCTTCGCCTAACATGTACCAAAATTCTACACGCCCAGAAGAAAAACAGGGTTTGGCATGAACTATACTGTTTGCACAACGTTTAGGCCCAGTGAGCCACCCACATCAGCGCTGGGGATGGAGGGACCCCTCCTTAAATTCAAGTTCTCCGACGTGAGCCAAGTGCCAACCTTGCAAGCAGGCCGTCCTGTGGGCAGCAGTGGGTCTGCTACCTTAACTCTCTTGTGCACAGGGGGATACACCGAAAGGGATTTTGGCCAGAGTAGTGTTGGTGGGAACTCATTCGCTGATTCCAAGAACGCGGCCTGTGTTCACAGCAGTTTGGAATTTCTTCCCGGAAATTACTTGCAAATTGTGGTGAATCTTCAACCCACAAAGATAGACTTTATCCCCAATCATCAATGTGCATACAAGTCTCTTGGCTTCAAACCATGGGTTAACAATAGAATGTGAAGCGGGATCTTTCTCCCTGGGTCTTCAAGCACAGAGGACAAGGCCCACCCAACCACTCACCACACAGACATGTATTTGGCACCTGCTGAATGCTGGGTAACTCTGTGGCTGCTGGGGACACTCATATGAACAAGAAGGCTGCAAGGGGCCCACGGCCGAGCTCACTGCTGTTCGGCACAGCAAACATTTACATGCACACACCTGGCACCACCTCCCACGGAACACGCTGCAGCGTGCCAGCTGCTTATCTGTGTGGTTTGATACCTTGCGCAACCTACTTCTTATTCCTCTGGGAGTAAGACTGCAACTCTTGGCTTAAAAAAAAGAAAAGAAAGAAAACCATCTGTTTTTTAAAATGGCTAAACCATCCCGAATGTCCCCGGTGCAGTGCAGCCCAGAGCTTAGAGAGTGCAGCCAAGTTCAATCTTCTCCTCCAACTGCCCACATTACCCAGCTGGCCTCAGCCAGACCCTCGGCCGTAGATGCCACCTAAATGCTGGCAACTCCCGACCTGCATCTGATCCCCACCTGCTCTAGAATGCCGGGCTCATATCCAACGGCCCGGCCAGTATCTTTGCTCGGATACCTGAGAGCACCACTTACTCAGTGAGACTGAAACCGAATGACCCTACCCTCTCCCCCACTGGTGAGTGCTGGGAGCTCCCCCGTTACAGCAAAGGGAGGTGCCCCTCCCCCTTCCCTCAGCGGCTCACATGAGAAGCAAGACTGATGGCGGACTCCGCTCCTGTTAACCTCCACATCCCGGCCGTCAGCAGTGCCCGTCGAGCTTACGTTGGAAACACAACCAGAGTCTGATGACTGCCCACCACTGTCCCTTCTTCAACTCCGGTCCAGGCCACCACACCTCTTGCCTGAATTACTGCCCTGGTCTCCTGACTGCCCGGTCTCCCCACTTTTACTCTTGTCCTCAGTCTCTCCTGGACACAGTGACAGGGGGGCTCCTTTTTAAAAAATCTATTTTTATTGATTTCAGAGAGGAAGGGAGAGGGAGAGCAAGAGACAGAAACATCAATGATGAGAGAGAATCATTGACCGGCTGCCTCCTGCACTCCCCCTACTGGGGAGCGTGCCCCCAACCCGGGCATGTGCCCTGACTGGGACCGTGACCTCCTGGCTCCCTTTGAAAAGCAAGTCAGGCTGTCCCTCCGGTGCTGGGACCCCTCCGAGGGTTCCCTATGTCATTTGGAGTGAACACCCCAAATGTGATTCTCCCTGCTGGACCTCAGCTCTTAGCAGGGCCACCACGTGACACCTGTATGTTGTGCCTGAACCAGGTGGCCGGACAGACAGGGCTGAAATCCAGTCCATCCCTCGCATGAGCCCTGCACTCACGGGCTATGCTGCCGAGGGCCGTCTTTTCCAATCTGCACGACGGCACGTGGGGCCGGCAGCCCTGTCTCAGCCTTGCCCTCGCTCGACTGTTCCTGGAACACAACCGGCAGGCTCTCCTCCACCCTCTGCCTTGCCGTGCCCGCTGCCTGGGCCCTGCTGGCCCTCCCTCCCTCAGCCCCTCTGTCATCTCCTTACCCAGCCCTGTCTGAAATGACAACCGTCATTCCACCGGGCATGCCCACTTCCCTTCCTTTCCTTCCCTTTCTGAAGTTTTCACTCTGAACTACATTTAATGTCTATCTCCCCTCACCAGAATGCTTTCTACTCTTTTAAAAAATGCATTAAAGTGAAATGCAACGCACCATCAACTTGACTATTTTGGGTGTGAACAACCCATCCATGTCATTTAGTGCATCTGCAATGATGTGCAACCACCGCCTCTATCTAGTTCCAAATCATTTCCACCCCTCCACAATAGAAGTGCCTGCCCCCTGGGCGGTTTCTCCCCATCCTCGCTCCCCCAAGGCCCAGGTAAAGAGCGATCCATTTTCTGCCTCCATGGATGGCTCGTGGAAACGGAATCATACAATACGGAATCATACAATACGGAATCATACAACACGTGGCCTTTAGAGTGCCTGACTTCTCTCCCTGCCCCTCACTAGAATGTAAGTTCATGGCCACAGTCTTTGTTTTATTCACCGCTGTTTCCTATGCCTGGGGACACTGCCTGACTGACAAGAAAAGTTTAATAAAACATTTACTTAAAAATAAGCATTTGTTATGTGAGTGAATGAGTGGGCCGGTAGATGAGTACAGGGATGAACAAATGGACCCTACCCATCAGGAGAAGAAGGAAAGAGGAAGCTGCAGCATATTCCTGTAAGGTCTCCTGGATGAGACAGGGCTGTGAAACCCAAGCCAGGGCGGCTGCAGCAAACCCAGCTAGGCACGCGATAGGACGGCACAGTCCGTGCGTCTGGCCCAGCACAGCCCAGAGCCTTAAAAATGAACTGGCGCATTTCCAAGACGCAGGGCTTACGGGACCTTCGGCAGAAACACCTCTCTACATAATCATGTACTTGGAGAGGACAAATAGATACTGAACACTTTCCAGGAACTGGCTATGTTATTATATTGAAATCATCTGTAATGCGACATCCCTCCCTAACCCCTTGCTCCTTGCAAAGGGAACACAGCTTCTTCCCCTCTGCGTTCCAGCCCCCACCGCCGGGTTCAGGCCTCTGAAGGTCCTCAGTGAGCTGCCCAGCCTGGAGGGAGACAACACATCTGAGCCCTGATTTCAAATCCTCTTCCTTGCATGTTCAAACCATGTGACTTCCAGAAACATAGTTTGATAGGCAGTTTGGTGTAGCGAGTCCTTCAGAGTCAAGCCTTGGGGACAGCAGCCTGGATAAAAAATCCCAGCTCGGCCACTTGCAAGCTATGTGACCCTGGGCAAATTTCTCAACCCCTCTGTGCTGAGTGTCAACATCTGCAAAATCAGGATGCCAGGCATGGTACCTGATCCGTAGGACTGTTGGGGATTAAATGAGTTAGTTCATATGAAGTGCTTAGAATAGGAACCAGCACCTAATTAGTGCTTAATAAGCATTGTCTAGCATAACCAGATCTTTACTTTTAAGTTCCTTCACCGCCTTATCTGGAAAGAGAAGGATGAAGCCTCCTCAGAGTGCTGGGCGGAGTCAACAACACCCACCCCACCCACCCCTATCACAGAGGTACTTACACAAGTAAGTGGGGTAACCCAGGTAACAAGCCTTCCTCAGTGATGCATACATTTAATCAACCAATACTGGTTGAGTTTTACGAATGGTGAGGCACTTGCACAGCTCTGGGATCACAAACATAAATAAGACCCAGAATTCCCCCGTCCTGAGGATGCTCAGGACCTGCAGTGGGCGGTGGACCAGGTCCGCAAAGTGAGGCGTGCCCTGGAGGAGGCTTCTGTGAGGAGGCCGCAAATCAGTCAGCGGTTCAAACATTTCCAGGAGACCACCCTTTCTGTATTTTTCCATGAAAATGAGGATGAGATGGAGAGAGGTTCAACGGTGACTGCAGGGCTGACCCTTGGCCTCAGGAGTGGGGTGCACACTCTTCATTCTGCCCAGGAGACTCCTCCCCAAACCCTGGACCGGCTGTCATCCACTCCCCACCTCCTCCTGCTGGATCTCAGCTACTCCTCCCTCAGCACCACCCAGCCACCCAATGTATTTAAAAGACCAGGTGTGTCATATGCTTTCCTAGCCCCTGCCTGGCCCAACCTAGCACACAACAGCCTATCCTCATGGCCATGTTCAAGCATATGATAGTCCCCGCCCTCCCCAAGCAGTGAGCGCAGAGAACATGTCTGCTTTGATCAGCGTTGATTCCGAAGAGCAGAACACTGCACCTGACCCACAGGAGGCTGTCAGGAAGTAGATACTGACTGAATGGATAGACAGATGGACAGATGGATGGTCAAACTGAAATCCTAGGGAAGCAGGGACCTCCTTGTCTTCGCTGTATCTCTAAACCAGCACTGCCCAATAGGAAAAAAATGCTAGCCACATAGGCAATTCTGAACTTTCTAGTAGCCACATGAAAAAAAACTGAAAACTAAAGGGAAAAGTTAATATTAATAATATAGCTTATTAAGTCCAATATATCCAAAATATTACCATTTCAATGTGTATTCAATATGAAAAGAGCCCTAGCTGGTTTGGCTCAGTGGATAGAGCATCGGCCTGTGGACTGAAGGGTTCCGGGTTCGATTTCGGTCAAGGGCACGTACCTCAGTTGCAGGCAACCAATCGATGTCTCTCTCTCACATTGATGTTTCTGTCTCTCCCTCTCCCTTCCACACTCTCTAAAAATCAATGGAAAAATATCCTCAGGTGAGGATTAAAATATATACATATATATGAAAATGAGATACGTTATTTTTTCATACTAAATGCTAAATCAGATGCATATTTTCCACTTAAAGTGCATCTCAATTCCGATGCTTAATTTTCAACGATTCAAGTGAAATGGAGTCCTTCCAAAACACTAAACTTACATTTAAAGGGAAAATATTCCACACGGCTTCTGTTTTAAAATTCAAACTATTAAAATTAACTAAAATCTGAAGACCCAGTCCTCCGTCACACTGGCCACATTTGCAGAGCGCCACTGTCATGTGGGGCAGTGGCTTCCGTTGGGGGGGGGGGGTGGCGGGGGGAGGGGGCCACAGACATAACCTCAGCCGTCTGCACACACGGTCTGCACACAGCAGACACGGGCCCTGCACTCTGAGTGAGAGCCAGCAGGAGGGAGAAGGGAGCGAGAGCTCACGTTTGCGGTGACAAAATTATAGCTGCTTTCCAGCCCACGATCTCAGTTAATCGCGAACAATCCTATGCAATAGGCTTTGCTGTGTTCATGTCACAGATGAAGAAACAGGGGGTGAGACAGTCTAAGCATGTCGATGGCAGACGCGCGTGGCACTGAATGGCATGGTGGGCCTCGGGCTGCCGACAAGTCTCAGTCCTCCAGCTCTGAGCACAGCAGACAGAATTTCTCTACCAGGCACGGCCACGTGTCTTGCCCGGGCCAATGAAGTAAGAACAGGAGCGATCGAGAGGGAGCTTCACAAGGCAGCTGTGTGTCTTTGGCTCTCTGCAGAGAAGACCAGCAATGGTCCTGCTAGAGGCTGCCTCACCTCCCGGGATCCCAGAGTGAAGACAGCAGCAAGCCCAGCCAGTGTGGCTCAGTGGTTGAGCATCGACCGATGAACCAGGAGGTGACAGTTCGATTCCCGGGTTGTAGGCTCAATTCCCAGTGGGGGTGGAGAGGGGTCGTGTACATCAGGCAGCCATTCAATGATTCTCTCTCATCACTGAAGTTTCTCTCTCTCTTTCCTTCTCCCTTCCTCTCAGAAATCAATAAAAATATGTGTTTTTTTTTTTAAAAAGAGAGCATGGAGTAGAGGAGAGCCCAAGTTGCTGGCATGCAGTTTGGGGGGGAGCTATTATCATAGGTCACTGAAATTTGTTACCCCGCATACCCAGGCCTCCTGACTGACATGTGCATGGTTACCCTGCCGGTGGAGATGGGTAAGCTCGGTGTTCAAGAAAGAGCAGGTAACTCAGAGCTCTTCCTTATTCTGACTGCCTGGATCCTGCAGGCTGCTCGCTCCTCCTTGAAGTCAGTGTAAGGACTATTACACCTCCCCCGCCCCCACCCCGCTGTGGTGGGGTCTGGTTTCATTCCTACTGGTATTACTGTATTTCTTACAAATAGCTCATTAAGGCAATTATCAGTCATTAGCACAGTAGCCCGAGCATCAGGACAATCACACGCATTAATAAAACACTATTTAGCCGAGCGAGTCGAGACATGAACAAATGAGGCTCCCTTGTGGGGCTCTGGCGGTTGGCGAGGAGGAGAATTTCCACGAAACTGAAGCCCCGCGTTCCGGAGAAATCTAGGCTGCCAGCCGCGGCGCCTCCTTAGTCATCGCTGGCATGCGATTCCGTTCAGCCACCAAAACCTGAGTCTTGAAGGATAAGTAGGAGTCTGACAGGCAGAAGAAGTTAATAGGCTTCCTAAGGGAAAAAAAAAAAAAAACACAAAAAAACTCCCAAATCTTGGAAACATGGAAGACTGTGCTAGACTCAGAGCGTGGTCAAGTGGAGACTTGGCATACAGAGGCAGAGCCCAAGGCCAGGAAGGCGGGGGCCTGACTGGGCACAGCTTTATACATCATATTAAATTGTTCGGACGTTTTCTAGAGGCAATGAGGAGTCATCAGAGAGGCTTAAGCAGGGACCGCCATGAGCCGCTCTGAGATTTAAAAAAAACACTCTGGCAGAGTGAGAATGATGGCCTCGGAGATGCTGGAGGGAGGAGACCAGGCCGCAGCTAGTGCCACGAGCCAGGCCCGGGATGATGGGAACCCCGCCCAGGACGTGACAGATGGAGATGAAAACACCCACTGAAGACATCGGGAGGAAATGGGCCGAGCTCAGTGCTCACTGGAGGACCTGAGAAAGAGGAACACGCGGAGGGGAAATCAGACAGAGAAAGTGCCTAAGGAAGACGGAGGCGTCAACCTTGGGAGCACAGTGTCCTTAGGAGCCTTTTAGAAATGACTGTGATGGGCAGGAAAATGCAGAAAACAAGGCACGTCTGGAACAGAGGCGTGGAACGCTCCTTTCTTTCCCCACTCAAGGGCACTCACTGTCTGCCGCTCCAGGAGCAGAGGGCTGGGCCATGAGGTCAAGGCTAAGCTAGGCTCCACCATGCTCTGAAACGGACTGAGAATTGTGCCTGCCCCACTCTGCCTTCCTAGGATTCCAGCAGAGAAACTCACCTTCCCATAACATGGGACGGGCAGTTTTGCTTTGGGACAAGGCCCTTTTTGTCATGTGTCATCTACTCCTCATCATGACTTCCCCCGGATGGGCACACAGGGACAGCTCTGCCATTTCTATCCGCTCCAATCTCCCCGGTAAAGGGGGGTTCCAACCAGAGACTCCCAGGGTGCACTGTCCAGCCAGGGTGAGTGGGCCGTGGTGAGGGGTTCCGGGTGTTTCCTATGCCCAGACGAGGGCCTCGTCTGCTCTCTCATCTCTGAGCCATCGGGTCGGAGGCACAGATGGCGCAGGCCTCTGGGGCTGTCCCTTCCATCTATCGGACCCTCTGGAATGTTTCCCTCCGGACGGTGGTCCATGCCGAGTTTCCCTCTGTGTAGAGTGCTTCATGCCATAAGCACAGTCAAGCCTCAACAGCTGCCCAGGCCAATAGCACAACACGGTCCCTTCACTCATCCTGACAGGTACGGCACCCCGACCACACGCCCGGCCCTGCGCCAGCCAATGAAGCTCAGAGACAAAAAGAAAACCAATCTGTCCTTCAAGGAGTTCACCGACTCCTCAGGCAGACAACGAAAGGAAAAGGCAAATAAAATTCAGGAATAGTTAATGCGACTGTTCCTACCTGCTTCTGTTTTTTTTCCCATTAGATGGTACGTAATTAGAACATAGATACAGAGTAGTATTTTAGCATTGGTTTAAGGCAGTGGTCGGCAAACTGCGGCTCTGTTGACTAATGAGTTTGCCGACCACTGGGATAGGGGCTTAATCACAAGGAACAACAACAGCCTGTAATTATTGGAATCGAGAGTCTAGGCCAGTGGTCGGCAAACTCATTAGTCAACAGAGTGGCAAACCACGGCTCGCAAGCCACGGTTTGCTGACCACTGGTTTAAGGGGTTATCCTAGTCACTTCCAGCTGCTATAACCAAGTACTGTAGATGAGGTGACGTATAAGCAACAGAAATTTATTTCTCGTATTCTCGAGGCCGGATTTCTGAGGTCAGGGTGACAGCATGGTCAGGGTCTGATGAGGACATCTTCTGGGTTTCGGACTGCTGGCCTCCTGGTATTCTCACAAGGGGTGGAGCAGTAGAGGTAACTCTTGTGAGGGCACTAATCCTCATCTATATATATAAAAGCCTAAGCAACCATCGCAACCAAATGGACGACACCAAACAGGCTGCATGGGGTGACCAGGTAGGCAGAGGGTTTAGTGAGGGGAGACCAAATGACTTGAGCAGCAGGCTGCGTGGGCGACCAGGCCAGCGGGGGAGGGAGGGCAGTTGGGGGCAACCAGGCTGGCAGGGCAGGGCGTGAGGGGCAACCAGGCCGGCAGAGGGGGGCAATGAGGGGCGACCAGGCTGGCGGGGGGTGGCAGTTAGGGGCGATCAGGCAGGCAGGCAGGTGAGTAGTTAGGTCCTGGATTGTGAGAGGGATGTGCGACTGCCGGTTTAAACTACCAGTTGGACATCCCGAGAGGTCCCAGATTGGAGAGGGTGCAGGCTATGCTGAGGGGACCCCCCCCCCACCTGTGCATGAATTTCGTGCACCGGGCCTCTAGTTTAACTATAATGACCTCCCAGAAGCCCCCTCTCCTGATACCATCACATTGGGGTTAAGATCTGAACATGAAGCGAAGGAGACACAGACATCGTCTAAATACATCAACTGCATGAGACGTTCCATTCCGAGAAGCAAAAGCAAAAAGCCCTCCCAGATAAGGATGCCACGCTTGTGGAAATACACCAGAATCACACAGGTTCTTTTGTTCATTTTCAGAGAGTCAGGCACCCTAGGCCCAGAAAAAAAAAACAGGGTCTAACACCGTCCCACACAAACATCTCAGGGCAAGACAGGTGTGTCCAGCATTTAGGATGCCCTCTGTCCAGCCGACCAGGAGACACAGAGGACAGAGCTGAGAATGGGGACCGCTTGTCTTGAGAAAGCGTGATGTGTGATAGTCCCATTGGGGCACGACCACTGGGAAACGACACTCCACTTGTGCCCGGCCCGACCTCAGCTCTCAGCTCGGATGACACAGCACTGAATCCAGTGCTCCACCGTTTCTCATCAACCATCTCCCAGCAAAACGCATTGTTACTGTCAATACAGGCAACCCAGGCACCTCGAACGCCACACTCTCTCCCATCTTGCCGGAGAGTTCCAGCATAGCTAACTCACTTGCATTCTGCAATGCTACCAGTGTTACACTCCTTACAGGGAAATATTTAGATTAAAACAAATGTGACGTTAGAACAACTCCATGGACACTGGACAGATAGACAGGGAGAGAAACAAACTCCTTACTGAGTGTTTAAACTACAGGAGAAATACTCTACACTCTTGCAATAAGCCTGAAAGATATGCATTATTTTCCCCATTTGAAAGGAAAAAGTGAAAAAAAAGGAATATCGCTGAGGTGAAGTGACTTATTACATTGTGGGTTACAGGGAGGCAGCTACGTGGAGGCCATGATTCTCAGTCAGGTCTGTCTGACCTCCAAAATTAATACCCTCTCCAGGACACGGTGCTCACTGTCACTCAATCATCTGATTCCGGAATGTTCCCCTGGACAGGCCATTCTGATGGACTGTCACCTTCCTGTAAGCACCTCTATCACTCATGTCACGCTCCTCAACCTGACCTCCCCACCACAATCTGTCCTACAGCTCGGACTGTGTGTGTGTGTGGGTGTGGGGGGGGGGTTGAAGGCCAGCAAATGATGCTTTTCCAATAGCCCCCAAGGGCATCAAATGCAGTACAGATGACCCCTGAACTATGTGGAGGTTAGAATGCCAACCACCATGGTGTCAAAAATCAGCATATAACTGTGACTCCCCCCAAACTAAACTGTTAATAGTCTCCTGTTGACCAGAAGCCTGATCGATAACAGCTAACACGTGTTTTGACTGTTATGTGTATAGTAAACTATATGCTTACAATAAACTCAACTACAGAAAAGCAGATATTATTAAAAGAATCATAAGGAAGTAAAAACACAGTTACAGTGCTGTGTTCATTGATACTATAAGTTTATGTGGACTGTTTACAAGATGAAAAAAACCCGAGTAAGCGTGGGCCCACGCAGTTCAAATCTGCATTGTTCGAGGGTCAGCGGTATTCGGTTCTTGGCAAATCAATTGCCACAATCATGACCGTGATGGTGAGTTTTATGTGTCAGCCTGGCTCGCCGATTGTTCCCAGTTATTTAATCAAATGCTGGTTTCAGTGTTGCTGTGAAGTAATCTGTAGATGTGGTTACATCTATGATAAACTGACTCAGTCAAGATGACCCTCAGTCATGTGAGCGGGCCTCGTCCAGCCAGTTAAAGAAATCCTGCCTCAAGACTGCAGCATGAGCTCCTGCCTGAGGTTGCAGCCTGATGGCTTACCTTACAGATTTCAAACTTGCAGCCCCAATAATCACGTGAGCCAATCCCTTAAAACAGAGCTTCCAGGCATATGTACATCTACATCTGTCTAGGAAGTCCTCACTTAACATCGCCCATAGGTTCTGTGACTTTTAAGAGAAATGACATAATGAAATCAATTGTATCAGGCTCACTGATAAAAACAAGAGTTAAGTTCCTCAGGCCCGGGTTGCGGGCTCGATCCCCCGTGGGGGGTGTGCAGGAGGCAGCCTATCAATGCTCCTCTCTCATCACTGATGTTTCTATCTCTCTCTCCCCCTCTCCCTTCCTCTCTATAATCAATAAAACGTATATTTAAAAAAAGAAAAGAAAGAAACGACATTAGTTGAGGACCTGCCGTATATCTACACCTCCTGTTGGTTCCCTTTCTCTGGAGAATGCTGACTTGAAATGGCGATGCACATGCATAACCTATTTCGTGTGAACTATTTCCTTGGATCCTCGCATCAGTTCACCGAGGTAGGACTTGTTTTCAACCGATGAGGAAACTGCAGGTCCCCACAGCTACGTAAGGAACACGTAGACACTAAGGGATAGGGCACGTATCCTTAGACTCAGGCCTGCGTATCCAAATGGTACACACTGCCTTCCCAGGACACGCTGCCCCCCAAAGTCACAGCCATCCCTAATGAGAATATGCATATTAGAGGAAAGGAGGAGACTTAACCATTTGCCTCTGGCTACATTCTGAGCACAGCCCGAGGAAGGTGGGCGCCCATAGACTAGCCAAAAGGTTCCGGGTTCCGCTCCGTCTCCGCGGGGGAGGCACAGTCCGGCAGCCCTGAGCCTCGCATGTTCAGTTCCTAGCAGGACATAATGAGGTCAGGACGGCACTGAGGAGGGGGCGGGCCGAGGCGAGAACTTGCCTGGGTCCCTATCACCTTGGCTGGGCCCTGGGCCGGCCTCGTCTGCTCCCTTATCAAGCTGTCCAGCTGTTCGACACGAATGCCAACATCGTTGTTCTTCATTAATTCACTGGAAGCCTTCGTGCAAACCTCATTAACGGACACAGTAATTGCTCTGTGAATATTGCCCATTTCCCAATTATGTTTCTGTCCTCATGCCGGGAGAATCGGCCACCGGAGAAAAAGCACTGAGCTGCCTTCCTCCGTTCTACGACAAGTGGGTGAGTGATCGATCGGCTTTCGACAGTGGCTTCTGCAACCAAAAGAGAGAGCTCTTTGCCTCCGAGCCCCATTCTGGGGAACTTGGCAGAGCGCACAGTGCAGGTACCTGTCTGTCGACAGAACCCAGGGACTCACACAGATGGGCCTGCAGCTCAGGAGAGAGACTGGATCTGCAGCGAGGATCCGAACACCTTCTCTGCACATCTGCCCGGATGCCCTGCGAGGCTCAGCCTCACACACGGGAACTCAGCTTCGGAACCATGTGCAGATCCTCATAAGCACTTCTTATGAGACTATCAATTCCTCATCACCTCCAAAAAAAAAACAAAAACGAAAAAACAGGCAACCCTCTGGAGCCCAATTATTGCCAAACGTGTCCTCGTTTGCATTCAATTTTCTCATTAAATGAGCCCACAAAGATGTGGCCTGGCATGTGGAGGCCTGCACTGCTTTCACAAATAGGAAGGGTCCAAGTGAAGGAAACTCAACACCCGACTCAGCGAGCACCCCCTGCGCTGTGTGCAGGAAAGAAATGAGGCGTGAAAATCACTGAGGCACCTGGGTGCCTGTGCCTGGTCCATTGAGGAGCCCAGGAGCCCACAGCCCTGCGTGTCCGGGTGCCCTGCCCAGGCCGTACCGCTGCTTGCTACATGTGCTCTGTGACTCATCTCTCCCTTCTCTCCCAACGAAAACATCCTTGGCCCTGGCTGGTGGTTCAGTGGTTAGAGCATCAGCCAACGGACCGAAGGGTCAAGGGTTCAATTCCCAGTCAAAGGCAAGCACCTCGGTTGCAGGTTCATCCCCGCAACCCCATCAGAGTGTGTGCAGGAGACAACCAATATATAGGTCTCTCTCATGTCGATGTCGATCTCTCTCTCTGTCTCTCTCCCCCCACCCCACCCTTCTCCCTACCTCCTACTCTCTCTAAATGTCAATGAAAAAAATATCCCGGAATGAGGATTTTAAAAAAAAAAAAGCATCCTTGGGGCGGACCCCACAGATACCCAGCACCGCATGCACCATCCTTTGGACTGCCAAACCCAGTTCACAGCACAAAGGAGCTTTTAAGTTGGGTCCTCACGTCCACATACGGAGAGACCACGAGAAGGTACCGGAGCCCAAGTCCAGAGGATGGAGCTGCTGCAGCCAGACACGGCTTCCTAGTCGAGCTGGGGAACAGGATGAACCTGGCTGCTAAACAGCTGCCGACAAATCAGCCCTCCCACCACCAGCAGGCCCCTCGGAGGATGCGCACTCAGGACCACACCTTCCACTGGCAAAGTGCTCCGTTGTCATGTTTATTAGTTATGCCTCCCAACTTCCCGCTGGGTCAGTATTATCCAGGGGTCAGCGGCAAGGTCAGACAAAGGCACTCCCCTCCTGAGACAGATGGGGGGTGGGGGCTGAGGAGGGGAGGGAGGGAGGACAGGACAGCGGACAGCGCAGGGTGGTGGGTGCAAGAGAAGTCTTCAGGCAGAAGACCCAGCATGGACAGGTCTGTGTGTCTCGCCAATGAAAACGGGGCTAACACTACTGTACTTACAGTAGCACAAACATGAAAATCAGCCGACACAGGGGCCAGTTCCTAACAGGTGAATAGATGGCATTTCCTCCCTGCTGGAGATGGACCAGGGAATTTGGGCGGGCGGGGGCGGGGGGGGGGGGGGGGGTGTTCACGGTTCTAACCTGGAGACCCTGGGGCTCAGCCAATGCAGCGTGCAGGGTCAGAGGGCCAGGTGCAGGGTCAGAGAGCCAGTTATAGGATTTTTTTCTTGTGTATGGACCAACATCCCCTATAGAACCAGGGCATTTTAATGCAAAGAGTGAATGACGGTCTTCCAGTAAAATGTTCTGCGATTGAGGGATCCAGAAAAAAAGGTTGGAGGCGTCAGCTGAGTCAGCAGGTTGAAACAGGTGGTGTATTTGGGCGCACTCACTGGCTCCCAGATATTTGCTGAGCACCTATTCTGTGCAGGTGCCAGTGACGAAAGGTCTGACCTTCTCACATGCTTCTCAACGTCCAAGCACTCTGCCCACGGCATCTCCCTGGGTGTGGAGACACCCACCACGGCCTCCTCAGGTCCTGCTCCGCTCAGGCTGGCTCAGCCTCCGCCCTCGTGTCAGACGCTGGTCCCCAGAGTCCCAGGGCGGCCTCCATGGGATTCAGCTTGCCGCCATCCCTCAGAGAGGCCTGCTCACACCTTCTCATCCAGCAGGACCAAGCAAGTCGCTCTCCACCACAATTTATTTGGGGCATAGATATTAAAATCAGAAATCATCCTATTTGTCTGCTTGTTGATAAATGTCTGTTACTCCAGAGGGAATGTTCATTCCAGGGAGACAGGGACCCCATCAACTCACCCATGGCTGTCTCTCCAAAACAGCAGGTGTTCAATAAATGTTTCTGAATGAATCCAGGGGGGAAGGGGAGAAGAGAGGGAGAGATAAGATGGGGGTCGGGAGCTCGGGATGGCTGCACTAGACTGTGACTGACTTGAGAGCAGGCAGGAGGTGGGCAGGTGCCGGCTGCCATGGCCGAGAGGGGAACCTTGAACAGGGAGGAGGTTCTGGTAAGTATCTGTCCACCGCCCGTACAGCCCGGCTTCCCTCAGCACGGATTCCTGGATTCCTCTTGTTCCTTCTGCATCCTGAGGGCAGCAGCTCTGTGTCCTACCCCTCTGTGCCCATTGACCTGACCAGATGATATGTAGCAAATATTTATTGAATAATGACGACAAAGAAGGCTTGTCCATGCTTTTTGGTTTCTAAACACATGAGACATCCAAGGACCATTGAGCCCAGGGACTCGTCTACAGCTGTGCAAATCAGCAGGTGAGAATCCAGGTTGTCCCAGCTGCCAGGGCTCGGTGCCCGTGACCGCCATCTCCCTCGGAGTGTCCCCTGTCCACTTCCAGATTCCGGCTGAGGCTGCCGGTTATACCTCCACCCTATTTCCCACTGCCATCCTGGGAACCGGAGTCATAAATGTTTGGGCACGTGGTACGTGTTCAATAAACACACGTTGATTGATTAATCTGCATGCTAAAAAGCAACTTCAGACACCACCAGTGTGAAGAGAACTGGACCTATTGATTTCACCGCAGCCTGATCCCAGATGTCAAACAACTTCTGTGGCCTTTGTAATCCGAAAGGATCGATCCCAACAGCCAATTCCTGTCCGTTTCATCATCACATCTCATTTTATCTTCCCCCAGGGGTGTGTGAGCTCAAAGCTCCCCATCAGTCTAATAGCCTACAACGTGGAGGGCAGGGCTAAAAAATGAGTTATGCCCCCTGTCTAAATGCTCTGGGTGACATTTTCCGAAGATTAGGCCCCCTGGCCACAAACTCGGGATCATCCCTCTGCTGTCCTCAAACAAATCTCAGGTTTCCTCCTTTCCAATTACACAGGAAGCACTAGCAGGAGCCGGGAGCTATTCGTCCCAAACACTGGTTCACCAAGTCCTTAATTTTCCTGATGCCAACAATCTCTGCCACCACATGTGCTTAGAGCCACCTGCCAGCCCTGGACACATCATCTAAGAGCTGACTCACCAATCCCAACCTCAAATAGTCCTCCTTTATTAATGACTTAATTAACTTTATTACTTAACCCTATTAAATCTACTTCGTTTGACCCACAAACTCCCCCAATCACCCTTCCACATTTCTTTATTTTAATCAATACTGTCATTTTTTAAAATGTCTTTTATTGATTTTAGAGAGTGGGGAAGGAGAGGGATAGAGAGATAGAAACATGGATCAGCTGCCTCCTGAGCCCACAACCCAGGCATGTGCCCCGACCAGGAACCAAACCAGTGAACTCTGGGTTCATGGGTGAACACCCTACCACTAAGCAACACTGGCCAAGCCACATTCCCCATACAGGGGAAAGATTGGCCTGAATGTGATTCTTGCCTTCCCTATAAAAAAAGTTATATGCCCTTAAGGAATTTTATTAGTTTCTCAGAAACTCCGTTTTTTCACCTATAAACCGGGCCCTTTGTGGAGAGTGGCAGCTGTTTACCCAACCCTGGCCACAGGGTGAGAGATTGCCCAGCCTCCGGGCAGTGAGGTGTGACCATGTGACTGAGCTCTATCTAACCAGTGGGACATGAGCAGCAGTGATGTGTTCCCACCCTCCTGCCCTCTGCTGGCTGGACATAGTGTGAGGAGCTTATAAACCCCATGTAGTCACGGACAGTTTCCCTCAGCCTGAGTCACTGTGTGGAGCAGAGACACCCTACCACCCCTTTATTCTCACAAACATACCCGTTCATTCGGAGAGTGAGAAATAAACATCTTGAGGTTATTTGAGAAATAAACATCTATACATTCTTGGTCTATTCAGCCTGGTCTAACGAATATACCATTTTTTCAGCCCAGTTGGGAGGTTATCATGATTAAATAATGAAAATTTGCAAAATACCTAGTATAGGACCAGGCATAGGGCCTGGCAATATAAGGTACTTAATTAACTTTTCCTCCTCCCTTTATTTTCTCCTATAGCATTTTTGCCCCGATTCATTAACAAGAAAATAGAGGTTACCAGCCATTAACTTCCCCACTGCACTAAGCTACACTTTATCCATATTCATCATTAGATATTAATAGTTATCAACAGACAGTATTTACATGTCAAACGTTAAGTGCTCTTCCTGTGCACGATTTCATTTCATCCTTACAATCACCCTATCAGGGAGGTACAATTAGGATTCCCATATCACAGGAATCTAAGACTCGGGGTGGGGTAAGTATGCTGCCCACGGTGGAAAAGCTAGCACAGAACCAGGACTTGACTCCAAAGGTAATGTTCTCGTCCCTTCCAAAACAGGATGCTCCTGCCCAAACCTGGCCCTCCTCCTGGTCCACCACTGGTTGCCAAGCCCCGAGTGTGCAGGTCCTACCAGACTCCTCCCTCTCCTTTACTCCCCATGCCTAACACCCCTAACGCCAAGCACGTCTCTCCATCCCGCTGCTCCTGTCTGAACTCGGCCACTTCTCATTCCTACCGCATCTTGATGGGCTTGTGACCCCCACACCTGTCCCTGCCAGCTCTTCCCCACACCGCTGCAGAAGAGATGCATTCTGGCCTAGCCGGCGTGGCTCAGTGGTTGAGCATGGACTTCTGAACCAGGAGGTCACGGTTCGATTCCCGGTCAGGGCACATGACATGCCTGGGTTGCAGGCTCGATCCCCAGTGTGGGGTATACAGGAGGCAGCTGATCAATGATTCTCTTTCATCATTGATGTTTCTCTCTCTCTCTTCCTCTCCCTTCCTCCCTGAAATCAATACAAATATATATTTTAAAAAAAAAAAAAAAAAGAGAGAGAGAGATGCATTCTGTCTGAAACCCGACAAAGTCCACCCTTGATGAAAACCTGTAGTAGCTCTTCCTGAGTGGCTGTGCTGCTGTCCATGGTACCTGGCACCCAGCACAGACATGAAAACATTACTGACAATTTCACTGCTCTGAA
This sequence comes from Eptesicus fuscus, assembly GCF_027574615.1. NCBI lineage: Eukaryota > Metazoa > Chordata > Mammalia > Chiroptera > Vespertilionidae > Eptesicus > Eptesicus fuscus. The sequence goes on from NC_072479.1 coordinate 98,409,416, forward strand.
CAGTACACCACCTGAGGCAGCAGCCTTTCTCAATGATGACTGCATGTCTGCCAGGCTCTCCTCCGGTCACCAAGAACACAGCGGTGAAGAGAACAAAACCCCCTGCCCTCCTGGGATGCTCCTCTGGGTTAGGGTCTCTGGTTGCTTCGTGTTGTCTGGCAGATATTTGTTGTAGCAAGAGCACAGGCTAGAATTCAAAGAGAATCCTAGCTTCGTATACAAAATCTGCCACTTACTATGAAAGCATGACAAAGTTAGCTGTCTTCTCCGAGTCTCAACTCTTCATTGTAGAGTAGATAAAACGGGCAGCTATGAAGGGCTATCATAGGGTTAAATGAGATGATATAACCAAAAAAAGGCTTGGAATAGTGCCTGGCACACAGTAGGCAAATACCAGTTCACTGCTCCATCTCAAAATTGCAAACACCAAGAGTGTGGGAGGTCAGATCTTACCCTTCTTTCTCTCCCCACCCTGCCTGGGGGACATGAACCAGGTTTGATAAATGCTTATTTGATTGGTTAGGTCCATGGTCAGCAAACTCCGGCTCGTGAGCCACATGCGGCTCTTTGGCCCCTTGAGTGTGGCTCTTCCACAAAATACCACGGCCTGGGCAAGTCTATTTTGAAGAAGTGGCGTTAGAAGAAGTTTAAGTTTAAAAAATTTGGCTCTCAAAAGAAATTTCAATCGTTGTACTGTTGATATTTGGCTCTGTTGACTAATGAGTTTGCCGACCACTGGGTTAGGTGGTCAAGATCTCCAGGAAAGTGAACGAAGCTTTCTTCCCAGCCACCTGCATTCCAGGATGTCTAAGGCCATGCTGAGGCGCACAGAGCACGGGTAACAGGCAAGGCCACTCCCAAATCTGACATGCCCCCTGCTGACCCCAGCCAATGCACAGCTTGCTGAAGCCCCATATCTCTTGTAGCAGAAAGACAGATGTGTGCATACGCACATGTGTGTGTACATACACATATGTGCAAACATCAAAGTAGCTCAATTTTCAACACATCATTGGAAAGGCTAAACAATCATGAGCATGAGGAAAGAGAAAACCAAAAAAAAAAAAAAAAAAAAGCACAAGCAAACTAGACTGGAGTCTACTGAAATGACCAAGCGCTTACACACCGCACAGGCAGCAGATGAAAAGCTATACACAGCAAGGCCTCAACTGCCCAGGTTTCATTTAAGTGACTTTTTTAAGTAACAGAAATCCTACTGTTTTTATTGCTAAAACGTTTAGTTTTAACTAAGTGAAAAGACACGTCGTCCCTGGTCTTATAATCCATATCGTAAATACATTCTAAATTTTTCTTAATGGTCCCGGTTAATTATGTGTCCCCAATCTTGGCACGGCGCCTGGCAAAGGCACCGAATAGCAGTAAATTTGCCTGGGCTGCAACAGCATTATGTGTGCCCTGGGGAGCTTCCCGGGTGTCCAGGCAACCAGCCGCACACAGTGATCCATGGCAGCTTGTGAGGTAGACAGGGCTCTGCTAGGTTCTCCTAGAGGTCGGACTGTCTCTTCTCACTGGTTCTGGGAGTTTTGCACGCTCCTCTTTTAAATGCTCTGTTGTGTGATACCCTCTCGCTTAGGAATGCACACGTGTAGCTGGTCACGATAACGTGGAGGTTCTTAAGACTGTTGGGAGTCCTCTGGTTCCTCTTCTCCCCATCACAGCTCCTGGAAGTGAACGTGACCCTGTGATGACCTCTGGCCAATTAACTGTGAGCAAAAGCCTTTAAAAGACAGAACATAATCTCCCAGGTTCCAGCTTCCTCTGGCCACGGTGCTCTATGGGATTCCAGGCAGTGGGACATGCCTGGGTCCCAGAGTCGGAGTAACATGGGACAGGACCCCTCCCTCCACATACACATGCCAACCACTGATGGTGCATGTGTTACATGAATAAGAAATAAATCTTTGTTATTTAAACCCCAGAAGTTTTAGGGGTTGTTGGTATAAAGAGCACAATGTAAGCCAACCTGATGAATATAAACAGTATACTAAGGAGAATGACAAGTTCACAAGTCAACTGTCCAGAGGCTGTCCAATGAGAGAAATCATAGGCTTATATTCAGACCATGACACAGACTGTGGCTGCCCCAAGGCTGTGCTGATGGGTGTGCAAACGTGTGTGCGTGCGTGTAAACACGTCCAGTGTGCCAGGGTGCACTGTCAGTGTGGCTTCCTGGCAGTGGAGTCCACAGGATCTGTAAGCTGCCCAAGGACAGACACCAAGTCTTTCCTGCCGTTTTTCCAGAACCTAATACAGTGCCTGGTACAAAGTAGAGGTCAATGCATATTCATCTATGCTAACCATCTTGCTAGATTATCAGTAAGGAAAAGATACCTATATAGCTTGTCCAAATTCACACGCAACTTGTAATTGGCAAAGGAATCAGGCCCAGCCATCCTTGTAAAGCAGAGCTCCACCCACCCTGTCAATCACTTAGCTCCACCCACTGTCAGCTAGCTCCACCCAACCTATCAGTTATGTCCAATGACTAGGTGTGTTCCCTGCCCTGGCCCCCACACCTGAGCACAGAGCCAAGCCTCATGCCATGGACAGACAGAGTTCCTGTGGACCGATGCATGAGCACACAGCCAACAGCTCCTTCTGCACAGTGTCTTCCCTCGGAATGTGAGGAATGTTCCGATCAGGTCTATTGGTGAATAAAGCCTGTTCTGCTGAACCTTCAGGGACCAGATATCCCTGTTCCAACTGACTCAGCTGTACTTCATGCTGCCTGTCATGTTTAACGGGCAGATCTTGGTACAGAACTTCATGTTACCCCAAAGCATCCCATCACCCAAGGACAACGCATTCCTCATTTGCCCTGTTACATACAGACTAGTAATAGCTAACCAACACTGCAGCCATGCAGGGAGGGCTCACTAACCTCCCCCATTATGCTATGCACCGGGTTAGGCATTTCACTTAAGTAACCCCCTCCAACCCTGCGTCCAATCCTGTAAGGTAGATATTATTACCTTCATCTTACAGATGAGAGAATGACAGAACCACAAGGTTCAGGTCACGTGCCCAAGTTCAACACAAAGGCCCCTGGATTTTGTTCACCCTTTACTGATGGGTATTGCTTAATTACATGTATTTCTCTGAGTCCATGACTTACCTGTTCATCCACTTCTTCCCTTTACCTAACAAACAGCTATTGGGGGGTCTGAGGCACTACTTTCCCCATCTTACACAAGGTTTAACTTTAACTAGCAAACAATATTTTCAGAATTGAATCATGTGACCAGTTATCAAGTCTAAACACTTTCTACTGATAATAGAACTTACCTTGTAGGGTTGTAAAGAGAGTTGAATGTGTTAATATAGCAAGAGCTAATGGCAATTCCTGGCACATAGTATGACCTCAATAAATATTCTGTTTATAAAATTAAATTAAATGAGAGCTACTGTCCACCAATACATTTTAGCACAGTTCTTTGGGGGGGGGGGGGGCGGAATGAAGGCAGGTGGGCCAGAAGGACTAAGTTTAACATCACATTCTACTACCGCTCACCGCAGATACAACATAGTGGGCCTTTGTTTTCTTGAACACGAGATGAGAACAAATGGATGAGGTCACCTCCAGGAACCAGCCTTAACGTGTTCTGATATGTGATTCCAGTGATTGATCAACAAATGAGCAGCTTTCATGACGGGGTTAGGCATTTCACTTAAGTAACCCCCTCCAAGTACTTTCAACATTAAAGAGTAAAAATCCCGACAATTCCCCAGGTCCGCACTGCAGAGTACATGGGCCTTTGCTACAAAAAAATGTGCAGGACCTCACCTAACTGGGCCTCCTCAAAGAGAAGCTTCATAAAGGAACATTCCAGAGGAGTGTCTTCATTTCAGAATAGAGATATGTATCCGTCCTCCAATAGGGGATGGTGACAGACACAGGGCATCCGAGCCCACCTGGTTTTTCCCACCACCCCTCCATCCAGACGCCACCAGTGAATGAATACTGCACCATTAGCGAGAACAAAACGGCAGGTGCGGGTGTGGGCGGGCGTCACGATGGGAAGAAGCGGCTGGGAATGTGGGAATGCAGGACAGACACTGCGGAGCGGGGAGGCTCCGAACACCATCGGAATGGAGCTGGGGAGGTGCAATGCTGAGGGCGTGAACCCCACCAGCCCGCACCCACGAACCTGGTGCCAAGGCCAGGCACACCCGCCGTCCAGGATACATTTCAGACAGACTTACAGATCTCTGTGTGTTTTTTTATGACAGTGGTTTTCTTTTACTTTTTTTTATTTTTTACTCTTTAATGTTGAAAGTACTGTATATGTCCCCCTTTTCCCCACTGACCTCTCCCAGCCTGCCCCCAGCCCCCACCCCAGGCCTTCACCACCCTGATGTCTGTGTCCATGAACCACAGAGGTTTGCTTTAGATGGTGGTAAAGTTCCCCGAGTGCTGTAACACAAACTTGGTGGCTTAAAGCAACTTAAACTTATTCTCTCAGAGCGTTGGAGGCCAGGTGGCCCGAAACCCAGGCGCCGTGAGGCTGTGCTCCCTCCCGGGGCTCCAGCGCAGAATCCTTCCCTTGTCTCCTCCAGCTCCTGGAGCTGCCCACGGTCCTGGACGTGTGGCCTCCCGACTCCCACCTCTGCCTCCACGGGGACACCACCTTCTCTTCTGTGAGTGGAGACTCCCCCTGTGCCTCCCTCTTCTATTTGGGGTGCACCCTGCTGCACCAGCATTCTCTCCTCGTCCCAAAACCATCCACTCGATCCCATCTGCAGTAGATCTTTCCCATCAAGTGGCACAGGTGCCAGGGGTTAAGACCTGGTATCTTTGGGAAACGTTTTTCCACCTTTTTCTTTTTTACCTCATTTTTAAGGAAAATCGAGAAATATTTAACCTTTCAAAGCAATGACTAAGAGTCACACAGGTCTGGACTACCCAGGCTGGGGGCAGCCTTGGAAACAAGCTCATTCCAGCCTCTTTCATCTAAAGAGAGGAGACCAGGGCTGAGCGCGGTGTGCCAGGATGACCCAGAAGGCCCAGCCTAGCAAACAAAAGCTCCTTCAGCCCATGACTTCTGCTGGGACATTTCAATGAGGTCACTGAAAAGAATAGTCCTATACCCTCCCACACCCCCCAAAATAAAATGTTGGCACATCGCCTGCATACAATGAGCCATATCTCTCCAAAGAGATAGAAGTGACATAAAAAGCAACATCTGAGTCAGCCCAGCAGACTAAAAATAAAAAAGTGCAAGAATTCTGGCCTGGGTTCACACCCGGTCAGTGGGAACCCAGACCTGTCCCAAGGTGGCCCTCCCAGGAGCCACGGGAGGAGGCGGAGGGATGGGATTGGGGCTGCTCTCGAGGAAGATAAAGCTGGCATCCTGGTGCACAGCGGAGAGGAGTAGAGATGGATGAGTCATGGAAACCGGAGGGAAGCGAATTCAGGGGTCCACCTCCGTGGTTCTCCTACTGCAGGGAGCCTCGGAATCACCAGGAAGCTACTGTAAAAGCATAGACTCTGGGCCCAGCCCGGAAGGTTCAGATTCTGCAGGGTGTGGGTGGGCCCAAGGACGCGCATTTCTAATGAGTTCCCAGGTGCTGGGGAGCTGCTGGTCTGGGAGCAACACTTGGGAAGCCACTGTTCTCTCCAGGACCTGGACGCAGGGGGGTGAGGAGGGGGAAGAGAAGCTGTAGAAATGAAACAAAAGGGGTGGGTAGCAGAGAGTACTGGGAAAATTCCTAACATTTTGGTAGATGAGAGGAAACGGGGTGGCAGAAAGGGACAAGGTGGTACCCACTGAAAGAGTGTGACGGGGGAACCTTGAGGGAGGAAAGATGAAGAATTCTGCATGGGACATAGTAAGTTTCAAGTTGCCACAGGACAGGTGCGGATAGATACACACAAAGCAGGTGGATGCACCCCTGAGAAGCCACAGAACCTGAGGGGACCTGCCTCTGAAGGACAGGACGTGTCCGTGCAGGGGACTGGATGGGTGTGCTCAAGAGATAGGGTCGTCTTCCAGAAAATATGGGGAGGGGAGCTCTGCAGAAGGTGGGCCATGGCTGGAATCTGCTGCCGAGTTCAGGAAGGGCGAGGATGGAACAGAGGTGTTTAGGCCTGACAACCAGGTCACCAACGAGACATACGGCAGCCTGTGGGGCAAAGGCCAGATTCTGATGGTCAAGCTGGAAAAGTGAAAGCCCTGCCACAGGCTGTTCTTGAAACCTGGGGACGGAGGACGCGGAAGGAAGCCAGGCTGAGAGAGGATGGGTTTTGTATCTCGGCAGTGAGGGACCACTCTCTCTAGAGGTACAAGAGCCGACTACAGAAAGAGATGGACGAGCTAGGAAAGAGAAGTGATGTGGTATGGCCCACGGTGCCAGAAATCAGTAAAACAAACTGATAACAACTCCGAGGTGCCTTCGATGTCAGCACCCAGTATCCCAGGGGCTCCCCCAAAAGGAGCAAACTTGCTTCCAAATCCCCTACACCCCTCGAGTAGTGCCTGACGCCAACGGCATCCTTAGTGAAGGATCACGGGGTGAATGAGTGAATGCATGCATGAATGAATGCAGGCATGGAATGGAATAATGCTAGAATGAGAGAAAGAATTCCCATCCATTATATAATGAATTATATAACGAATATAAAAATTTTATGAAATCAATACAGAAAAACAAACGGAAGAAGGTCAAACACCAAGGTAGGTTCAAAATATCCCCTACCTTCAGACTTCTGATGCTTACACTAAGCAAATTCTAGCATTTCTACTTGAAAAACATCTCTTTTGAAACTTAATCCAAACATAGAAAACACAGCTGCCGCTCTACCCACCTTATGCCAACACTTTCTTCTTCTCCCCAAGGACAGAGGAATTGCTAACCAGAGTGATAAAGCTGGAAGTACTCATTTGCCCCCACTTAAAAGTACGAGAATTCACTGGGGACAAAAAAAGAAGGAAGGAAAGAATTCTTTGCACATAAAGTTGGTGTGACCCTCCCCACCCTTCACTCAAACACCAGAGCCTCCTTGCTAATCACACTTTTCACTCAGGGCCCTCGCACTTGCTAGTCCCTCTTTCTGCCATGCTCTTCCCGCTTAGCTAGGCAGCCTGCTTCCTTGCTTCGTTCAGTGCTGTGGCCACTTGCTACCTTCTCCAAGAAGCTGTGAGTCATCTCTTTCTAAAGCAACACCCCCCCCTCACCCATAGCGCAGCTGCCATCGGCCCCGCACACTGTTAACCTGCCTGACGTTCGCATCTCACCACCTCCTGCACTTGACATGGTTCCAGCTTATTGGTTTGTTTACTGGAATATGGGATCCACAGGAGCGGAAGCTTTCCTCGCTCGTTCCTGTATTCCCAGGGCCTGCTGAAGTTCCTGGTCCATAGTAGGTGCTCAGTAAGTGTTTATTAGGTGAATAAATCCACTAGCATACCTCCACGGAATTCTCCCAGCCTTCATGGTCCCTGTGAGGGCTTCTGGAGAAATCTGCGGGAACAGTGGAAGCTTGCACCGGCGCCGCAATCAGATGAAAACTGATGACTGGCAGGAAAATCCAGCCACCATCTGGCTGTTCAAGGACCCCTCCCGGGTGCTGACAGCATTGTCATTCAAGATAATGAAGATGAAAACCAACAGTGAGCCAGGGGGACAGGTTCCCAGGAGGCAGCCTGGCTGGACTTAACTCTTTCCAGCCCTGAGAAGGAGCCGCCCTTCCCGAGGCTGGAGGCAGGCGGCGGACAAGGTCCCTGCTGGAGAGATGGCAGGGGACCTGTCCCAGGAAGGGCTGAGATGGAGAAACTCTGAGCAAAAGAGCCTTGGCAAGATGCTGGCGGTGGGGAGGTGAGGAAGGCTATCGCGATGACGGGTGGGACGTACCATTTGCCCATCAGTCAACAAGGTCCTTCGGGCTGGGAGCCAACTATGCTTTCAGCTCACTTATTAAAGTGCTGGTGTGTGCGTCTACCCCCAAGGCCTGAGACTCAAGGCCTGAGAACGGCCACTGGGTCTTCAAGGGACATTCCATCGCTGAAGTTTCCAGAAAGAAGCGTCCAGCGTAAGCAGTTTCCATGAGCAAGTGCTGGCCACCCTTGATTAGAAAATAAAACTGAGGGGAGTTCCAGGGAGAAGAGAGGAAACCACCGCCAGGCAGATGCCAGGCGAGGGAGCTGGCTGCCGGGCACAACCTCCTTCTTTCCAGCCTTCTTCGAGTGAAGGAACTGTCAAGGACACATTTCCTCGGTGAGAGGCAAGGACGTGAACCAGTGCCACGTGGCCTCGTTTTGAATCCCATCCCTGCCTCTTGAATGACTTATTTAACACCTCCACGCCTCAGTTAAGATAAAATGAAGATTGCAACAAGTAACTACCAGAGAGTTACATGTGTTCACTTATGTCAAGCAGGAAAACAAGCATTCTAGAGGCCAGAGATGATGAGATGATAATGGTGATAGTGATGGTGATAATGATGGTGAATTATAATGGTGATGGTGATGGTGATAATGACGGTGAAGTAGAATGATGGTGGTGATAGTGATAATAATGGTGGTGGTGGTGGTGGTGGTGATGGTGATAGTGATGGTGGTGAATGATAATGACAGTGGTGATGGTGATAATGATGGTGATAGTGACGGTGATGATGATGGTGAATTAGAATGATGGTGGTGATAGTGATAATGATGGCGGTGATAAGGATGGTGAATTAGAATGAGGGTGGTGATAGTGATAATGATGGTGGTGGTGGTGATAATGATGGTGAATTATGATCGGGGGTGATAGAGATAATGATGATGATGGTGAATTAGAATGATGGTGGTGATGGTGGTGATGGTGATAGGGTGGGGTGGTGATGGTGATGGTGATGGTGATAGTGATGGGGTTAATTATAATGATGGTGGTGATGGTGATAATGATGGTGAATTATGATTGGGGGTGATAGTGATGATGATGATGATGATGATGGTGAATTAGAATGATGGTGGTGATGATGATAATGATGGTGATGGTGGTGATGGTGGTGATGGTGATGGGGTGGGGTGGTGATGGTGATAATGAGCACAGAGCCTAGAACAGACTCCTGGGCTCCAATCCAGACTCCAGCAAGTGCCATGTGATTCCTGGGGGAGTTGGCAGAAACCCTGGATGGGGGTCCACTTGGAACTGCCCAGCGGACAGTAAGTGCTCGGTAAGTGCTGCCTTAGACCACAGCTGTTGGACAGCCCAGGCCCAGGCAGGCACCAGTGTCCTAGGTGTGGCCCTGCCCACAGTTAGGTAACTGGCCCACAGTGACTCAACAAGCCCCAGGGCCTCTTCAACTGTGTTTCACAACCCGGAGAACTCCCCACTGTGTCCCGCTGCAGGGGTGGGATGAGGCTCCTCCAGAACCCCAAAGCACCTGCTCCCCAAGGAGCTTAGACAGTATCAGCCCACAGAGCTGACTTCTATGTTGTTTAATTACATTATCTCCTCAATTAATTCCAAGCTCCTCAGTAACAGCTAAACATCTGAACAGCACTTCACCAATTACGAAGTATAATCAAATCAGGAACCCCATGTTATGGGCTCAATTGTGCCTCCCATTCCCCCCCTCCCTCCCCACCCCTTGAAAAAGTCGTATGTCGAAGCCCTAACTGCCAGTAGCTCAGAATGCCGCTGTATTTGGAGACAGGGTCTTTAAAGAAGTAATTAAGGTAAAATGATGTCACCAGGGTGCTCCAATATGACTGTGTCTTTATGCAAAGAGGAGACTGGGACAGAGACACATGCAGAGGGGACCATGTGAAGACACGGGGAGAAGGTGGCCGTCTACAAGCCGGGGAGAGAAGCCTGCAGACACCCTGATCTACTCCCAGGCTCTGGGACTTTGAGAAAATGAATTTCTGTTTTTGAAGCCATCCAGGCTGTGGTACCTGGTAACGGCAGCCCTAACTAACCAGTACACCCCGTGAGGGCAGTCCAGATGCATGATTACCATCATCTTAGCATGAGAACAGCAGAAGTCTCAGCCCTGCCTGAGCCACTCAGCCAGCAAGTGGTCAAGCTGGGATTCCAGAGCATGAAGCCTGGCTCCTCTCACCATTGCCCAAGGATTTGACACTTATCAGCAATATTTATTGAGCATCTACTAGGCGCTCAGATCTTTTTAAGGCACTAAGGATACTATAGTGATCAAGAAGGCCCTTTTGTCATGAAGGTAAACAATAACCACCATCAAATAAATATAAAATATCAACCTTTAGAAATAACTGGAGAGTGTCAGGAATATAAGCAGGAATATTTTTTTCTCATTCTAGCCTATAATTTTTAGTACAAATATTTCAGCGAAACAATGAAAGATTTCTTTAAAAAAAAAATTAAATCCTAAAAGTGAATATTCAAAAGGAAAATTCCGGGGGGGGGGGGGAGGGGAGAGTATTGTTCATTCATTTCACTCTTCATTAAAAAAATGAAAAAAATCAGGCAAGAGCGAGTCACAAGCCCTGAGTAAAAGTTTCTACCATGTTAATAAGGGTCAGTGCCGAGGCAAAGACCAACAGTAGTTAGCATATTAATGCAATATTCAGCAGGGCTAAAAAATCAGTATAATATTGCCTTGCTGTTGGCCAAGTGCCTCAAGGCAATCCCCTAACCCAGTGGTCAGCAAACTCATTAGTCAACAGAGCCAAGTATCAACAGTACAATGACTGAAATTTCTTTTGAGAGCCGAAAACCAACTTCTGCGCATGGGCCACGAAGTTTCAATCGCACTGTATGTGCGTGCCCGCACGTGGTATTTTGTGGAAGAGCCACAGTCAAGGGGCCAAAGAGCCGCATGTGGCTCGCGAGCCGCAGTTTGCCGACCACTGCCCTAACCTGATAATCCTTTTACTGTTTACCAGACTTTACCTTTGATATGCCTGTATGCATTCCTAAAGGGAAAATGTGTATTCAAGTGAATAAAAGCAAATGGGACCCTCTCCAACTAGAAGTCAGGGAGCCTCTCCACTAGAGAAAGGTTTCCGCCTTCCCCCGCCCTACCGCCGCCCCATGCCTTCTAAATTCATATTTCTTGTCTAGTGCATTTGTTTGTGCACGGCCCGTTCTCCAGATCCTGAATCCTCGCTGCAAAAGGTTGCAGCAGATCAGCATCAAAATTTCCCTCTAAAGTCTGGGGCCAAAGCTCTTTCAAAAAATAACCACGCTCAGGGAGGTGTGTTTTGCTCTTCACCCAGATGAGAATTCACACCACGTCCACCTCAATTACACTGGTCCACTCAGCACCAGAGAGAATTCTGGCAGAGCTGGATGGAGTTCCATCTCACTCTCTGCTTAAGCTTAAATTGTAACATGTTTACAAGGGTTTCATGTTGTTATAACAGTGGATTGCTAGAGAAGTATTTACACACTATGTGGCATCTTTTAAGCATTTTCTTCATTTCCAGTACTGCATGTTGGGGTCTGGAACAGCAGGCGCGACTGTGCAAACCCCTCTGACTGTCAACCCCCGGGGCCACCTGGGGCTGATTCAGCATGGACTGACCGGCCCTGCTGCCTGCGAGAGGCTGCAAGGACTTCACCCCTGTGACCCTCCACGGGAGGGGGAGGGGTGCGTTCACAGTCACATTAATTAATGCAACGGATGGCATTCGAGGCAGAACCAGAAATCCAATAGTGCTCCCCAGGCTCGCGGGTGTGAGCTGCTACCAGAGGCAGGTGAGGAATGACATTTGAGGGCCCGGCAAAGCTACAGGGACTCATTTATTCACGCGGAGACGCACTGGCTCTCACTGCGGCTGGACTACAGGAGAGTCTGTGCAACTAAGACTATAATTCCAAGATTCTAATAAGTTAGAATCCAGGCTCGGCAGCTCATCGGCATGGATAAATCCCTCCAGCTCTAAGCTTTGTGCTACCACCTGAAAAGAGAGGAAATGACAACGTCCACAACAGAGGATTAGAGGACAGGGAAATGGGATCAAGCATGTAAGCTCTGGTTGCCTAGACCTGACACCTACTAGGCACTCGAGTGAGGCTACTTAGATGAACAAGGTCACCGCTGAAGAAAGATGCAGGCAAAGCCAGCAGTCAGGAATCACTCCATTACTCTCATCCTCCCAGCTGTGTGAGCGCTGATCCAGCGGGCATGGCAGGTCAGGAGCAGAGTTCCAGACCCCTAGGAAGGATTCCGTCAAGCCCTTCAGTGTTTGTGTGTGTGTGTGTGTGTGTGTGTGTGTGCGCGCGCGTGCACACACACGAGCACTTCTGGGGAAGAGGCCACATTGTAACAGCCCCTTGAAGGGACCCACACCCAGGCAAGGTTGCCAATGACCAGCGTGGCGTCCAGCACGCTCCTCTAGGAGAGAAAAAAAGATGTTTCCTCAAAACCTGGGAGAGAAAGTCCCCATTGTACATTGGTTGAATGAACAAATAAATGATGAACCAATAAACATCTTTTTAGCGTTCAGGAACAGAGAACATTCTCATCATTCTACCAAAACTTGTCCCAATCACAAAAACAGACCATGCGGTAAGAATAAGATTTGGCCGCCTACAGAATTAAAAGATGAATGCTACAGGGACCCATTGATTCTTAATGAGATCCTTAATTCCCCAGATCTAGCCCGTCATCCTTAAAATGTCTCATTTACATGAATAAAAAAGTTATTACCGACTACCCACTAGGTGGGAGGCACCTTCACTCTCACACACACACACACACACACACACACAGCCTGATTTTTAAAAATGTATTATTATTATTATTTTATTTTACTGGTTTTAGAAAAAGAGGAAGGGAGAGGAATACAGAGCTAGAAACACAGATGAGAGAGACATTGATTGGCTGCCTCCTACACACCCCCTACGGGGGATTGAACCTGTAACCCGGCATGTGCCCTGACCAGGAATCATATCAGTGACCTCTTGGTTCATGGGTTGACACTGAACCACTGAACCACACCGGCTGAGCCACATCACCTCATTTAATCCTCACAACATGCACACTATAGAGAACCAAGATCCTTCATTTCTTCAGATGAGGTCACCCAGACCGAGGGAGTGGGGCTCCGGGCTTTAAACTCAGATCCTTCCAACCTTAAATCCCATTCCCTCTCTGCTGCCTCTGACATAAAAATGTCATTCCAGTCACTGATGGATTACAAAACCATTATAAAATGACCCACAGGCCAGATCACTAGGAAATACGCCTGTACAATGCCTCTGAACTGCAGAAGGTAAGAAACGATACAAACCAACAGAGGAAACTAGATAATGTGAGGAACACACATCCCATGAGGTTTGGGATTCTACCCTACTTCACACTTAAAACATAAAAATATTCCATTTAGTAAGTGCCCCCCCAAAATGGACAGTCCTTACTTAAAAATCTGGGAAAATTAATAGAGGCTACATACACTCAAAAATGGATGTAGTTCAGAAAAACAAACATGGTCCTAAAAATAAAGACGGTGTTTGGAGTTTTACCCACAGTCCCTAAGAACTGCTTTTACATGTATTCAGTTAAAACGATTTCTGGAAGCCAGCTCACTTTGGGACAGAACTGAACATGTTACAGTACGGTCCAATCTCCTATGCCAGCTTTGATCCCTGAAATGAAGTTGCTGCTCCTTGTCTGATGGGAACAAAGTCAAAATTTGGTCCGAAAGGTTCTAGCATATTTTCCTTTGCAAATACCTAATATCTGACATGGTTTTCAGCACTTTGAAAATGCTTTTGCAGCCCTGGCCGATGTGGCTTAGTTGGTAGGAGCATCGGCCCGTAGTACACCAAGGGCACATACCCAGGTTGTGGGTTCAATCACTGTCGGGCACATGGGGGAGGCAACCAATCAAAGATTCTCTCACATCAATATTCCTCTCTCTCTCTCTCTCTCTCTCTCTCTCTCTCTCTCTCTCTCTCTGTCTCTCACCCTTCCTCTCTCTCAAATAAACTTTTAAAAAATTTAAATGAATGCTTTGAATATGTTACTTTCCTTCATTTTTGTCCCCTTTTACAAATATGTAAAAAAATAAATAGATAAGGCTTCATTTACTCTAAATGAAGCAGGGAATTTAATGGCTTATACTCTCCAGGGCCTATCTCTCGGGGCCTGTGCAGGAGGGTTAAACAATAACTAGTAGCATGACTGAGAAGGACAAGGACCAAGTGATGGAAAACTAATTATTCTAAATGAGGCAGGGAGTTTAATGGCTTATACTCTACAAAGTCCGCAGGTAGACAGGCAAGGTTTGATCTAGGTCCAAGGGATGCACCGGTCTCTCTCCATTTCTCAGCTCCCTGCTCTTATCCATATTCCCAGATGCCAAGCTGTGGAGGGACAGCTGTTAGGCAGGGTGGAGCTAGAATGTGCACGGCTCCGTCCTCCAAGGGTCAATTCAAGGCCGGTGGAAAAGAACACACACCCCTTTCTCAACCGTCCCTGCACCTTATTGGCTCTGCCGAGGCCATGTGGTCCCCCAAATCACGATGGCCAGGGGTAACCTGAGCCATAGGTCTCCCCATGAAGTCAACCACATTATGTCCCCCGAAGTTCACGGGCGGAAGGGTGGATTTCCAGAGAAAAACTGCGCAGGATGAATGAATGCTGCGTTGGAAAACCAAGAGGCCCCGCCACAGGACTCACCCAGAGTCCCACAGAGACTAAAAGACAAAATTAGCACCCATGTCCAAGCTTCCTAGAAACCAAGAACTCCAACAACCGTGGCAAACCTTCTGAAAACACGCGGGACACGTCACAGAAAGCCTCCACGCCAAATCTCTTGGTCCCGACATTCTGAAACACTGATCGACTGCCCGCAGAACTTCAAAGGAAGCCAAGTTCCTCTCACACAATAGAAACTGTGTAAACTCAAACAAGGTTACCATTATCTACATCAAAATCCCTTTACGGCTCTAAATGGCTCCTCACCATCTGGAAAGCCAGGACGCTGTACTCCGACGTGAAAGGGAAAAGCTTTTTGACCCAGTTCTGTCCCGGCTCTAATGTAAAGCGCCGAACTTGCTATTTATTAAGTCCCCCCGGTGAATGCTATTGCTCTGCCTATTTGCAACTCCGAAATGACACCTATTATTCAACTGGAGATTAGAATCTCAAGCAGTAGGGTGTTTTTTAATAAAAAATAAAATTAAAAATAGATTCGCCATTGCCTTTTTAATGAAAACGAGGAGCTCTGCCGGCTTAGAGGGGAAATGACATATTTCTCGGGATTTTTAATATATTGATTTGAGCGGTGCCAAATAAAAGTTACCAATAATATTCACCTCCTGGGAAATTGTACTCTGCTTCTCCCCTAGCCGTACTACTCCCCCACCCCCCACCCCCACTCCTCCACTGCGCACCTGCGCTGCCCGCACAGCTCTCCCACCAACGCAACACAAACCCTCTGAAAACGACACATGCAGGTGACAGGGAGCGCCAGGTGCAACTCGACAGGTGTGTGCCAGGAAGAAAAAGGATGGAGCCAGCACCGTGTCCAACCGCATTTTTCCGTGATGACGTCAATGTCCCACGTTTGTGCTCTCCAATGTGGCAGCCTCGCTGCCTGGGGCTCTTGAGCTGAGAAACGGGATTTTTTATTTTATTTTAATTAAAGCAGCCACAGGTGGCCGGTGGTTACTGAACTGGAGGGCAGCGCAGATGTCACCCTCAGAGGATTTCTCTAGCATGTCGTGTGTTTCCCACCCGAGCACAAGCCAGCCACCTGCTGTTCTCCAGACAGGGCATCTCCTAGCCGGCCTGGGAGACTCCTTTTCGTGCACAAAACCCAGCCCAGGCTTCACCTCCTGCGGGAAGCCCTCCTGGACTTTCCCTTTGCTCCTCCCCGCTCATGAGAGTGGGTCAGCCCTGCTCCTCCGGCACCTCTGTGCGTAGGGTTACTTCTGGGGATGTGCTCGTCACATTGCAATGGGCGGGGAGCCTGTGTCCTGCACAGCGGACAGCACAAGAGCCTGGTGGCCAACTCTAGGGAGTGGGTGTTCTGGAGACAGCTAGCCGCCTCCTGTCAGATCCCGCTCCTAGCACTTGCTCCCAGCTCTGTCACCTCAGGCAAACTCCAGGGCGGCTCTGGGCTGGATGACCCATCTGTAAAATGGGATGATTGACAGCAAGGACTCTGTGACCCAATGCAGGTAAAACATTAGCCTAGGGCAGTGGTTGGCAAACTCATTAGTCAACAGAGCCAAATATCAACAGTACAACGACTGAAATTTCTTTTGAGAGCCAAATTTTTAAACTTAAACTTCTTCTAACGCCACTTCTTCAAAATAGACTCGCCCAGGCTGTGGTATTTTGTGGAAGAGCCACACTCAAGGGGCCAAAGAGCCGCCTGTGGCTCGCGAGCCGCAGTTTGCTGACCACAGGCCTAGGGCCTGGCAAGGGACAAAGACAATGACACTGAGGTCCTGTGCTTTGTTTTTCATTAAAGTATTAGACTGCGCACCTCCGAGTGTGCACTGGGTCTTAGCCACCCCTGTAACTCAGGTCAGAGCAGATGGTAGGCATTGGTCAAAGATGAAAATGATTACTGATGCCTCCAGGGGATGGATGCCAGTCCTGAGCTCAGTTCTGAGTATACTCCATGAGGCTAACCAGCCTTGTTCTAAATGTTAAACTAAGACACTAAAAAAACAGTGTCTCAACATAAATAGGATGCAAGATTTGTATGGGGCTTATTCAAACGACACCCAAACTCAAGGTCACTACCGCCCACCCTGTATGTCCCGTTACTACCCCAGGCAACCCCAACCTAGCCAAAACTCTACCAAAATGTTCCTGGTGGAAATAAGCCCTATCCTGCAAGTTTGGGGGACAGTAACAGAAGTTTAAGGGCCACTGGTCTAACATCAACGTGAGAGATACAGTTAAGCAACTCTAAGCCCCAACCATCTGTTCCTGCCTCTCGCCCTCATCCTTCTAGTTTACCCACTCCCCTCTTGTCATAGGTGGGTATCTGAATAAGGGGGGTGGGAGAAAACCCTTCAATAGACAGAAAGAGTGCTACGAGCCTGCATTCTAGGTGTGCTGCACCTGTGCACCTGCCCTGAAGGAGGGGGCATCTCTGGAGGTCCTCAGAGGCCCTGGGTTTCACTGGAGGCAAATAAAGATGAGCAGCAGGTGAAAACAGCATTAAGAATGATTAAGTGTTCAGTATACAGGCTTCCCAGGCCGTGCAGAGTCCCAATGAGACCGTTCATTTCCCAAATTCAATGTTATCCTCCTGCTACAAGGCTCCCTGGCCCAGGCGCTCAGCCAGGAGGTGACTGAGAGAGCAAGCGGGGAGCCTGGAGCGCACAGCAGGCGCTTTGCATGCCAGGGAGGCTGGAGCACACAGCAGGCGCTTTGCATGCCAGGGAGGCTGGAGCACACAGCAGGTGCTTTGCATGCAAGAGAATGAGTTCAGCCCAGCTTCCGCTTCCAGGAAAGCAGCTCTGGAAACAGGAACTCCAGGGACCTATCTTGTGGGGGCCTTGCAGGAGTGTTAAACAATAACTAGTAGCATGACTGAGAGGTACAAGGATCATCTAACAAAGGGCTGGGGCTCTGAAATCTGCCTACTGTGTGAACTTGGGCATATCACTTTCCTTCTCGGGGCTTCAGTTTCCTTGTTTATAAAATTAAGGGGTGGTTTCCAAAATCCCCCCCACCCCACCCCCCAAAGGCAAAAGCACCTGTCTGCCCCAAAAGAAGTCTATGAGGAGACTCCAAAATATAGAAGAGGCGAGCAGAACAGCTGTGACGGGAGTACATTTGTGGGGAGCGTGAAGCCCCACCTATGTGAGCCTGCCTCCCCCTATCCCAGATCCTAGGAAACCCAGGACCCTGGGAACTCAGGGAGCAGGGTTATGAACCAGATCAACTCTCTAAGATCACATCAAGCAGCAGTATTTCAGGGTGTTGCTTACAATAGACCTTCTGACGCCTATCTATAATGGAATGGATCAGAAACAGACCAGAATGATTATTTGAAATTTGTCTTATGGAAAATGTCAAACATATTCATCACACCTATGTTCCAGCCTCAACGATTATCAAGCCGTGGCCAGCCATGGTTCATCTCTACCCTACTCATCCCCGTATCCCTGGGATTATTTTGAAGCAAATCCCCAATATAATACTATCTAGTCAGTGTCATGACTAAGAAAAGCAACATCAATCCCTATATTATTGGCTGTACTTTACATCCCTGTGACTGATTTATGCTGTAAGTTTGTCCACCTTTTGCCCATCCCCCACTGCCCAACCCTCTGGCCACTATCCGCTTGTTGTATCTATGAGTCTGTTTTGTTGTGTTGTGTTTGCTCATTTGTTTAGCTTTTTAGGTTCCACACAGACTTCTATGGTGATCACTTCCTAAGGTACATAGAGGTCAAACCACTATGTTGTACACCTGAAACTAATATTGCATGTCATCTCTACTGTAATTAAAAAGAGCTTTACATTTCAGAATAAAGGTTAAAAAAACAACAACACATTAATTCCTTCACATCATCTGACATCTAAAGTGCTTGCTCCATCCTTTTTTCCTCCTTAGGATTAATTTGATGGAGAACTGAGTCGCTTTTCTATAGTTTCTCACTGCCTGGAATTTCACAGTTATCACTGTTTGTCACTTAGCATGTACCTCTGCCCTCCATGTTCCCAGTGACCCCAGCCCTAGATCAAGGTTCATCAGGGGGCACATAACACCTGGGTGTTTCTCTGTGAATACTGCCGGCAGCCATGGATGACTACTTCCTATATTAGACTGATGATTGTTCAGTTTCTTATATATTCAAAACTTCTTCACACAAACACATATACATAGTTATATCTTTTTCATTTTACCCAAATTACATCCAACCTGACTATTCTGAAACTATTCCTTCAACATGAAATTATTAATATTTTAAAATTAGAATCCAATAAGATACATTTAACACGTGAACAATACTGAATATAGATTAAATTCCAACAATTCACAGTTTAAATTGTGGGATTTGTCCAGAATAGAGCTTTTACCACATGTAGGCGATGATAACTACTTGCTGAATAAATCAGCAATACTGCTAAGTCCCGTTGTCATCTAAGAAATACCTGTGTGTTACCATCAACTGACCTCCACACGGGCTGCACCCGATGTACTGTGCGACAGTCGTCTAAAAATTCCTAATTCATCAGTTTTCTCCTCCCCTAAATCGTCTAAGTATAAGCCGCTGCCCCCGATCAATAATCGAACCAGCAATTCCTGCTGCCACTGCGAATGCTCACTGGTGGTCACAAAATTAACAGCCTGTTTCTATGTGGCAGAGTCTTCGTGCCCCAAAATGACCAATGCCGGTATTCTGCTTCGTACTAGGAACTTCCTGTGCTGAAAAGCAACCACTCCCTACGGTCAGTTAGTCGTCCCACGAGAGAAGCCAGAAACGTGAGCAATCAAAATGAAATCAGGCAACACAGATTTTTTTTTAAGTCCTCCATACATTTTTTAAGTCCTCCGTACATTTTTTAAGTCCTCCGTACATTTTTTTAAGTCCTCTGACAGTATCTGCTATGAAAGCTCCAGCCCAGCAAGCCCCTCTCACCACACTCCTGCTCCTAAGACCCTGCATGGAACCTAAAAGGTCTTTAAAAAAACATTCCCCCAAACAAGTCTACATCTGCTGGATGATCATGTCAAGGTTCCTATGGCAACCCTCCTTTCTAAAGTTTGGGTAGGGAAGGCAGAGGGGTCACTTAGCACCTGGCTTATGTGTGGCGAAATGCCTTAAGACTGCCCGTGACTTCCTCCTACAGTTACAGGGAGGCCTCACATTTCCACAGCACGTGACCATGACCATCCATCAAGGGCTTCCCCAAGTGGGACCTACTGTGTGAAATAAGGAGGAGAGATTAGACTCCATTTAAAAAAAAAAAAAAACAAAAACAAACAAAAAAACAAATGAAGACTCTAACAACCAGAGTTAAGTGATCCTCTATAAAAAAAAAAAAAAGCCAGGATAATACCTTGGGTCCCCTGCCCTGCGTCTCGGAGTCGGACCTGCTCTCTATCCACCCAGCCCACCAGGCTCTCCCTTCTCTCAGCTTCCATGCCTTCAAGCATGTGCACCCAACCCCTGCATTTTTATTCTACCACATCTGGGTTTGTTTCAACCATGGAGTGTGTGTGTGTGTGTGTGTGTGTGTGTGTGTGTGTGTGTGTGTGACTAAGCACCCCGATGAAACGGCACGCTTTAAAGCAGGGCTCATGCTGAACACGGCGGGACATCTCTCAAGGAGCAATCGCCTCAGTGCACAGTTAGTTCACAGAAGTGTCATGATTACGAGTTTGAGCTTGGAAGTCACAATATAATCCTCGGTGACTCAATATGACAAAGACCTAAGTTTGAATCTCAAGTTCCAATGCTGCTGAGCTGTGGAATCTTAGGAAAGTTACTTAACTTCTCTGTGATGGAGAAACAGCAGGTATGCCATCGGGTTACTATGAGAATGAACGAGAGCTTGACTCAGGTAACACTGTAAGCTCTAGAAGACGTAATGCTATTGCTATCATTAATATTGTGATCCCTATTGTTCATCAACATCATCGCATTTTTATAGTTAATAAAACCAAGTGTGGGGCCCAATACCTTGCCCAGCACCACACAGCAAGTCAGTGCTACAGCCCAGGAGGGAATTCCAAGATGCCATCTCCCCCATCTACTTCCTTTACAGTCTCGGCAGTGTCTATCCCACAGCAAGCGCTTAGTGATACGCAGAAATTACTGAACGTGTCAACTGTATGGAAACCTAGTGAGTCATCTGGTCAACCCTCTCATTTGGCAGATTAGAAAATTCAGGCCCAGCAGATAACACATCTGTTCAATACCGTTCAGCTAGTAATAATAACCTACGCATTTGTGTAATGATGCCTAATTACGACGTTTTATTCACCATGACATGAGACGCTGATGCCTCCAGGCGAAGACCCCAGCAACACAACCGAGGTCAAACAAAGTTGAGGTTATCTATCATGCCACCATGTAGGCGACTTACAGGGGTCTCGGTAAGAGCATGTCGGGGTGCTCATCATACAGTCTGGGCTTATTCAGTGATTTGGGGGGAGGGCTCCAAGAGGGGGGTGCTGCCATCAAGCAGGAATTCTGTGGCCAGGTGTCCTTACGATGTTTACCCAGAGGGCAGGAGGCACAGAGCAGGCCTGAGCTGTAATCGGTAAAGAAACAGCCGGCGTCTGTGGGGGCTGAGCGGGCATGATTGCAATTTCTCTGGACGGCAGTGTTCTGGCTTTCCTCTGGGCTCACTCTTGATTACGGAGCCGCCTTGTTTTTGTCTTGTTTTATCACCATCACACGGTGACCCTGCCACAGGTCAGTGTGCTGTGAAATTCTTCACGTCCAGCTCTGAGAGCCCGGCCGGCGCCAAGCCCACAGCAGCCGGAAGGGGGTGGGTTCTGTTTTCTTTGCTTGGGGATATGTTCAACTCTTCACAACACCTGTCTGTGTCGGGGAATTTCAGGGAGGACTAGATGCAAAGTAAATAAAGATCCCAACCCTTAATGAGGTTGCATTCCAATGGGGGAAAGAGCTCATTAAAAGTAAACATAATACACTGCAAATATCCATCCTATCCAATGTCAGAAAGCGCTAAGGGCTGTGAAAATAGAGAAAATGCAGAGCAAAGGGGATTGGGAACAGCAGTGACATCGCAAAGCAGTGAGCACAGACCTACAGGAAGCGAAGGGGGTGACCCTCACAGGGCCATCCACCCAAAGAGAAATCAGCTTCCTTGTCCCAGTTTGGAAATGAGAAAAGTGCAACTTGGAGAGGTCACGTGACTGCCCAGCGATCACATGGTGGCAGCAGGGAGCCCCGGGGTCTCCAGATTCTCCTCCACCAGCTGACTTTCCAACACAACCTGGACCAAAGGTCACCCTGGTACAGGTCGGACCCCAGACTTACATGCCACTGTGTGAGCTCTGAAGCTCAGGAGAGCCTCTGCTTTCTCCCGCCACCCAGGTTTGCAGCCCACTGTGTTCCCTACTGTAGGGGAGCAGAATACGCCACCCCAAAATGACCCACTCGGCAGGGAGTCTATCTGGAGCAGAGGCACTGAGAAAAAGCAGATGCAGGAGGACTCTGCTCCCCCCCCACACTTCCCAGTCCCTGAAAGCAGGGGCAGAGATTCCCCCCTTCCCATCCCCCTGCCCCCCCGAAGGTACCCTCCTCCCACACCAGGGCTGGGGCAGGGAGACAACCTAATCATCAGAGATGGAGATCGCACAGAAGAATCTGCATAAACACACCTTGCTAAACACACACACACACAACAACAACAACAACCCATATATTTACCTTCTCTAATAAATACAGTAAAGAAAAAAAAAAAGAAAGTGGTGTAACTGGATTCTACCCCAGGGAGAACTCTGCCTGACCCCAGCAATTTAAACAATTTCTCTGCTTTCCTCCCTGTTCTCCATGTGTACAGCAGTGGCTATCGCCATGAAAACAAGATCTCATTATTTTACGTTTCTTAGCCTCAAATACAGTCCTGCCCACTCACTTCTTCTGAAAGGGCTCAGCCCATCTGCAGGTGTGTGCACTCACCATTCCCACCCAATGACTTGTTTAGGTTGGAAACATTTATTTATTTGAAGTGGAGTGTGTCGGTGTCACTCTGAAAAGGATGCCAACATTCCTAAAGAACCAGGGTATTCTTTAATGAAGACACACAGCCCAAACAAAACCCACTTCTTAGTGGCATGGTGATCCTATCTCAAGGTCTGGCTGGGAAGGAAAACAAGTTGCAATGACCTGCAGTCTTCTCGTGCTGGGGGCGGCATGTGGCGACCACAAACGGACACAGTGACCAGATGTGACTGCTCCTGGCTGTCCCCTCCCTCCTCGAAGATCCGTGCATGAAAATGGGCTCTGTGTCAGGGTGGGTGATAGAAAAGAAAGCAGAGGGCACTAAATGTTGTGCCACAGTGGAGGTCAGCTGTACTTTGTGATTAAAATTTGTCAGAATGTGTTCTGCATTAGAGAGTGGGGCTGTCATCTATGTCTCATCTAAAAAACTATGAACCAACCTGGAGGCAGGGCCGGGAATCGAGGTGATGAGCAGAGCGGGGGTAAAGGTGATTGGAAGACACACATGGGAAGAGAGAGGGGGTCCTGAGGGATGGGACTATATCAGGAGCACAGTCCTGCTACAGGGAGTGATTGTGAAATCCAGGGACCACAGGCCAGGCCAGGGTCGCTTTGGGTTCTGAGAATGGGAACAGAAAAAATGTGGCCATTAGCCTCTGGGGAAAGCATTGTTCTGAGGGTTTTGATTGGCCTGTTAATTCCACATTCATCTTCCTGTTGCTATCTCAAGGTAGTCATGCATCTTCCCAAACCAGCTCCATCTCTCTGATCGTCCATCCATCCATCCATCATCCCATCCATCCATCCATCCACACACACACACACACACACACCTGTCCATCCATTCACCCATCCACCCATCCATCCATTCATTCATCTACCCACTCACCCACCCATCCATCCATCCATCCATCTGCCCATCCATCAATCCATCCATCCATCCATCCATCCATCCATCCATCCATCCATCTGCCCATCCATCCATCCATCCGCCCATCCATCCATCCATCCATCCATCCATCCATCCATCCATCATTTGTGTCTTCTCTTTCTTTGTGGTACTGGGGATAACGTGATAAACGAAGCACCATCCCTAACCTCAGGGAGCTCACAGTTTTGTCCAGAGACATGTATGTGTGCATGTGTTTGTGAAGCAAGTAAAGGCAGGCTCTAAGCCAGGTGTTTACAGGCTGGGGAGCTCTGAGCCGAGGGGCTCTGCCACCGAGAGTGGTTACAGCCACGATGCAGCATGCACTGTGGTGGTACTGCACGGGGAACATTCTGGAATCCCTTCCACTGCTCCAGTACTGTGGCTCTGGCTCTGCTTATAAAACCAGAGGCCATCCCTTATGCATACGTATCACCTGGGGGCTGGGTCCCCAAGAGACTCTCATTAAGCAGCCCTGGGGTAGAAGGTGCCTCTCAGAGTCCACGGCTGAATCCTGGCTCCAGCATTTACTGTTTGTGTTCCCTTGACCTTTTATGCCTCATTGCCTTGGCTTTAAACAAAGCGGGGATGGTGAAAGTGATACCACATGGTGTTGCTGCAAAGAGTGAGCCCAAATGTTGAATGAGGGCAGGTATTTTTGTTTTATTCACTATAGTACTGCCAGGTGGATGTGCCAACTAGATAAATATTCATTGAGTGACTGAATGAAGAAAGAATCCCCTCTCTAAGCCTGGACTGCTCCACTTTGGGAGAGGAGTTAGTGGTGCTGATCAGAAATTCCTTGGGGCCTTTCCCATAAGCACATGACCAAGCACCGCTCCTGAAACTCTGACTCCTTAGGCCTTGCCTGGGTGTGGCGAATGCATTCTGGAAACAAGGGTTCCAGGTGATTCTCCCATGTAGCCCTGGTTAGGAATGAGGGGCACGCAGGCCACCTATTGCCTGATTCTGTGTTGGACAGGTTGGGGCAGTCATGCATCTTCCCAAACCAGCCCCATCTCTCTGTTCATCCACCCATCCATCCATCCATCCATCCACCCACCCACCCACCCACCCACCCATCCATCCAGGGTGTCAGTGCTCTCTCCACCCTTCTACCTTCCTTCCATCCTCCAAGACCCAGCTTACATGTCACCTCCAGAGAGACTCCCCTCTCCTGCTGGAGTGGAAAGTACCCCTCTCTGTTGACTGTCCCATGGTCCTGCTCCTCCGTTTCCATAATGCCATCATCAGCCGGTATAAGGTGTGTCTTTTTTTTTTTTAATATATATATATATTTTTTAATTGATTTTAGAGAGGAAGGGAGAGGGAGAGAGAGAGAGAAACATCAATTGGCTGCCTCCTGCAAGCCCCTACTGGGGAGAGAGCCCACAACCCGGACATGTGCCCTGACCGAAAATTGAACCATGACCTCCTGGTTCATAGGTCAACACTCAACCACTGAGCCACGCCAATTTAGCTCATACATCATATATATTTAAATACGTTACCAGTGAATTTATGAATGACTTCTTTAAAAGCTAACATCTTAGAGCAGATTTTGGTGGATGACCTGCTGCTCTCCCATACTGCCGGCAATACTGGAATAAATGCTCATATATGATTCAACCCTGTCTCTGCTTAATTGGCTCAAGAAGTGACAGGCAGCAGGGACCCATTGATTGTCTGGTTACATATTCTGACGACCACGAAGGGATATAAGCAAGATACTCCTCTGGGGAGGACCAGATCTATAGAAGTTCCCTCCAGCAGGCAGCAGAAATAGCAGTGGGGGGCCACTCCCATCTTTGTAAAGAAAATAGTACTTTCACATTAAAGCCATTGGAGCCTGGATTTGGCAATTCTTAATAAGTGAGTCATGGAGATTAAAAATGGCAGCAGAGTAAGTGCAAGCTGCAGGGACATGCTCCCAGGCCCAAACTGGAATTACAACTAAAAAAAGAAAAACTTCCTGAATAATCAACTGAAGACTCGCTGGAGAGAACCCTCATACCCGAGGACAGAAAGTGGAGACCACATAGAGACTGGTAGGTGGGGCGGAGGTGCAAAAGGGCTGGCCGGGCCCCCACAGACAGCAACTGAAGTTCCAAGAGATAACTCAGTTGTGGGGGTTTGCCACTGAGAACTCTGGGGTCTAATCCCCAAGCTGGACCCCACAGCAGAGAGCACCAGAACTGAGAAGGGTACCCACATAGCATCTGGCTGTGAAACGCAGCAGGGTTGCTGTCTACCAGGGAGAGACAGCTGGAAATTCAGGCCCCTCTTTTTTTTTTTTTTAATATATTTTTTATTGATTTTTTACAGAGAGTAAGGGAGAGGGATAGAGAGAAACATTGATGAGAGAGAAACATCTATCAGCTGCTTCCTGCACAACCCCTACCGGGGATGTGCCCACAACCAACGTACATGCCCTTGACTGGAATTGAACCTGGGACCCTTCAGTCCGCAGGCTGACGCTCTATCCACTGAGACAAACCAGTTAGGGCTTAGGCCTCCTCTTAAAGGGCCAACACACAAAATTCCCTGCGGAGCCACCCATCTTGTGCTCTGACAGAGGAACAGCAGAGTGGACTGGAGGTGGGTGAGCAGAAGCCAGGATCGAGGGCTCTGGGGTTAGAGCTCAGAAGACAGACACCCCAGTTTCCTGTGCTGAGCCATTCCCTCCTGCTGCGGAGGTAATCTTTCTCATGCAGACAATTGCTCTACAGGTGGCATTGCCTGGAGGGAAGAAAGCTGACCCACCTATTGGAAAACACCTTGCTCCTTAGGAGACTGAGAATAATAATTAACCTCCAGGCAGAAACAATGACCCAAACCTGTTTAAAAAACATTTGCCACACCTGTGGAATACTGCCTGAGGGCAGATCAAGAGGAATCCTATCAGTCTGCAGCCAGAGGTAGTCTCTGGAGGCTTTGAGTCTTTGCCTGATCTAATTAGTCAGAAATAGCCTCTGGCACTGTCCTACACTAGAGATTGAGAGGCATAGCAGATATACCTAATATATAGTCACAAATACAAACAGGCAACTAAAATGAGGAAACAAAGAAACAACTCACAAATGAAAGAACAAGATAATTCTCCAGAAGAAGATATAAATGAAACAGAAATAAGAAACTTATCTGAAACAGACTTCAGAATAATGATGGTAAAAATGCTCAACAGCATGAGAAAAGATATAGTAACTATGAAAAAAGAAAGGTTGGAAATAAAGAATGATATAGCACAAATAAAAAACACATTAAAAGGAATACACAGCAGATTAAGGGAAGTTGAGGACCAAGACAGGGTTGAAAAAAAAAATCACTCAATCACAGAACCAAAAAGAAAAAAACAATTAAAAAACAGGAGAACAGCTTAAGGGAAACTGTAGGACAACATGAAACGAAACAATATTCAAATAGCAGGTTGCCAGAATAGACAGAAAGGGAGAAAGGGATAGAGAAGGTGTTTGAATAAATAATGGCAGAAAACTTCTCTAACCTGGTAAAGGAAAAAGTCACACAAGTCCAGGAGGCACAGAGAACCCCAAGCAAGAAGAGCCCAAATAGGCCCATGCCCAGACACATCATCATTAAAATGCCAAAAATTAAAGACACAGAGAGAATCTTTAAGGCAACAAGAGAAAAGCAAACTGTTAACTACCAAGGAGTTCCCATAAGGCTAACATCTGATATCTCATCAAAAACTCTAGCAGCCAGAAGGGAATGGCATGAAGTATTCAAGGTAATGGAAAGCAAGGATCAGAATCCAAGATTACTATATCCAGCAAGGCTATCATTCAAAATATATGGTCAAATAAAGAGCTTCCCAGACAAAAAAAAAAGGCTAAGGAGTACATCACCACCAACCCAGCATTACAAGAGATGCTAAAGAGACTGCTATAATGAGAAGAATAGAGAAACGTAGCCATACATAATTAAAATGGCAATAAACAAATACCTATCAATAATAACCTCAAATGTAAATGGACTAAATGAACCAATCAAAAGATATAGGGTAGCTGAATGGATACAAAAACATGATGCAACTATATGCTGTCTACAAGAGACCACCTCAGAACAAAAGACACACACAAGATGAGAGTGAAGGGATAGGAAAAAATTTTCCATGCAAATGAAAAGGGGAAAAAAAAGCTGGAGTAGCAATATTCATATTCAACAAAATAGACTTCAAAACAAAGGCCATCAAAAGAGACAATGAAGGTCACTACATAATACTAAAGGGATCAATCCAACAAAAGGTTATAACCCTGGTAAACATATATGCACCCAATATAGGAGCACCTAAATATATTTTTTAAAAATCCTAGAGGACTTTAAAGGAGAGATGGACAACAATACAATCATAATAGGGGACTTTTAATACTCCACTGACTTCACTGGATAGATCTTCCAGACAAAAAATTAATAAGGAAGCAGTGACTCTAAAGGACACATTGGATCAAATGGGTTTAATTGATATTTACAGAACATTTCACCCCAAAGCTGCAGAATATACATTCTTCTCAAGTGCAAACAGGTCATTCACAAAGACAGACTACATGTTAGGACACAAAACAAATTCAAAAAGATTGAAATCATATTAAGAGTCTTCTCAGGTCACAGTGGAATGAAATTAGACATCAACTACAGAAAAAAAAACACTCCAAAACATTCAAACATATGGAGGCTAAATAGCATGTTATTAAACAAGGAATGGGTTACCAACGATATCATGAGAGAAATAAAAAACTTCCTGTAAACAAATGAAAACAAATACACAACAACCCAAAATCTCTGGGACACAGCAAAAGCAGTACTGAGAGGGAAGTTCATAGCACTACAGGCTTATCTCAAAAAACAAGAAAAATCAACAATAAACTATTTAACCCTACAACTTAAATAACTAGAAAGAAAACAACAAGAAAAGCCCAGAGTAAGTAGAAGGAAGGAAATAATAAAGATTAGAGCAGAAATAAATGACATAGAGAATAAAAAAAATTACAGAAAAATCAAAGAAACCAAGAGCTGGTTCTTTGAAAGGATAAACAAGATTGAAGAACCATTAGTCAGACTCAAAAAGAAAAAAATAGAGAGGACCCAAATAACTAAAATAAAAAACGAAAGCGGAGAAGTAACCACTGATACCACAGAAATACAAAGGATTGTAGGAAAATACTATGAACAACTATATGCCAACAAGCTGGACAAATTCCTAGAAAAATACAATCTCCCAAAACTGAATCAGGAAGAAGCAGAAAACCTGAATAGACAGTAACAACTGATGAAATAGAGGCAGTAATAAAAAAAACTCCCAGCAAACAAAAGCCTGGGTCTGAATGGCTTCAGAGGAGAGTTTTACCAAGCATTCAAAGAACTAACACCTATAATCCTCAAACTATTCCAAAATATCCAAGAGGAAGGAACACTTCCAAGCTCTTTTTATGAGGCCAGCATTATCCTAATTCCAAAACCAGATAAAGACACTGCAAAGATGGAGAGTTACAGGCCAGTATCCCTGATGAACATAGATGCTAAAATCCTTAACAAAATATTAGCAAATCAGATCCAGCAATATATTAAAAAGATTATACACTGTAACCAAGTGGGATTTATTCCAGGGATGCAAGGCTGGTACAATATTTGCAAATCAATAAACATGATACATCACATAAACAAACTGAAAGAAAAAAATCACATGACACAGAAAAAGCATTCGACAAAATCCAACACCCATTTTTTATAAAAACCCTCAACAAAGTGGGACTAGAGCAGTGATGGTGAACCTATGACACATGTGTCAGCACTGACACGCGTAGCCATTTCGGATGACATGTGGCCGCATGCTGAGGATGAAACACTTGCTGCTCCTGAGAATGAAACATTTGTGACTAGAGTCTTGGAGTTAGTTTTTTCCTCAAAGTGACACACTACCCGAGTTATGCTCAGATTTTTGGCGAAGTTTGACACACCAAGCTCAAAAGGTTGCCCATCACTGGACTAGAGGGAACATATCTCAACATGATAAAGGCCATATATGACAAACCTACAGCAAACATCATACTCAATGGGCAAAAACTAAAACACATTTCCCCTAAAACAGAAACAAGACAGGGATGTCCGCTTTCACCACTCTTATTCAACATAGTACTGGAAGTCCTAGCCACAGCGATCAGACATGAAGAAGAAATAAAAGGCATCCAAATTGGAAAGGAGGAAGTAAAACTCTCGTTATTCGAAGATGACATGATATTATACATAGAAAATCCCAAAGTCTCCAACAAAAACCTTCTAGATTTAATAAATGAATTTGGCAATGTAGCAGGATTTAAAATTAACACCCAGACAAATATGTGATACCTTAATCAATAAAGAAATTAAATAAATAAATAAATAAATAAATAAATAAATAAATAAAATTAACACCCAGAAATCTATGGCTTTTTTAGACACCAATAATGAATACTCAGAAAGAGAAACTAAACAAGCAATCCCATTTACCATTACAACAAAAAAATTAAGATACTTAGGAGTAAACTTAATCAAGGAGGCAAAAGACCTGGTCTCGGAAAAGCACAGGACATTGAAAAAAGAGATAGAAGAAGATATAAACAAATGGAAGAATATACTGTGTTCATGGATTGGTAGAATCAACATCATGAAAATGTCCATACTACCCAAGGCAATCTACAGATTAAATGCAATCCCTATTAAAATACCAACAGCATACTTCACAGAGCTAGAACAAATGCTCCACAAATTTATATGGAATTAAAAAAAGAGCCCAAATAGCTGCAGCAATCATCAGAAAGAAAAGTAAAGTTGAAGGAATCACAATACCAGATTTCAAGTTATACCGGTTAATAATGCAGATTTTTTTTCAATAGATGGAATTACACATATGTTGATATATATGCAATTTGATATGTTTGCTATTTTGTTGTATTGACAACAAGCTTCAAAACTTCATATGTCAAATTTTCTGAAGGTGTTAACATAGATATTTTTACACTTAAAAATGTCGAATGTCGTGCCAAAAAAAAGAGCATTTGTGGGAAGTTTAATTCATTACTTTATTTTGAAGAAAAGTGCTGCTGAAAGTTATTATATACTTCGGGAAGCTTATGGTGAACATGCTCCATCTCAAGATACTTGTGAACACTGGATTAAACGCTTTAAAAGTGATTATTTCTATGGGAAAGACAAAGAACATCCAGGTCAACCGAAAAAGTTTGAAGACCAACAATGACAAGCATTATTGGATGAAGATGCGTGTCAAACTCAAAAGCAACTTGCAAAAAGATTAAACGTTGCTCAGCAAACAATTTCCAATCATTTACAAGCAATGGGAAAGATTTTTAAAGGAAGGAAAATGGGTGCCACATCAACTGAGTGAAAGACAAATGGAAACCGAAAAGTCATCAGTAATATGTTGTTTCAACGGCACAAAAGAAAGTCTTTTTTTGCATTGAATTGTGACTGGCAATGAAAAGTGGATTTATTATCATAATCCCAAATGCACAAAATCATGGGTTGATCCAAGTCAACCATCAACATCGACTGCAAGGCCAAATCGCTTCAGAAAGGAGACAATGCTCTTCATTTGGTGGGATCAGGAAGGTGTGGTGTATTATGAGCTTCTAAAACCAGGTGAAACTGTTAATACTGATCACTACCAATAACAAATAATCAATGTGAACCATGCTTTGATCATAAAACAACCAGGATGGGCCAGAAGACATGGAAAAGTAATTTTGTTTCATGATACCACACCATCACACACTTCAAAACCAGTTAAAGACACGTAAAAAGATCTTGCCTGGGAAGTATTAACCCACCTGCCGTATTCACCAGACCTTGCTCCTTAGATTATCACTTGTTCTAATCGATGGCACACGCATTTTCTGAGCAGCACTTCAAAACATATGAAGAAGTGGAAAATTGGGTCTCTGAATGGTTTGCCTCAAAACAAGAAAAGTTCTATTGGGAGGGTATCCACAAAGTACCTGAAAAATGGGGGAAATGTGTAGCTAGCAATGGACATTAAGTAAAGCACTTTATTACTTTAAATAAAGCACTTTTGATGTTTCTCTTGAAATTATCATGTTGTCTTTGATTACAAAATCCGCATTATTAACTGGTAAACCTGGTACTACAAAGCCACCATAATCAAAATAGCCTGGTATTGGCACAAGAACAGGCATACAGACCAATGGAACAGAACAGAGGTCCAGAAATGGACCCAAGCTATTACGCTCAATTAAAGTTGACAAAGGAGGCAAGAGTATACAATGGAATCAAGACAGTCTCTTCAATAAATGATATTGGGAACATTGGACAGATACATGCAAAAAAATGAAACTAGACCACCAACTTACACCATACACAAGAATAAAATCAAAATGGGAAAAAAAATACTTAAATGTAGGTCATCCTATCTTATAAAGATGGAATATGCAAATTGACCATAACTCCATGACAAAGATGGTGTCGCCCACAGCCAATAAGGAGGGAATATGCAAATTGACCCAACAAGGTGAGAGGTGGAAGGTGGCTCTGGCCGGAGCGAAGGCGGAAAGGCAGCTTCGGGCCAGAACAAAGGTGGTGCCGGCAGCCAGGGAAGGAAGGCCTATTTTTGCACGAATCTTCGTGCATCGGGCCTCTAGTGAAACCATGAAAATCCTAGAAGCCATAGGCAGCAAAGTCTCACACATCTCTCATAGCAATATGTTTACAGATACATTTCCTAGGGCAAAGGAAACGAAGGAGAAAATAAATGGAATTACAGCAAAATAAAAAACTTCCGCACAGCAAAAGAAACCATCAACAAAACGAAAAGGGAGCCAACTGTCTGGGAGAATATATTTGGCAATGATACATCTAATAAAGGGTTAATATCCAAAATATATAAGGAAATCATACAACTTAAGGAAGACAAACAATCCAATTTAAAAATGGGCCAAGGACCTAAATAGACACTTCTCCAAAAAGGACATACAGATGGCCAAGAGACATATGAAAATGCTCAAAGTCACTGATCATCACAGAGATGCAAATTAAAATGACAACAAGGTATCACCTCACACCTGTAAGCTGGCTACCATGAACAAATCAACAAAGGACAAGTGCTGGCAGGGATGTGGAGAAAAGGGAACCCTAGTACACTGCTGGTAGGAATGCAGACTGGTGCAGCCACTGTGGATAACAGTATGGAGTTTCCTCAAAAAAATTAAATATGGAACTGACATTTGACCCAATGATCCTACTTCTAGGAATATATCCTAAGAAACCTGAAGCACCAATCACAAAGAATGTATGTACACCTATGTTCATAGCAGCAAATTTACAACAGCTAATATCTGGAAACAGCCCAAGTGCCCATCAGTAGATGAGTGGATAAAAAAGCTGTGGTACATTTATACCATGGAATACTATGCAGCTGTAACATTCCCTATGAGACAGTATGGAGGGACCTGGAGAGTATTATGCTAAGTGAAATAAGTCAGTCAGAGAAAGACAAGTATCACATGATCTCACTCATATGTGGAATCTAAACAAAATAAACTGATGAACGGAGTGGATCCTGAGACATGAAAGCATGGAGCAGAGTGCGGAATCTCGGAGGGAAGGCAGGGGGAGGTGGGTGGGTGGTGG
The DNA here is from genome assembly GCF_027574615.1 of Eptesicus fuscus. NCBI lineage: Eukaryota > Metazoa > Chordata > Mammalia > Chiroptera > Vespertilionidae > Eptesicus > Eptesicus fuscus. The sequence goes on from NC_072479.1 coordinate 98,442,609, forward strand.
GAGCTAATCAACCAAGGGCCTTGTATGCATACTGGTATATACATAACCCATGGACACAGACAATAGGGTGCTGACGACTTGGGGTGGGGGCCGGGACAGGCTGGAGGGGGTCAATGAGGGGATAGGGGGGCATATGTATTACTTTCAATAAAGATTTATTTTTTGAAAAAGCTAATAAATATGTGCATTACAACATTAAAAAAATAAAAATCTAACATCTTTGGTTTTCTATGTAGTACAAGTCACAACTGTCTCCCCTGAGATTCCTTCTCTTCTTTTTCAGACCTGTAGTAACAAAGGCCAACTTTGCTAGATTGATCTTTTTTTTTTTTTTAATCAACCAGAGACACTTAGGGAGGAAAAAGCAGTTTACGTTCTTTATAATTAGCCTTGATGATTAGACTATCTTTTCCATTATGTTTTATTTTTACTTTCCTGGAATTTACCAAGTGGCCTCTTTTCAGCGAAGGTCACCCTTCACATGAGGACGGCTGCTTGATTAGAGCACTGGGGAGTTTACTGTGGGTTTTTTTCAAAATTAAGGAGGATCAGGGAGAGGGCTGATGTGAGCAGATGGGTGAAAGGTCAGCTCTTGAGCAACAAACAGGGGCCTTCACGCTGAGAAACCGAAACCGATGCTCCCGGGATAAGAGTTTTGCCAGCAACTGCTAAAGTAATTAATAATCACGTCTGTTTTTGAATTTGTTTTGTATTTGACAACGCTTCCTGACCAAGTCCTTGTGGCTTGTCATCTAAGCCCAGGGCAAGTTTCTTTTAACTTTTTAATGACATCGATAATTGCATTTACCAACGGTGACTGTATGTTACC